>NW_021620869.1:4766124-4775351 GCF_004785775.1 Grammomys surdaster
AGGAGGAGGAGGAGGGGAGGAAGAAGAAGAAGAAGAGGAGGAGGAGGAGGAGGAAGAAGAAGAAGGGGAAGAAGAAGAAGAAGAAGAAGAAGGAGGAGGAGGAGGAGGAGGAGGAGGAGGAGGAAGAGGAGGAGGAGGAAGAAGAAGAAGAAGAAGAAGAAGAAGAAGAAGAAGAAGAAGAAGAAGAAACTAAAATAGAAAACGAGCCCCAGTACTATTTTGTTAACCATGTTCTTACGGCCCTGGCTTTTGATGGTAATTAATGGTGCATTCACATATTTAACGTGCCCCTGTATGAAAGCTCCCATGTGGGGTTTACAGGAACATGACCCTGAAGACTCATCTGTAGAGGAGACAGCCACAGCAAGGTGTGTGATGAGGCAGGGAATCACTAAGGCCTGTGGGTCTGCCCACACCTTACTCTTAACGATGTTATATAAATACATTTCCCCAGTGGATGTTGACTCCAAGGGTGTATGTTTGGAAGAGTAAAGTCACAGGAACTTTTTCTCTGCAAGTGGAAAATGAATCCATTTGTTGTAGATCTTCACTAAAGTGAGAGCAATGAAAACCCTTAAGCCGATGTGAGATTCCAGTTTTTGTGTGAGGTTTCCAGGGAGCTCCTAGAAGTTTACATTTTTGGACTGGCTGCTGAGACTCGGGGTCTCTGGGTAGGAATGGGTGTCTGCACTCTGCCTTCAACATTTAAGAGGCAGGGTCCAGCCAAACCTCACTGGAAGTACAGGTCTTAAAAGTAAAATGTGGACTGTAGGCTCTGATCTTTCTAAACCTACTTTACTTAGGGTTCTTGAGCTTCAACCTCCCTTCTAGTCTACTGACTAGAGGTAGTGGAATAAGAAAGTTAATAAGAAAAGGGGGTCATGGACCAGTTTAGAAGTAGATCCTTAGAGCAATTCTGCTTTTCACTGTCAAGATACCAGTACTTCAGTCCAATAGCAAACCCCAAACATGAAGTAGTAAAGGTGCACTACCTGGCAGAAACTGCAAGGCTTGGTTGGCTGAGTCGGTATGATTTAGCAGAAGCAGCCAGAATTAGCTGGAATACCACGAGAAGTTCTTTGGCACGTTTATCTCTGCAAATTGGGGACCGGTGAAGCAATGCATGGTCAGCGAAGCCCAGTGAAGCCCAGCAAAACCCAGTGAAGCCCAGCGAAGCCCAGCGAAGCCCAGCAAAACCTAGTGAGGTATGTCAATACAAGAGTGTTCTCTCACTGTCTGTAGGGTTCAATTCAATCTTCTTTCTAAACGTCACCTACCCTCTTAAGTGTCTGTTTTCCACAATACATCACATGTTCTCTCTCAAGACAGCTTCCTGAAACACATCATGTGCTCTCTCACAAGACAGCCTCAAGAAAAACATGACACAACTGAGGTTTTAGAGAAAACAGAACCTTCCACTTCAGTGGACACTTTACTGTTTGTTTACTTAAATGAGATCTGGCAGTCCTATTAGTCCTGAGCACTACACACGTACACACACACACACACACACACACACACACACACACACACAGCCAAGGGATGAGCACTTGTCTCTATATGATGACAGTGGGTCCAGTGGTCATCTGGTACCTGGCATCTGGTTCATCTCATCCACGCGCCTGCTGAGCTGCTGTGCTTGTCTTTCAGCTGTTATGTTTAAGGATCATGTGTCTCCATCCCACTAAAGCAAAGCTTACTCATCTACTTCTGTTCTCATTTTCCCTTTCTGACACAGCGTGTGCCTTTGGTTTCTTATCATACTTTTCAAGTGCAGGAGATGAAGCCAGGGCCTCGTGTCCATCAGGCTGACACCACCGCTGAGTGACAGCCCCCACCCTATTTAATCATCCTTGAAACATTTTCTTTGTAGATCAACTTCTAGAAGTAAGGAAATGACAGTTACACATGTGGTTGTCATCGCATGGCAATATTTAGAAGGTCTGTGTGAAGAGACAGTCCTGCATCTCAACACTGCTCACAGCTTTGTGCCCTGAAACTGCACACACATACGTGTCACCTGCACAGAGCACACACATTGGTGTCACCTGGACACTGCATGAATCTCTGTCTCCCCCACACTGCACACACATCTGTGTCCCCTGCACACACTGCACACACAGCTCTGTCCCTACACAGTGCACACATAGTTCTCTCACTTGCAAACTGCACACACAGTTCTGTCCTTACACACTGCACACACAGCTCTGTCCCCTGCACACTGCACACACAGCTCTGTCCCCACACACTGCACACACAGCTCTGTCCCCTGCACACTGCACACACAGTTCTGTCCTCTGCACACTACACACACAGCTTTGTCCCCACACACTACACACACAGCTCTGTCCCCACACACTGCACACACAGCTCTGTCTCCTGCACACTGCACACACAGCTCTGTCCCCTGCACACTGCACACACAGCTCTGTCCCCTGCACACTGCACGCACAGCTCTGTCCCCTGAACACTGCACGCACAGCTCTGTCCCCTGCACACTGCACACACAGCTCTGTCCCCTGCACACTGCACGCACAGCTCTGTCCCCACACCTGCACACACAGCTCTGTCCCCTGCACACTGCACACACAGCTCCGTCCCCTGCACACTGCACACACAGCTCTGTCACCACACAGTGCACACACAGCTCTGTCACCACACACTGCACACAACTCTGTCACCACACAGTGCACACACAGCTCTGTCACCACATACTGCACACACAGCTCTGTCCCTGCATGCACTCATTCCTGCCCATTAGTCATTTTTCCCTAACTCCAGTAATAACAGATGTTGCTGTTAAACGATTTGTCTCCTTTAAGCTGAGGAAATTCCCATATGCGTTGGGCTTAGTTCTTCTGGTCTGATCTTATTCTCTACTCTGTTTGTGTTACTTTTGTCCTATTTCATGTTCCTTTGAGTCCAGCCTCATTTGTATGTTTTTGTACTCAGCCTCGACTTCTGGCGTCTTTTCAGATATGCGTGAGTAGTGTCAAAGGGCATCAACGGGAACAGTCATTGCTGTGGCCACATTCATGTAAATATTTTGCCTCTCACGTTATCTCTACATTAGAGTCTAAGTCATTTCACTTTAATTGAGAGTTAACAAAGGAAAACATTGGCACAGACTATCCATTTGTTTTGTCTCCTTGCAGTTTGGGAAAACAGTTATATTATTTATCATTTCTTCAAAGGCAAGCTGTCTTGTTCCAATTTTCTCTACAATACGTTTGTAGATTAGGCAGCTTCTCTGTTTAGGGATTATTGTAGAGAGTGTGGCTGTGAGTTATGCTTTCCTCAAATTTCAGCCAGCCTATACCGGCCTTATTTATGTCCAACCTTTTTCTCCTTTTGTAGATATGTGTTAATAACACATTTTACTGGGTCTACTCTGTCATGTCAAGTCTACGCACTTGTCTTTCTTTCTCTATGACACGCTAGACTTTTTATTGCTGTGTAGAGAACATTTTTTTTTCCTGGAAAAGCTAGGGTTTTATTTATTTTCTTCTATTTGTAGAATTTAAAAAGATACCCACAAAGGGAAGACTGGGGGGTTTATGGACTGTAGGAAACAAGGCAAAAATCATGAATATGCCTGCTGTCCCTAGGAGGAGGGGTAGAGTAAGGAGCCTGAGGCCTTCAGCCTTCAAGACACTCTTGGTACGAAACTTCCAGCACAGGAGACACCAAGGGACAGCAAGGTGCCTTCCCTGACCTTGCAAGGACAGTGTACAGGCCTGTACATTCAAACCCATTTTCTTCCTTTCAATAGCAGGTTCTCATGTATTCTTCTGTAGTCAGGATTTGCTAGTGTGTATGTGTGTGTGTGTGTGTGTTTATGTCTGTATGTCTGTGTGTCTCTGTATGTTTTTGGTGTGTATGTCTGCGTATCTATGTGTATGTCTGCGTATCTATGTGTATGTCTCTGTGTATTTTTTGGTGTGTCTGTCTGTGTGTGTTTGTATATTTGTATGTGTGTGTCTGTATTTTTGAGTGTGTATATATCTGTATGTGTGAGTCTCTGTATGTGTCTGTCTCTGTATGTTTGTGTATGTGTCTGTGTATGTTTGTGTGTGTGTGTGTGTGTGTGTGTGTGTGTATCTGGTTATGTCTGTGTAGTTCTGAGTGTATGTATCTGTATGTGTCTGTTTCTGTGTATGATTGTGTATGTCTCTGTGTATGTTTGTGCGTGTGTCTATGTATTTGTATGTGCATGTCTGTCTCTGTGTATATGTCTCTGTCTGTTTGTCTGTGTGATTCTGTGTGCAAGCAGTGGACAATATGCAGGATTGGTTCTCTCCTTCTATACTGTGGGTCCTGGGGTGGAACTCAGGTCTTCAGGACCTGTAGCAGGCACTTTTACCTGCTGAGCCATTTCAACAGTCCTGAGTTAATTTCTATGTTTATTTTCTCTGTGTTTTTTGCATGCCATTTTAACATTTTTCCTTAATTTTCTGGGTCCCCCAAAGGAGGGCTGACGTTGGACATACTGAATGCCTACTCTGCTCTGCTATATTGCTGAACACACTCTGTCCTTTTAAATGCTGTTACAGGTCATGTCCTTATTTGTTTGATAATTTGGTTTAAGATTCAGTTGTAGGGGTTGGTCTGATGCAGCTATGTATTCAAATATTGCTCCCCAATATCTGGTCCCCAGATGAGGAGATCCTCACACACACTAAGAGATCCTATGTGACCTTACTCCCCAAGTTAACTGGTCAACAAAAGGCTAAAGCCTATGGTTGGGCAGTAGATAGAAGTGGGTGGATTTTCAGTTACCTGGCTGAGGGAGGGGGTCACAGATAGAGACAAAGAAAGGAAGAAAGGACACCAAGGGAGGAGGGGCCGCCATGAGAGGAGATGGACCGTGAGCACATTGCCAGGAGAAGCATCAAGTAACGAGGGACATACGGGTGGGATGGAAGTTAGAATAGATACAAACCTGCCCAATCTAGGCTGATGGCTTGTAAATAAAATGCCTGGACTGTGTGTATTTGATACTGCCTAGCAAGAATTTATGATTCATTTTATATCCAGTGGTACTAACAGAGCTACGTTTCCTAGCAAACTGTAGCTCACCATCCCCCTTCCTCCTCCTCCTCCTCTTCTTCCTCCATCCAGTGGCCAACAACCAAAGCCTCCTCCACTGTGACAGTAGCTTCGTGGCCCTGACTGCAAGTTTAGCAATGCTCTCACACTTCCATGTTCCCTTAGACTTGCTTTCCTTTTCATTAAAAACAACCATTTCTTTAAAATCAGGTCCCTGCATGTTTGCTAGTGTGAGGTATTTCTTCCCGGAGGCACACGTCACCGCTTTCCTTTCCAAATAGGAGATAGTATAAAATTATGAAGCACACACCAAACACTTAGTGTTGTTTAACGAGTGGAAATTCTTACAGTAGCCAAAGCCTTGCCGTGGACGCCAGTTTCATCCCAAGCCATAGCTGATCAAGTCTGCCTTATGAGCCACAATATATGGACCAAGTTGCTTGTGCAAATGTCTTACTTTTAATGAGAAAAATTCAGACTTAATATCTGCAAGGAAAAATAAGGTTCTGGTATCTGACATCAGTATGAGACTTCTGAGATGTTTGAAATTCTCAACATCTGGGTACAATAAACAATAAGGTCTAAGGACGTTCTCGCCACTCGGCGTCCTTTTAGTAACCTCTCTGAGGATGTTTTAAAAAGAATCCAAAGAGCAACAGTAAAGCTTCAGGACCACATGTGTCCTTGGCTCCTGTGGACACACCCATTCAAGATGGAATTCCTGGCTGAGAGAGACTTTGATCACAGCCTATCGAGACAGCCAAGGCACTGGATGAATGACACTCATCCTGCCTCCAGAAGTTGTGACTTGGTGCCACCTCTCAAAGCAGGCACCACAGTCTGGGATCTCAGGAGGATCAAGGTCCAAGTGGACGATCAGAACAGCACAAACAAGTCCCTGGCTTGACTAGCATTTTTTTTTGACATTTTAATTCTCAACGTTTGGGTTTTCGTACAGCCTTCAAATGTCCTCAATAATGAGTGGGCATTTCACCAGTGCAGGCCCAAGACATGATCATAATTTATTTGGGAAACTGACCAAAAACAAAAACATATTTCTGCAGGTGTCCAGTGGCTGTCCTTGCTCTTCTTTAACTTGTGGGGTGGCTCTGTACAGGGCAGTGGAAAGGGTAAGGATTTGCAGATGGGGTGTTGTGGGCACTCCTGCTTCCTCTGCCAAGCCTGTGCCATGCTCACCCCTCTGCCAAATCCCGCTTCCTTCCTCAGAGACACCAGAAAGCTGTCCAGAGAAGTCATTCTACAGATGTAAGTCAAAGCTCTCTAAATTAAAAAGTAAAATATTACATTCAAATATCTGTCTTGAAAACACCATGTATACATTGTACTTCAGGGTTCTGCTGGACGAGCTCATGAAGGGCTTGAATCTCCATGACCAGGAAGATTCACAGGGAGTAAAAAGGACAGATGTTTGTTTCCTTCCTTCAGGATGTTCAAGGCACAAAATGCTCCTAATTTAAAATTAGCTGATATTATGGGATATTGTCTGTGATTAAAACTACAAAGAGCACGAGTTGCTCTGTCCAAGGAAACATCTAAGGATTACCCTTCCAGATCAAAGGTTCCTACTCTGCTTTAGGTTAATGTGTTTCCTGACAGACTAGTACAGGGCACATTCCCCACACAAGTTAGGGAGCAGACACAGTGGAAACAGGGGTCATGAACCTTTGGGTATTGACTATGCCCTTAGGAGGTCTCTGGCATTTGGTGGAGGTGGAAAAAGTGGGAGGGAGGGGAATCACAGCAAGATTCCCAATACCCAAAGAAGCATTGGGGCATTGATGAAGTTTTGCCTTTTACTGTCTATTGTAATGCTAAGTACAGGCCTCCAATACCTGGAGTCTGCACAGAGTCTCTGTGACCCTGCCCACAAGTTAATTCTGATTGGTGAATAAATATGATGATAGCCAATAGCTGAGCAGAAGAGACACAGGTGGGGTTGAGGTTTCAAGGGCTTGGGGGTGGGGATGGGGGGGGATGGAGGAGGATCACAAGGGAGAAAAGATGCAGGAGAAGAGGAAGGAGAAGGAGCCATGGGTAAAGAGTCAGGAAAGCATGACCCTGAGGGCTGCCCAACTGGAGCTAAGGGCAGCTCCAATGATGAAACAGTAAATAATAACTCGGGTTATCAAAAGGAAAGCAGATTCTAATAGCATGGACGGTAGATATCTGCCCAGTTCTTGTGCTGCTTAAGGCTTATTGTAAATATAAAGGCTGTGAGTGTGCCTTTCATCTGGAAACTCTATATCCAAAGATGGGGTAGAAACCCAGGCTGAGTTTTAGATATTTTCCACAACAGGACACAGTGATACGTTTGAAACCTGCGCTTTCCCAGAGAGAACCATCTCTGCACCTTCTCTGAGAAGCTTGGACAGAAAGGTTCCAGCATGAGGAAGAAAGGGGCTAGGGGTTGTAAAATCTTTAGGACATGCCTCTATCTGGGGACACAATTAGCAAGTGATCAAGGGCCCTTATTAGGGCCTATTCCTTCTGAGCTGGGGTGTAAAGCGGGTCCTGCTGACAGCAAGTGTCCAGCAGCTTGTTCCTGCGGCTCCTGTACGTTTGTCCTTGGCCCGTGCACCTGCTGGATGCATGAGAATGTATGTATTTCATAACCCCTCTGTCTCTATGATCCAGGGATAAAGAGTTTGGAAAGGGTGTGGGGACTGACAGTCTTCCGTTAGACAGTTAGAAAACAGGACTTCATGAAACATCAGCCTGGCCTCCTAGGTTCAAGATGGATTCTGTGTGAGTGTACACGCTCCCAGGTGTGCTGTAGTCTGAAGTCACACTTCACAGTCTCAGTGAGACCTGAGGGCGAGGGCGCTCATCGAAGAAAGAAATTATGCAAGCCAAAATCATGCTTTCTTGCTTTTATTTATTTGCAGGTGTGTGGTGTGTGTGTATATATGTTCATGTATGTGTGTCTGTATGTGTCTGTGAGTATGTGTGTCTATGTGTACATGTGTGTGTGTGAGTGTATGTGTGTGTGTGAATATATGTGTGTCTACTTTGGTTTTTGAGATTGTACCCTTACTAGCCTGGGGTTCATTAAGTAGGCGAGACTGGGTTATTATTGAGCCCCAGGGATCTACCTGTCTCATCTTCTCAACACTGAGACTATGGGTGTGGACCACCACTGTCTGTTAGGGTTTTACTGCTGTGAACAGACACCATGACCAAGGCAACTCTTATAATCCCATTTAATTGGGGCTGGCTTACAAGTTCAGAGGTCCAGTCCATTATCATCAAGGCAGAAACTGTGGCAGCATCCAGGCAGGCATCCTATGGGAGGAGCTGAGAGTTCAACATCTTCATCTGCAGGCTGCTAGTGGAAGACTGACTTCCAGGCAGCTAGGATGAGGGTCTTAAAGCCCACACCCATAATGACATGCTTCCTCCAAAAAGGCTACACCCATTCCAAGGTCACACCTCCAAATTGTGCCACTCCCTGAACCAAGCATATTCAAACCACCACAAGCACACCTGGACTTTTTACTTGGATTCTGGAGACTGAACTCAGGTCCATGTGCATGTGAACCTTGCTCGTGGGCTATCTCAATGTTTCCCCACTTTTGAAACTGAAGCAGTTAACATGAAATTCTCTTCTGAGTCTTATAATTCTTAGAATTCTTCTGAGTCTTATAAGTCTTATTCAGTCTTATAAGCAAAAGGCCAGACGGATATGACTTCATGTTGGACATCACATGGAGAAAAACAGAGCAAGACACACCACTGTGAAGGTGTCAGAAGTCCAGCGACACAAGAAGCCAGCAAGCACAAACCAACAGGACAGCCCTTTGCTGCAAGAAACTCCAGTCTCGGCCTTCCAGCTACAGGAAACAGGCCATGGTGGTCTTTGACATCTTCCAAGTCGCATCCTTCCTAGGGACACGTGATGTTCTCAGGACTAGAAGGGCCCTTTTCCCTACAAGCAGTGATGGTCTCCGGAGAACTGAGCAAAGATTAAAATGTGGGAGGCAGCGATGGGGAAATAGGAGAATGAAATAAACTCCATCTGAAGTAAACACTGGTAACACTGAAAATTCAACGCGTGAATAAGAAGATACTGAGGAGAAAATGTCAAGCACTTGCGCTGCAAACCCCTCCCACCCACCCCTACCCTCCACCCTCCACCCTCCACCCTCCACCCTCCACCC
>NW_021620869.1:4775451-4776813 GCF_004785775.1 Grammomys surdaster
CTCCCCACCCCACCTCCCACTTCAAGGAGATTTTGGAAAGGGGGTGGAGCTAAAGAAAACGCACTAACCAGCTATGTGGTTGTTTTTCCCTTCTGTGTGCTCCAGTGCGCATGTGTGTCTGCGGGGCTGGGGCAGCTCTTAGGAATGTTGATGATGGGCCATGTGCACAGTGATTAGTCAAACTTAAGCCATGCTGAAAAGACAGCAAAAGCGGCTCCAGCACTCCAGCCCAGGAAGGAGACTAAGCCAGAAACACAAGGGAAATGTAAACAGAAATCACAAGCTGAGACGGAATGAAGACCCCCAATATCAGTTAATACAATAAAATAAATGTTAAGTACTTCTATTAAAAGATGAAACCTCGGGCTGTATAAAAGCAAGCACAAACTCGTGTCTCTTTCCAAAGTATTTAAAATGTGGACACGGTCTTGGCAAAGGAGTTTGCTGGAGGAAGCACGTGCTCTCTCTAACTTCCTGCAGGACAGAGAAGCAGGCTAGAAAGAAGGAATCCAACCATCTTGTTCAGCTACAATCCTCTGAAAGTCTGCTGGATAAGGGTTCTCTGGAGGAGACCTAGCTGGGAAGGACACACTGCCTTGACTCTTGGGTTGGTGACATTCTCAGGAGGTGGTTCAAGGATTCACCTATGAATGGAAAGAAACAAAGACACTAATTCCTTCAAACAAAGACATCAGACTTTATGAACTGAGCACCCATTTTTGCCTGTAGCGTTCACACAGGAAACATCGGAGTAAATCCCTGTCACGTGACCATATCCTTTAAATGCAACCCATTTAGTGTGCGGGTTTGTTGTTGTTGTTGTTGTTGTTGGTTTTGTTTTTTTGTTTTTTTAATGCTGTGTTTCATTCAAGCAGCCCAGACTGGCTTCGAACTCACTACACAGTCAAGCCTGATCCTTGAACTTCTGATCCTTCTGCATGCATACAAGACCAGAGCCTATAAATGTGACTGGGGGAGGGACATGGAGCTCAGGCCTCATGTGTGCCATCCAAGCACACTGCCAATGGAGTCTCACCCCAGCGCACATTTCATTTTCCACATAGCTTTTTCCAGGGTAGGCACCTTCCCAGTGTGCTACACCACTGAAGAAAAATTATTCTGTGTCCTTCAGTGGCCACCTGTCGCCTATAGCTCCTCAAGCAAGGGGCTGGACTCGTGATAAGCCCTTCTCCCATCCCAGGTGCTGATGGGCTTGCAAGTAACCACAGCTCTGAATTCACGAGTGCAGTGGTCATGTTGTGTCCTGAGGACATAGCTCACAGCTCTCCTTCTCCTCCTCCTCCTTCTCCTCCTCCTCCTCCTCCTCCTCCTCCTCCTCCTCCTCTTCCTCCTCCTCCTCCA
>NW_021620869.1:4776913-4778308 GCF_004785775.1 Grammomys surdaster
TCCTCCTCCTCCTCCTCTTCCTCCTCCTCCTCCAGCTCTTAGATGCTCTTCAACCCTCTTCCTCTGTATTCCCCAGCCTTGGAGGGGGTGATAATACATGTCCCATTTAGAAATGAGCCACTCAAGACTACTCATTCTTACCACTTGGGCCAGCTATGAGTCTCTGCAAAAAACATCTTGCCCACTGCAAAAAGATGCGTCTCTGACCAAGGTTGAGATCAGCACTAATCTATGGGTAAAAATACAAATACCGATAAAGTGTTTTGACAACATTTTAATTCAATAAAACAACAGTAGTATTTCCTATATGGCCTGTGGCCTTTCAGACATACAAACCCAGGGTTTTGTATTCAGCTATATCTTGGTTGTGTTGATCTAGGGCGTTTCCTTCCTTTCTCTTCTCTACACCCCCTACCCCTGCCAGCCTGAAGCCTCTTTTTTTTTTTTTTTCATGTAGACCCTGCATGAATCCCCATTCATTCTAGGGCCCAGTGTTGAAAACAGCTAGTATTTGTGTGTATGATTGTCACAAAGCTGCATGGTTGTGCTAGGGGACAGTTACACACCACAGGCTGTGGATGAGAGCTGGCATCATCTGAAGGAACAGGCAGAACATGCCTGAAGGGGTGCTGCAAACCACACAAGCAGCTGAGAGCATCGGTAGAGGCCAAGGGTGGTGCCTGATGATTCCCACCTGTGACTGTGACCTGCAGTGTCTGGGCTGCTCCAGTCTCTCATCTGTCCCCAGTCAGGAGGCAGGAAAGCCATTGAGCTCCACTGTGAAGGGAGGGGAAGGGAGGGCACATTCTCTGCTCATTTCTTCTACATGGAGGATTCAGGCCATGGTAGGGACACCGGGCAGAAGCCCCCAAAGTACCTTCCGGTGTGTTTCCAGTGGCTCCTGCCACCTCTCTCAAACCTTGTTCCTAGAGAATGCTCTCCTGAGTGTTTACTTTGCACGTGGTGTAGCATTCTTCCAGGTGCTCGGGCTGATGGAAAGTCTTTTACAGACCTTTCTGATGTCCCTTGACTCAATCATCCCTGTACAAAATAAGCCCTCGGGAGCTTATTACACTGAGATTCCTGGGCTCTGATCCAAATCTGCCGAATCACAGTCTCCTTTGGTGGTCCCAATGCTCTTGAGTTAGGCACTCCTTCTGCAGCCAACCATGCTTTCTATATGTAGGAGGAGGGGATTGATCTATCTTCACCCACCCTCCCATCCCTTAACGTGTTAATCTACTTGACCAGTTTCCATTCATTTACCCACTCACCTATCTTTCCTTCCCTTCTTTCCTCTTTCCTTCATTCTTTTCTTCCAACCCTTTAGTCACACATCCCTGTATCTATCCATCCACCCATCTACTCATCTATCTACTCTCACACATTCATCCA
>NW_021620869.1:4778318-4819601 GCF_004785775.1 Grammomys surdaster
CCACGTATTCCCCTACCAACCTCGCCACCCAGTCATCCATCCACCCACCTACCCAAATACCTTCTCACTCATCTGTCTACCCATTTATACCTCTATCCATCTGTCTTTCTTACCTCCCTATCTTTGCATTGAGACACTCAAGCAAACAAGTACTCATTTGGTCATTCAAATGCACATTGAAGATGACTATGTGTCAGGCTCAGACTAGAAAGTAGGACTTAGGTAGAGGGTAAAACAGAAACTCCACTGTGAGAAACACGTGGCTTGCTGTAAGGGAAGCTATGTAGTGTATTGGGAGTAATGAGTGCTATGGAAACCAGAAGCAGAGACAAGAGACGGGTGCAGGGAGTCTGAAGAGGCTTGCTAGAACTTCAACACCAGCATTCAGGAAAGTTCTACAGGAAAGTAACATTTGCCTTGAAGATTTATAAAAGCACAGAAGAGCCAGTATGAAGATATCCTCAGGAGAGAAAGTCTCTATTTGAGAAGCAAGCAACAATATGGTCCAGGGGTGGCTCTAAAAACAGAAAGCCAGTACAGTTGGGCTGGGGCAGCCAGAGAGAGAAAAGGAGTTGCTGCCTAGGATGGGGCTAAGAACACTGTTTATAACTCTGGTTGAGATGGGAGGCTTTTGTAAGGATGGCACCACATGGCCTGTGATCTGATTGGTTTTTACAGGATCACTCTGGCTTCTGATTAGAGTGACTGTCTAGATAGGAAGGGAGATGGATTGAGAAATCCCAGCCAGGAGGTAACTATAGTACTCCAGATGAAAGTCACTCCCAGGACTGCCTCTGGAAAGACTTTCTTACACAGTCCTAGAGGAGGCCAGTGCACAGACGTGGCTGGAGCAAGCCGGTATGGTGGGCCTGCTGGGGTGAGGATATAGGAATGGGTTAGTTAGTAGGATTCTGGAGCTTTCTTGAAGGTAACACAGACTCACTGAAAAGGTCCCTTTCGCACTGGAAGTTGGGGTCTCTTTCCTTGCTTTCCCCACACAGTGACCCTCATCAGAGCAAATCCAGGCAGAACTTCTGTTTAGATTATCAGGAACCTGAGAAGAGAACAAAACATTTCCCTAGTCTCAAAGCAAGCCCTCCCTCCCCCGGAAAGTGAACCCAGTGCAAGGAGACAAGATCCCTATTAATAGTACATCATATTTATGCAATGACATGGTGAGGATTTTTTTAGTGTTTTCTGAAGAGAAAAACACTTTGTCTTTGATGGATTTTCTGTTTCGCAGACATAATTAATCATGTCCTAGGAAATCAATTTCTCTAAGAGCAAAAATAATCTATGTTTTACCAACTGCAAATACCACTTTTATTTAAGATACACTCTTCCTCCCTTGATTGTGCCTCTTGGCGCCAGCAGCAAGCACACTGTCCACATACTTGGATAACAGTGATTCACTGGGAAGTGTAGGGCTCTCAGAGCAGTGAAGACGTTTCTGCTTCATCTAGAGGACTCTCCTGTCACAGAGGGACAAGTAAGTGGCAATATACACAGGGACAAGTGTCCTCTGAGACTCTGACCAGTAAACATTTCCTGAGCAGCAGTGTGGACACATCTGCAAGCAAGTCTTCATTCACAGGCCGTGAATGCCATAGCTCTGACTGCGACCATTGGGTTCCCTGTGTAATCATTCTGAGAGAGGCTGGGAGTCCAGGGAGTTGAGTAGACACCATCCCCATCTCTGGCTTCTACAGCCTTGTTGTTGGAAGGTTTTGCAGTTGAAAAATCCACCTTCCTGTGATTTCCCCTGTGAATTGCAGGTCTCTTTCTGGGATTTAAAATATTTTTCCAAAGATGAAGATGCATCTTAGGTTCCTCCTGAGAATCTACTTTTCTCTGTGTGTGTCTCTCTGTGTGTGTATTTGTGTGTGTGTGTGTGTATTTGTGTGTGTGTGTGTGTGCCTGTATGTGCATGTTTGTGTGCATGTGTTTGTGTACATGTGTGTGGGCACATGTTTGTGAGGGCCATAGGAGCACCTCTGGTGTCATTCCTTGGGTATCATTCACCTTTTAATTTTTTGAGATAGAGTCTCTCATTGAGCTAGGAGTAGGCTAGGCTGGTTGGTGGGCCTAAAGGATGCATCTGCCTCTGTGTCCCTGTGTCAATATAACACAGGCTATGGCTCACCACCTTCTTCTTGTTCTTCTTGTTTTTCTTATTCTTCTTGTTCTCCTCCTCCTCCTCCTCCTCCTCCTCCTCCTCTTCCTCCTCCTCCTTGTATGTGAGTTTGTGAGTTCTGGGGATTACACTCAGATCCTTGAGCTTACAAGGCAGGCACTTTACAGAGTGAGCCATTTTCCCAGGACGTTCACGATTTGGAACTCTGTTTTTGTTACAGGACCTTCATCCTTGTGAAGCCATTCATGACTGCCAGGGAGGCTCATGTGTGTTTGCAGTGTCTGCCCTGGCCTTGTGGCTGGCACTTAGGTGAGGCATGTTCGGGCTTTGTCTCATTCCTGCCTTTCACATCTAGGGTCATGCTGGGAGAAGCCCTGCCCTTTGCTGAAGGCCCAGGAGCTAGCACTTTGGCACTTGGCTCACCTCCCTGTCACTATCCCCCCATCCCTCCCCAGATTTGCAGACTCTCCTGGAAGACAAAACCCAGAGTCCTAAATCCAGCCTGGCTCTGGCAGAAATCTCAGGAGAGAGTGACTTGATTTTAAAACTTTAACTATCGTCTTTTTTTTTTTGGCCAGGGCAGATCTTTTTACAAATGTGCTTTTAATTAAGCATCGCTTCGCTTATCATTTCTCCGGCCCTCTTCGGTTTCCAGTCTCCGAGCCAACACTCCCTCAACCTCCTTCAGCTTCTTGCATTATTAGCACATGGCTGCTGGAGCTTTGGGGGCAGCATGGCGATCTCCTTCCTCTGTCCACCATGGCTGCTTCTCCATAGATCAGGTTCTGTGGAGGAGAGAGCACGTGGCCTCCCTGGGCCATGAGGACAGTCTCGCTGCCCTGCACAGAGTTTTGAGATGATGAAGGGCTGGAAGGATCCATCCTGGACAGAGTTCGGAGTGATGCCTCCTGGGTGGGGAGTGGTCAACACAGAGGGTCACGCTTCCCATTCCAAAGGACGCAGCTGGAGAGGATTTGGCTCATGGAGATGAGCTACTGTCCCAGAGTGAGAGCTGAGAACAGATGTCTCATCTCTAGAATTAAAAAGAAATAAACACCCATGGAAACCCAGAGGGAGGTGACAGGCAGTTTGATTGTGTAACAAGCCACCTGATTGTATGACAAATCATTTCAAAACAACTGCAGAAATGAATGGTGATGGGTGTGCCCTCACTGCATTGAGCTGGGTGACATTTCTCTATTGAAAGAAAAGCCCCAGCATATTTTAAGGAGAGCCAGTTTAAACACACCTGTGCCCTTTCTAAGCCTTTCTTGGGTGAGGTCTGAGCCTGGCTTTTCTGTAGATGAAAGTATTGAACCTTATGGTGGGATATAATGACCCTTATCCCTTTAGGTGGCTATTGACACCCTGACCGTACTCCCATGAGCAAGAGACACAGGCAGGGTTTGGGAATCCAACTTGAACGAGCTTGTCACTCACCACCATCACCTTGAGCATGGGGATTTACAAAAGTTCAGTTATAAGGCGTCTCTGATAGCTAAATGGAAGTTGTTGTGTTAAGGGACAACTGACTCATACCCTTGAGCCTGTAGGCAGCCCAGTGGCTGAGAACATACTTGGCAGGTGCATATTGAAGACACATTTCCTTGCAGAAGGGTTGGCTCCTATAGTTATTCACTCATTTATTTATTGAAATGTGTATATATGTTTGGGTGGGAGGGATTCATGCACACATATGTGTGTAAGCATTTATATGGAAGGCAGAACTCAACCTTGAGTGTTGTTTCTCAGGAGCTGAATATCTTTTTTTGTTAATTTCTTTGTTGGTGTGTGTGTGTGTGTGTGTGTGTGTGCGTGCATGCACATGTTTGTATATATACATGTGTGCTTGTGTGAGTGTGTACATGTATGCGTGTGTTTGAGTGTGTATGTGTGTTTATATAGACCAAAGGCCAACAAACCCCAGCAATCCTCCCATCTCTTTCCTGAGAGCACATGCAACCATAATCAACATTAAAAAAAAAAAAAAACCCTCAGGTCTGCAAGCTTGCACAGCAAGCACTTTTAACCCAGGACTCATCTGCCAGCCACACTCCCACCTTGGTTTTTTGAACTAGAACTTCTCACTGGGACTTCTGCTCACTTTAACAATGAAGCTAAGATGGCTGGTCACAGAGGCCTAGGGATCTTCCTGCTTGTGCCTCCAGTGCTGGGATTACAAGTGAGTGCCACCACGCCCAGCTTTTCCCATGGATGGTTGGGAGGAAAGCAGGTTCTCATGCTTATCCTGGAAGCACTATCCCAACTGAGGCATCGCTCCAGTTCCTCCTGTGAGTTATTACACATCATGGATGCTTTAAACATCCAGCTACTACCCATAGAGCACTAGTTCCTGGCTGGGGAACGCAGGCTTCTCTTGTGGCAGAGCCTTGGGGTAATTCAAGGTCCACAGCAATTGGGCACCAAAGGAAGTTCAGTCTCCTGCTGGCCCCACGCCTGCTTCTGTACTTCCAGGGTCCTTGGGACCCTTTAGGATGAGATGTTCTTGACACAGGCATTTCGAGAAGTATATCATTTCTGTGTATGGGGAGAAGACAGCAGGGGAATGCCAGGTTGCTGACCACAAGTGTCCTGGCCTCTCAGCTCTGCAGCCTCAGCAGTACAAATGAGATGAGAGCACTTCTTACCTGTCAATCTTCCTGGGACCCATCACTGTGGATGGCTCCTGCAATGTCCTGACTGGGCACTGCCTTTTGTGCATGGGGTCTCCCTCCCAGACTGCTGAGGTATTCTTAAACTTCATTCCAGAGACAGGCCCTTGCAGCAGGACACTGCTTCCCCTACAAGAAAAGATCAGAGACTTGGCCAAACTCTCCCACTGGGGAGTGGCAAGCTTAATGGGGTGGGGGTGGGGAATTCTCACTTCTCACCTTCCTCAGACTGTAGAAAGTCATCTTCCCTCCCAGCAGCCTCCACTCCTGCTTTCTGTAGAGACCAAGATGGAAGTAAGTAGTGAGGGTGTGTTGTCTGGCTTTGATTATCTTGTCTATAAGACGGAGGAGTCCTCTCTGAAGCTGCTCCCATGGCCTCTCTTGTCCTAGTGGGCAAGTCCCTGTGCTTAGAGCAAGCCAGTTCAACCTCTCACTCCCCTCCCCCATGGAGGGGCCTCTCAGGGAGATGAAGTTTACACTATGCCAGGACAGGCCTACAGCATTCGGAACCCAGAATGCCTATTCTCGTCCCTTAGTATTGACAGACTTTGTATTCAAGAGCCTGGACAAGTTCCCAGTGGGTAGATGTGCTAAGTGGATGGAGGGGTAGATGGGCAGTGGTTGAGCGGTGCTGGTGAAACAAGGTAGAACAAGATTAGTGAAAGTATTAATGCCATAAGGGTGAGGATTAAGGGACAGCAAGGGTTGTGTGGGTGTCCCTGCCCCTGACAAACACATCAATGATGTGACATTTGGGAGAAAGGCCCACTGTGTCATAAAATGCCATAAATTTAGACTGGAGAAGCATTTCTCTACAAGAAAGAGTTGCAAGAAGTCTTGAAAAGAGAGAAAGAGAGAGAGAGAGAGAGAGAGAGAGAGAGAGAACAGAGGGAGGGAGAAAGAGAGAAAGAGAGAAAGAGAGAGACAGAGAGAGAGAAACAGAGACAGAGAGAGAGACACACAGAGAGAGAGACACAGAGAGAGAGACACAGAGAGAGAGAGAACACGAAGGTGTGTTCTGCCTGGAACTCTTCTGCCCTCTGTGTGAGATGGGCTTTTTGCCTGAGGACTGGGGGGATGGAGGTTACACAAAGGCCAAGCCTGAACCACTCTAAACACAAAGTTGAGGGCAATGCTAAACCAGCCAAGGTTGACAGGAGAGGCCACAGGAGCAGGCTGCAGGAGGTGTGGCCCAGGTATCTGAAGAAAGCCATAAGGAAATCTCTCACTTGAGACTTTTCTCCAGAATAAAGGGACATACTTATCAGGCTTCTTCAAAAGCAAAGATAAATACACAGGGTAAACTAGAAGAGGGAATGGGTGTGTTTGCTTGGGTGTGTTTGCATTCCCCATGGGATGCCATAGAACCTTCTAGAAAAACAGAGGTGGGTCGACACCCTCAGCCACTAAAAGCACAGGCTATTTTGTTTTTAGCAGAATCAACTCTTTACACACACACACACACACACACACACACACACACACACACACGCAAATGAAGTCTTTTACTACACACAGTTGCCTTTTCCTGTGGCCAGAAAAATGCAGTGGAAGCAGAGACGGAGTTGCCTCCCATGTCTGTGGTCCCCTCCCCTTCATCCCTATTCCCATAATTCCTCCTTTATCACACTTCTGCCCCACTCCCTTTCCTCTCTCTGACCACAATCTTCAGCTCATGGTCTCTTCTGTCATTTGTCACCTTCCCGACAGGTCCCGCAGACTCCCAATGTCAAAACCAGGGAATTCCCCCCACAAGACCATTTTGTTAGCAAAGAAAGGCAGAGAACAGGAATGAAAGATAAATTAAATGGGGTTCACATCTCCCCCACCCTCTGTGGGTGCAAGGCCTCAGCCAAGTCCCCTAGCATGTGCTCTGCTTGTTGAATAATTAACCAAAGGGGTTTCCATCCGGGCTTTTGTTACTCTTGGCTGACAAAGCAGCATTTCAAGGGGGTCCATTTTTTTCTCAGCTCAGCCCAAGTCACTTTGGTAAATTTAATCTGGTCTAACAGTTTTGCTATTTACTGCTGGAATTTGTATGTCTTAAGAGCACCCTGGGAGCTGACTTTAGTGGCTAACCGATTGGCTTACAGCACTGAGCCAGGTGGAAGCAGAGCAATCTGCTGGAGAGGGAGCTCTGCAGTACTGACAGTACTGTTACCTCTGTGGTGAGAGCCTCTCCCCACAGGCTCAGGGCTGTTGGGATCCTTTCCACAACATGCAAGGGCGGCAGTTTTAATGTGAAGATTTAAAGCATTCCCAACAGAGATGCGTCTACTTGGGGCTGAGAGTCACAGTCCTGGGCTCTGTGATTGATTTACTAGCTCTCTGGACTCACTGAGTTTTCTTCATCTGCAAATGAGGTTAATGACAGAACTGTGTGTGTCCTGGGGACAGTGAGGTGATGGAGGCTTAGGGGTGTTGTCCTGGGGATGAGCACATTTCCAGATCTCTATCTATGCATCTCTATCCAAATCATTCCTGCTTGTTTTCTCTAAAGGAGTCTGGGATGTGAGAGATGAGAGTGACCCTGAACTTTGCTGATGGTGTCCTGGTGGATAAAGCTTGCTCACAAACTTCCCTCACCCTATTCTTGAAAAGTCTTAGGAAGAGATCACAAACCCCATCATGGGGATGAAGAAAACTCAAACAGTAGCAGATCAGAAGCCATAACGATGATGCAATATGCACGTCGATGGTGATGATGGCAGCAGTAGCCATGGCAACCATAGTTATTATCCAACGTGAATTCTGGAGCGCCACTCTCCTCTTCTTAATGAGAAATGCCCATTTTCAAAATAATGGACATTACAATTTTTTCACTATAATGAATGGACTTGGGCAGGCCTGTCAAAGAGTCTATGTGCTACAAGAAGTTAGATCTTTGTTTTAAGATTTCAGTTATACCTAAGATAAGAAATGTCACGGTGGTTTTTGATAGAAAACCCAATCCTGCCAAGATGGCAGTCCTGCTCAAGGAAATCTACAGACTCAAAGGAACCTTCACTGAAACCTGACAGTCTGTTTTGCAGTGTTTGACAAGCTGGTTCTGAAAGTTGAAATCCCAAAGGTCAAGGAAGCCATGGCGATCTCAGTGCAGTGGGAGAGGGCTGGACCTCATGCACGATTATCTTATCTATCATGGCCCATTAAGGGTCCACATGAAGGAAAGGAGCTTGCCTGCTATGGGTAGGCCCGTCTGGAGCCCACCTGGGCACGTGCTTTCTCATTTGTGAAGACTGGCACACTGCCCAACAGTGTGGGAAGGGCAAACATGGTGCTGAGTCCAACAAATGTAGCTTCGTTCCACAGAATTCCTGCTTTGTTTTGGGGGGGGGGTGAAGGGGATGCAGTTCAGGCCTTGCATTAGCCAAGCAAGTGTACTACCATTGAGCGAAACCCCCTGCCTTCCAGATTTGCATATCTTATTGACTTTGCATTCTTTCTCCTTCTCTCTCTCTCTCTCTCTCTCTCTCTCTCTCTCTCTCTCTCTCTCTTTCTCTCCTCTCTGTACCATGGCACACATGAAGAGGCCAGAGGGCAACATTCAAGAATTCTCTCCTTCTATCACGTGGGTAGGTCCTGGGGATTGAACTCAGATTGTCACATTTGGCAGAAAGTGCCTTTACCTGCTGAGCCATCTCTCCGGTCCCATATCTTAACACAGCGAAAGCAAACATAACAGCTGGTTCTTGTACTTAGCAGTACATAAGTTACACCACAAATATGGTATTAAACAACAATAACAATAACAAAATGATGAAGACCATTCACTCAATTTAAAAATAATTAACTTTTTTTTAAAAAAAGTTTTTGTTACAGTTAAAATTTAAAACAGTGTTTCCTTGGGCTGACTATCTAAGCGGAGACTGCTCTGCTTAGCTCTGCCGCCATGTTCTGCGAGAGGCCATACAAGCGGCACAGCTAGAAACGGCCAGCCAGAAACACTAGCCCTGGCACCCACGAGACACCAGTGTGGGAGATGGCTCTGCCAATATACCACACTGTCTCCACAAGGCTGGGCTGAGCCCAGACCATCCCACCATCCACCATCCGTGCAGTACCTGGTAGAAATGAGACTCTAATGCTTAAAGTTTATCCAAAGGCTTTATATGTTTGGTAATGCTCAATTAACAACATGCCCACACAATTAGAGGTGTGTCCCAATATCTAACTTTATGATATCAGTTGTTACCCAGGACTTCTCTCTCACTCTCTCTCTTTCTCTGTCTCTGTCTCTCTCTGTCTCTGTCTCTCTCTCTCTCTCTCTCTCTCTCTCTCTCTCTCTCTCTCTCTTTTGTTTGTTTGTTTTTCAAGACAGGGTTTCTCTGTTTAGCCCTGGCTGTCCTGGAACTCACTCTGTAGACCAGGCTGGCCTCGAACTCAGAAATCCACCTGCCTCTGCCTCCAAAGTGCTGGGATTAAAGGCGTGTGCCACCACCGCCCGGACCCAGGACTGCTCTCAATACATGTGGGGTCCTCCATGGCTCCTACATCTCTGCCTCTTAGCTCCTCCTCCTCCTTCTCCTTCCTTTCCTCACTCCTCCCAACTCCTCCCACATTACTGAGTTTATTATAAAATATCCAGCTACAAGTTTTCTTTTAAAAATTCCGAAGTTCTTGTCAATGTTATAAGATATTCCAGACTGTGGGAAAAATACTGGAAGAGACTAAAGCAGGGCTTTGTAAATCTTTGTTTCTTGGGTTGCAACACTGATATTTGAGCATGCACAGTCTATTGGAGCTCATCAAACTATCTATTACTATTATTTATATGTGTGTGTGTGTGTGTGTGTGTGTGTGTTTCTGTGTGCTTATTACCCATCAATAAAAAGCAACAGGATCCATCAAATGCTGGCATGACTTTACGTTGCCTTGCGCACTACCCTCTGGTCACTCGCTTGCCCTGTGATGGATGCTCCTACCCGTCCTGTTCTCTGTTCCCATTGGTTCTCCACTCTGCTGTCTCTGGACTCTGCCTATAGCAAGCTCCCGTTCTCAGGTCCTAGCAAGTGTGTTATAAGTGGACTGAGATCCTGCACATCAATGGTGTCTCCTCACTCCTTCTAAGAGCCTGGCCTTCAGCTGGGAGGAAAGCCAGGTAGAACAGAGACATTCCTGTAGCATTTTCTTCTCTGTTCTGGATAGATAAGTAAGCCACACTGTGATAAGTAAGTCATGTATGTGAACCTGTGTAGACTTGATACTCAGTACAAGGAGGACCTCAACTGCCTGGCTGGAGGGACTCCTTGTCCTTTCTGGGGATGAAACCATTTCCTTCCAAACCCCACTTGAAACTCACCTTCTAGACAGCCCCCTTGGTACCTCCCACCATACTGTATAGGTATTTACAGTAGGCAGACTTGAACACCTGAAGCTCCAGACTGCATTTTGCACCCCAAAAGTATTACAACAGGTAAGCTGCTGTATCTCAATAGCAACAACCACATGGATACTTCATTTCATCCCTCCTGGGTGATACTCACTCCCACTTTAAATACAGAAACTGGATAGAACGAGGCAGGCTACTGTTGCTTGTATGTACTTTGAGAGGCGAAACAGGTTTAATGGCTGGACTTGAGGCCACTTTGGGGAGCTGGTTCAGTGGGCAAGAGTGCTTACTATGCAAGAATGGAGACTTGATTTCAAATCTCCTGCTCTACACATAAAGTTTCATATACCCAAATGCATGCCCCTAACTCTAATTTGTTGAGAGTGCAGGCAGGAAGATCTCTCTCTCTCTCTCTCTCTCTCTCTCTCTCTCTCTCTCTTGGAATTGCCAGGTTCTCACTGAACTTCCACGTTCAGTGAGACACCCTACCTCAAGGCAATTAGGCAGAGAGTAACAGAACAGGACCCCTGATGTCTTTCTCTGCCTTCCACATATTCATAGGCATACACATTCTCTCACACGTGTGTTCATGCACCGCTGGGATGCTTCAGTCAAAGGTCAGCACTTCTCTAATGCACTCCTCTCTGCCTGCCTCCCCCAAACCCAACAAGATATCCCAAATGCCCTCCGCAACACTGGCCTCAGGACTTGGACTGACAGATTTCACTAATTACAGCATCTTGTGCTCTGTGGATACTGAAAATTAGCACAAAGACCATTTACTTCATGAAGGATTTCATTCACTGTGCCTTGCTTGCCTCATGCAGTATCCACTTCCTGAGCTGCACCAGCCCTGGTGGCTGCAGTATTCAGAACACTGGCTCCTCAGACATTGTGGGTCAGAGATGAATGCATCCTTTCTCCACGGGTGGCAACTGGGATTAAGACGGAGAATGAATCGAGGAGCAGTGAGACCAGAGCTTTGATGGACAGGCCCAGGTGCTCTGTACACCCAAAGATGGGTCACTGAAATGACTGGGAGCCTGTCAGCTTCACAGTAGCATTGGCTTTGTTTGTTCAGAGTGTCTTTCAGAGGACAAAGCAAAGACATAGACTGTCAGGTGCAAGGTCTGCTCTAAGACGTGTCACCTGGTCAGAGGCCAGAAGAAATACAAACAAACCTGAAGCCCACAGGAGACCCCTTGGTCTAAAGGTTGGTGGAGGAGACGTGGCTGATCAGAGCTTTATTATTCTATCAAGGGAGCTATCTTCTCATTGACCACGAGAAGTCTAGCCTAGCTTTTAACCCAGGACATCTCCTCCCAACTACCCCTGCTTAGCATCCACCTCCACTGCCCTTTCCATGAGATTTCAGTAAGGTTGTATAGGCTTCAAGGTGAGCGGCTTCTCTGAGTCAGACATCATGCACACTTACTGGGCAATGTCACTCTCTGTCCAGACTCTGCCTCTCCTGTCTTAGTTTGGGTTTTATTTCTATGAAGATATCATGAGCATAGCAACTCTTTTTTTTTTTTAATTTACTTTACATCCCAATCACAGCCCTCTCCCTCTTCCCAGTCCCACCTGTACAAGTCTCTCCTCCATGACACTCTCCTCTTCTCCTCAAAGAAGGGGAGCCCCCTCCTTGGCTACCACCTCACCATGGGGCGTCTAGTCCTAGCAGGTCCAAACACATCCTCTCCTATTGAGGCCAAACTAGGCAGTCCAAGTAGGAGGGAAGGAGACCCAATGTCAGGGAACAGAGACAGAGACAGTCCCTGCTTCACTTGTTAGGGGACCCACATGAAGCTCAAAACATACTTTTGCTATAAATGTGAACAGGGTCTAGCTCCTGGAGCTTAGCAACTCTTATAAAGGAAAACATTTAACTGGGGCTGACTTAGAGTTTCAGAGGTTTCGTCCATCATCATCATGGCAGGAAGCATAGTGGGAAGCATGGTAGTGCAGGCTGACATGGTGCTGAAGAAAGAGCTGAGCATTCTATATCTAGGTCTGTAGGCAGCAGCCAGAGAACTGGCTTGAACTTCTGAGACCTCAGAGCCCACCCCGAAGTGACACACTTTCTTCAACAAAGTCACACCTACTCCAACAAGGCCACATCTCCTGATAGTGTCACTCCCTATGAACCAAGTATTCAAACACATGAGTCTATGGAGGCCATGCCTATTCAAAGCACTGCACCTACCTCACAGAAGAGAAGTCAAACCTTGGAGGTTTCACTTCCTTGTTTTTAATTTAAAAACAAGGATTAAGCATACAGTAACTAGGAGAGGCTGTGATGGATGGAGGTGACTGGTTAAGCCAGGTGACAGTAAGCAGAGCCACTGTGTCAGGTCCAGAAAAGTTGATCCTTGAATCACTACAACAGATGACAGACCCTCTGGGGAGCTGAAGGGAGGGACTGTAGGTGAACCTTCAGACACATCTCTGTCACCATTGATGTCACTGGGAAGCAGTCAGCTTCTCTGCTGCCTGCAGAGCCTCCTCCTGCTGTCTTTCCACTGAACACGGCATTGAATGAGAGCCTTGAATGGAGCTTCTGACGGGCACATGTTAAATCACAACCAGGATCTGAGCTGTAAGAAGATCTGGGAAAGCAGCATGATTTTTGGTCCTCTGCCCTCTGTAGAGAAAAAGTCACATTTAATCACGTTGGAGACTGAGCGAAGTAAGTCGGAGAGCCAGCAGCAAATACCCATGTCAGTGTTAAATGGCAACCTTATGTGTATGCGAGTGTTCAGGGCAGATGCAAGCGGTATGTCTATGTATGTAGTGTTGTGTATGTGTGGAAGTCTAACGTGTGTGTCTGTGTGGCGAGGCTGTGCCTAACTATAGATGTCCATTCTCTCTGCCCTTTTTATTTGTATAAGAACTGAAGAGGAAGAAGGTACTTCCTACTCCCTCTGAATATATATATATATATATATATATATATATATATATATATACAGATATTTTTAGCCAGCTAACTTTATGACTACAGTGAACAAAATTAAATGGACACAAAACACACACCCCTCATTCTTGCTCAAACACCTTTAAAAGACTCTTCCTTACCCACAGAAACCTCATTGGTATATGTGTGGCTAAGAAGATTTATAAGGCCCTCTGTGAGTTTACTAGTTTAATAATCTGAAAGGGACAGATAGCTGATATTTCTCTCTCTCTCTCTCTCTCTCTCTCTCTCTCTCTGTGTGTGTGTGTGTGTGTGTGTGTGTGTAATTCTGTCTGCACACTATTTGTATGCCTGGCACCCAAAGAGACCAGGAGAGCATATCAGATCCCCTAGTTCTGAAGTTATAGATAGCTGTGAGCTGCCGTGCGGTGCTGGGAATTGAACCATGGTCCTCTGGAGGAACAGCTAATTCTCTTAACCTCTGAGCCATTTCTCCAGCCCCTCCTTTTGTTTCTTGCCCCTTGATTTCCTTTCTTCCATTCTGGAAAGGTTACTGTCTTAGTATGGGCTTTATTGCTATGAATAGACACCATGACCATGGCAACTCTTATAAAAGAAAACATGTAACTGGGCATGGCTTACAGTTTCAGGGGTTTAGTCTACTAATGAACTGGAAACTCAAGGGTTCTTTGGAGAGTCAGCTGTGTTGGATGGTGTTTTGGTGGAGTAAACACATGAAGGAGTGTTTCCCCAGGCGAATGACTAAGGCAGATTGGTGAAGGAATATTTTGCTGAAGCAGACACAGAAGAGAGGATTTTCTGCTAAAGCAAGCATGTGAAAGGACACATGATAAAGGATTCTTTGCTAACAACACACACATATTGGTCCATCTTACATTGCTCAGTTGAGCTCCATTTGTTGGGACTCCTCGGACTCAGGCTGATTGGATTTGCATATGCTGAGGCAAGACCTGTGGAAGATACGTGATGTGTGGAAGGCATAAAATAGGACTTGACAGAGTGATGGAGACAGAGCTTGGCTTGCTGGTACAATGCTTACAGGCCTTGAGTCTTCACTGATCTTCACAGAGAGGAATAGACCTTCTGGTGTTCCTTCCGATCCTTCCTGCAGAGGCTGAGGCCTGGCTGTCTCTGCTAGGTCCTGTCACCACTGTTGCTGTTACTGAGCTGGACTGCTGATGTATCTGTGAAGTGTTTTCAAGTGGATCAAGCTGCAGATGCCTGCTAAACTGTGAACTGAACTGCCTATTTCTGGACAACACAAACAGGAGTTGCTCCAAAGAATCTTTCTAAAGAGGTCTACTTCCCCCTCCCCCACCCTTCCTACTACCTCTGGCGGGTGGTGGGCTACAAGGGAGGTTAAACCATTTAAGAACCATCATTAAAAGTAGTATTTGAAAAACTTAAAGTTACAATCAACTTTAACTGGTGGGAAGAATGGGAAGAATGGCAGCATCCAGGCAGACATGGTGCTGGAGTAGGAACTGAGAGTTCTGTTTCTTGACACACAGGCAGCAGAAGGAGACTGTGTACCACACTGGGCATAGCTTGAACACCAGAGACCTCAAAACCCACCCCCACAGTGACACACTGCCTCCAACAAGGCCACACCTCCTCACAGTGCCACTCCCTAGGGCCCAGCATTCAAACACATGAGTCTGTGGGGCCATTACTATTTAAACCACCACGATTACCATGTTTATAATAGATGGAATGTCTATTTGGTAACAAGAATGTCAGAAGGGATTCTGTGGCCTCTAACAGCATATAGCAGGTGGCCAAGATGTACTCAATCACACAAGCAAGAACTTACGGCAGAAAGGGGCTGGGAAGATGGCAGGGCAATTGAGAGTATGCCCTTCTCTTACAGAAGATGTAAGTTCAGTTCTCAGTACCCAGATTGGGTGGCTCCCAAGTACCTGTAACTCCAGCTCCAGGGGTTCCAACACCATTTCCTGGAACTCAAATTCACACCCCCTATACACAAACATGTACACATAGTTAAAAATAAAATTAAAAAAATAACTTTAAAAAAATAACTTATACTAGAAAAGCTATGTCAATTTTTTTTTTGTGCTTTGAAATTAGTGAACTCTACAAGGTTTTCCCTTGGTCCCTGCCCATATTCATCTCTGGCCCAGAATTTCAGTATCAAAGAGAAGTTGGACCTATGAGGCTAGCCTCTACTCTACCATGTAGTCTGTAAATATTCAGTTGTGTGTATGTGTGTGTGTGTGTGTGTGTGTGTGTGTGTGTGTACAGCTAGAGTTTGATCTCCATGAGAGTAGGAACTAAACATGCATTAAGAAGATTTAAATATAGCAAAGAATAAATTCACACGACCTTTGATGTTTCCAGAATATTTGATTTAGGAATTTCATGATAGTACTAACATTTGGAAGAATATGGGTAGTAAAAGACACTATGGGAAGGTTAAAAGTCCTTGATTCTAAAATTTATTTTGCAAACCTTGGTTTTGTGGCTGAGCGACAGCCAACTGAAATGCAGTGGATTTGCAGTCTTGTCTTGTGGAGCTTGACTCTGTGGGGCATGTGTCTCTGTTCCCCATTGGTAGACCATACTCATCACTGGCTCTGTGCAGCATGGGCCTGGGCTGAGCTGGAGGCCTAGGTTCTACACAGGGGTCTGCTTGCTCACTGCCTTCTTGGGCTTCTGGGAAGTGTAGTTCCATCAGGAGTGACGACTTCCTAAATAGCAGCTTGAAGTGGCAAAGCCCAGCTGGTGAGTTTCAGGTGCAGCCTTGGACATCACAGGGAACCAACTCTTCTATGCTCTCTGGTTTTAGTCAGCATGGTCCCTGTCAAGATTTGAGTGGAGAGAGACTGGGTGCTGGTGTAGATGTATCAGGGGACACTGCAGAGGACATATGGGCACTGTCATCTTGGATGCTTCCTCTAGTCTCCATCTCTCCCAGGGAAGTCTCCATATAAGTGATGCTATTTAGTAATTTCATATACAAAAAGAACTAATAGTCCATTGATACTACCTACCCTCTCACCCCACCCCTCCCCTGTCCTCAGTGCTGCGAAAACCCTCCTCCCAAGGAGGCATTACGATGAAAATCTGAAACGTGGTTTTCTCTAGATCTGATCTCTGGGCTCCAGAACCATGTACTGTTGGGAAGTGTTATGGTTTGTATATTCTCAGCCTAGGGAGTGGCACTATTAGAAGGTGTGGCCCTACTGTGTCACTGTGGGTATGGGCTTTAAGACCCTCATCCTAGCTACCTGGAAGCCAGTATTCTCCTGGCAGCCTCCAGATGAAGATGTAGAACTCTCAGCTCTGTTCCATGTCTGCCTGGATGCTGCCATGTTTGCACCTTGATGATGATGGACTGAACCTCTGAACCTGTAAGCCAGCCCCAATTAAATGTTGTCCTCTGTAAGACTTACCTTAGTCATGGTATCTGTTCACAGCACTAAAACCCTAAGACAGGAAGGAAGGTACCAGCCTCTCCCCAAAGCAGGAGCTGGGGCAGTTTGCCAATGGAGAAATCTCTCCAACATGCTTCCATGTAGAAGGCTAGACCTAAACTTTCCCCTTTCTCCATGGGGCCTTGGATGTCAAGCTTCTGTCTCTGAGAGCCCACTTCACACCTCCTGTTCTGCTGACTCCCAGTGGGAGGGAAGCTTATCTCTTTCGAGGTTCTTGTGTTATTGAAATGAGATCATCCCAACACCTCTGGGTGCTTCCATAAGACTTATATAAACAGAGATCCAGGAGCCGGTGCCCTGGAAACCACTTCAACTCAGATACACAACCTCCTGAAATTGTGTGGAAGTGACATGGGTTGTGGTTCAATATCTGTGCAGATGTGATTGTAGACACACCCAGATACATATGGTTGTTTGTGTTGAATGGCAGTCTTTCTCACCTCGACCTTTCTAAAACTCTTGACTGACTCCAAAGCCAAAAATAAAACAATAAGCTTGTTTGTGCACACGCGCACAGAGCAACCACGATGCAGTAAAATCCAGATGCTGTAGCATTTCGTCCAATGGCCTAAAGGCAGAGGGGTGGCCTGACCACAGTGGAATCTGCCTCCAGAGTCAAAGGGGAAGTTTCTGGAACCCCAGTAAGACTTCAAGTGGTCATGGAAAATTCCCTGGTTCCTAATAGGAACAGCTTGCTGAGAAACGGTTGTTGTGTAATGCAGATGCTCTTTAAGTGATTCAATCATTTGACATCTTTATTGGCCAAATGATTACAGAAGCCCAGAGAGATGAGGGGACTTGACCAAGGTCAGCAAGCTGCTGGGGGCGGGGGGGTGGCAGAGCAGCTCATGGAACTCAGAAGTCCTCATTTCTAAGCCAGCCATTCTCCAAACACATCCTCCCATGGTGTCTGTTGCCTGGTAATCAGGATTAGCAGCCTGGTCATGCTGATATTCACATTTCTGCTAGCTCAGAGAACAGGAGGCAGAAGAAAAAGAAGAGATGGGCTCAGGGGCTTCTGTAGATTCCTCAGACAGTCTCAAGCCTTAGAGGGTATGGAAAGAGGAACTCTCCAGTACCTCACACCTCTCCCTAAAGCCAAGCAAAGGAGGATGCCCTTAGAAAGCAACATAGGGCAAGACACAGATGTGGGACTCCAAGAAACACACTGACTCCCCCCCCCCATTCTGAGAACCTGTCTTCCCAGTGCTTTTTGGATTGTAAAAGTTTGTTGTGATTGGTGTGTAGAGAGACCCAGAGAAATGAAGTGAGCAAGAAATGGTGGTCCCGAGGAAGGAGAGGAGAGTCTTCCTATGGCGAGTCCTTGATCAAGGTTAAGATAGACCACTGTGAATCTGAAGTCACCTCCACCTCACACACAGGTAGGGGGCAGCTCTGAGTGACTTCATCTATGTGTGAAAACTGAGAGGGTAGAGGCCAGAGAATAGAGTTTCCTTAGTGAGTCTGTAGAGGACAAAGTACAGAATGGTTACTGTCTTAGTCAGGGTTTATATTCCTGCACAAAACATCATGACCAAGAAGCACATTGTGGAGGAAAGGGTTTACTCAGCTTACACTTCTACATTGCTGTTCATCACCAAAGGAAGTCAGGACAGGAACTCACACAGGGCAGGAACTTAGAGGCAAGAGCTGATGCAGGGAAAACGGAGGTGCTGCTTACTGGCTTGCTTCCCCTGCCTTGCTCAGCTTGCTTTCTTATAAAACCCAGGACCACCAGCCCAGGGATGGCACCACCCACAATGGGATGGACCCTCCCCCCTTGATTACTAATTGAGAAAATGTCTTACAGCTGGATCTCATGGAAGCATTTCCTCAAGGGAGGCTCCCTTCTCTGTGGTAACTCCAGCTTGTGTCAAGTTGACACACAAAACCAGCTAGTACAGTTAGTTACCTTCTGAATCAGTTGCAAGGAGGTATTCTGGGATTAAAAGATGGGGGAGGATGGGAGAGAGGAGCAGAGGGAAATGGCAGGGAGGAGCACAGATGTGGAATGTGAACGTGGGTGTTACACAGATGGTTCATTAACCAAAGTAATTTTGAGATTTGGTATTTTGAGATGCTAGATCTCTGGGACCTGATCTTCTTCAGGCCCCTAAATATGTAGTAGAATCTGGACTATTGCCACCAGCTTTGGCTTTGGGGAGAGTGGAGAGGGGGATTAGATTGGAAGGAAACAGCTGGGGTCTGTCCCAGTTATACATGAAGAAAAGGAGGGGGTCTGCCAGCCACACTAGCCTCCTTTACCTAGAAAGCCCCAGTGGAGGCGGGAGCCTGGGGTAGGGAGTGTGAGGCCCTAGGCTTGCCCGTCAACACTGAGCAACCTGGAGAAGGAAGGCAAACTTCATATTGTCTCCATCTCATGGTCCACAGCTCTCTAGTGGCACACTCCTAGTGTTTAGTCAACGAATACTATGGCTTAGTTGTAATGAGGCCTCTGGAGCTTTCAAGGGGTTTGACTAGTTCTGAGGTTAGGGATGTTTTTACAGACTGTGGGAAAGGAGAATCTCCAACCAGGTCAAGGCTTAGCTGCAGAGGTATTCATGGTACCAAGAGGAATAGATTCTGCATCAGTTTTATTCTGAGCAGAGCTGTAGAGTTGGGCTAATTCTTTATTTCCAGGAATCTCTCTTTTATTCCCAGACAATGTCAATATAAAATGTCTGACAGTCTGACCAAGTCAGCTCAGTCAGTCAAAATTATCTTGAGGGAGGGCGTGAAGATTAAAGAAATAAAAGATAATCAGATAACATTATATATAACATGACTCCAGACAGTGCTGAGGCTGAAGCGTGTTTATTTTTTCCAGTATGCTTTTATATCACTCTAGGTACATGCAAAGAATATGGCCAGTCCTAAGGAATAAACAAAGTAGTCAAAGAACAAACAAGCATAAACAAAGATCCTACGATTACTGTATTCAGTGTCTTAACAAGACTCATCAAGATACAAAGAACACATTCTTCAGCTGTGTTCATCTTGAGCCTACTTTCTTGTCCTAGCCCAATGTCAACATTTTGCCAAATTCTTAGAAGGCAGCACCAAGAGTTCTCCACATCAGTCTGCAGTCCCGAGCAACTGTGGAACAAAGACCATACAGGTCCACATAGGGACACCATGTGAATAAGAAATGAGTCCTGTTGTGGTAAGATATGTGGTAAGCTATGTGCTGTGGTAAGTTCATGGTTAACTTGTTGCCACAGCATAGTTTAGTTTGTGCTGCCTTGTATAGCCTCATCATCTAGAACACACACACACACACACACACACACACACACAATTACCCCCTTTACTGTGAGGAGACTGAGAAAATGAACATTTAGCTTCTGCAGCTTCTACTTGGTGTCAGGCAAGAGAGATGAAGTTGGCTGGATCTTGGACTTGCTAAACTAGAGTCTTCTAATCCTTCCTAGAAAGACCCTTGAGCACCATGACAACGTGGATACACAAGGGAAATAGACACACCAGGGCTGTGGAGATGATTCCCCCAGTAAGATGCTTACCTTAAAGTCATGAGTAACCAAGTACCCAGAAACCACAGGAGGTAAAAGGACAAGATGGTGTGTGCCATGGAGTGGGGCTGGGCAGGTAAGAGGGATTACTGTTCTTAGAGAGGACCTGGGTTCAGTTCCCAGCACCCCCATGGCAGCTCACACCTCCTTCTGACCTCCACAGGCTCCTGCAGGCAAGAGTTCTTGTAGGCATATGACGCACATAAATTCACACACATATACATAATAATAATAATAATAATAAATAAGTAACTTTAAAACTAAAAGGCAAGATGGAGATGAGCTCTGGGAAGTCAGTGACAGGCTGACCCCAGGGGCTCAGCAGCCAAGCAGCCTAAGATACTTGGTGATCTCCAGGTCAGCTAGAAACCCTGCTTCAAACAATAAGGTGGGTAAAATCTGAGGAATAATATACACATACACACACACACTAACGACAACGAGATACACATATACTGATCTTACACAGATATGAGCCCCTACCAAAGGAGCACATAAAAATATACACATGTGTGTGGATGTGTGTGCTCACACGACAGTAAATCTCTGTAGACATTTAACGGAAAAAGGACAATTTCTCTATACCATCCTCAAACCGCTGATTGGGGGAAGAACTGTAGCTTCTGAACTTTCTGGTTCTTCAATTCACATCCATACCATAAAGAATAGTTCTGTTAAAATAACATAAGGCAGGCTGCCGAAGTGGGCACAGAGAGCCCGTAATCACCCATTGCCTTGGAAACCTATGGAATGTGCAGCGATAGGCGGGTGTTGGTGAACAACAGTCGTGCTGTCAGATCGTGGACTTGGGTGCTCACAGAGGAGGGAAATGGAAGGTTCAGGACATCTGTGAAGCTGGTGACTAAGACAGAATGATGGGGAAGACGTTGGCGACTTCAGCAGAATTCTTTATTTGCCAGAGGAGGCAGTGATTAATGCGGGGTGGAGCCCGGCCACGCACGAGGCAGACAGCGGGGAAACATGGAGAACAGATGTGGCTGGAGGAGCTGCTCAGAGGTCAGCGCTAGGGAGGGGCCTGGATTTGTGGGCAGAGTCCAGGGATGTTCTGCTTGGAATCATGATGGGTATGAGATGAATGTTCTAGCAGGCGGAGCTGAGCAGAGGCCCTGGGTAGAGGCAGCTGCCTCCCCAGTGGTCTTGGAATGTAAAAAAAAGCTTAGTCTAATGTGATAGATGGTGGTGAAATCAAACCAGAAGGGGTTTCAGGAGTTTGAAAAGCCATCTTGGCCTGAAAGACAGCAATATAATATCCAGAGACTTTGTGCTAAAAAGCCTACAGTTCTGCAGTGAAATGGCTTGTACCCACCTCCGCTGCTGATGAGAGGGCTCAGAAGGTAGAGATGAGAAAAAGCCTTGTGAAGGGAAATGTTGAGAAGGGATGGAGTCTATATTAGTTATTTTGCTTGTTGTTATAACCAAATACCTGGCAGGTACCCTCTGAGGGGGAGCAGGGTTTATTTGGCTTACAGTTCTGAGGGATACATACTGTCTTGGTTAAGGTTTCTCTTGCTGCAGCAAAAACACCATGACCAAAAAGCAAGTTGGGGAGGAGAGGGTTTATTTGGCTTACACTTCCATATTGCTGTTCATTATTGAAGGAAGTCAGGACAGGAACTCAAACAGGGCAGGAACCTGGATGCCAGAGCTGATGCAGAGGTCATGGTAGTGTGTTGCTCACTGGCTTGCTCTGCCTGCTTTCTTAGAGAACCCAGGATCACCAGCCCGGGGATGGTACTACTCACCATGGACTGCCCCCCCCCACCCTGTTGATCACTAATTGAGAAAGTGCATTTCAGCTGGACCTCATGGAGCCATATCCTCAACTGAGGCTCCTTCCTCTCTGATCACTCTAGCTTCTGTCAAGTTGACACACAAAACCAGTCAGCACATATACCATCACAGAAGGGAAAGTATGACAACACGGGCTTGGTGTGGGTGGTCACACTGTGCTAGAAGTCAGAACAGAGCAGACAGGAAGTGACTTGCCCACGTCCTCCACAAGGCTCCACTTCCTAAAGGTTCTAGAACCTTCCAAAACAGCGCCACCAGCTGTGGAGGGAGCATTCAAACACGTGAGCCTGTGGGAGACATTTTACTTTCAAACCATAATAGGGCCCAGCCTGATGCACCTCTGTTCTTTGCCAAACGCCTTGTCCTTTGTGGGCAAAGGAGAACATGGCAACCACAGTGCCAGGATCAGCTCAATAGGAGCCTCCACACTGAGGAAGAAGACGAGGGTATGCTCAGGTTTCTGGCTCTGCTTGTGATTCTGGGTCATGGGTCTTCATAGTCCTCTGTCCAAATGGAGAATCACAATATGGATCCGGGGAAAAGAAAGGGCAGGAGGCAGATGTTTGCTGCTCAGGCCTGGCTTTTGTCAACCTTCAATGAGCTCCTCCAAGGCTGGCTGGTGCACTGGCAAGAAGGAAAAGGGATTTTGAATCAAAAACACAATCAAAGACTTCCACGTTAAAATGCACACAAATTCTTTCCTATCTGGTAATTCTCTTCTGGCCTCTCCTCTCCCCAGATTATGTCCAAAAAAACCCACAAAAAAACAAAAAACCACACATTTCAGGAAAATAACAAGAAAACAACATTCAGGAAGAGAGAATCAGCTGGCACACAAGCATATTTGGAATGACGGTTTTAAGGTTAACAGTCTCTTGAGGGCAGAGACCAAACAGAGAAGGTGTATTCTCCCACTGGGCAGCTCTGTCTTGCAGTCAGGCCTCCTGCCCAGGCTCTGCGGCCACTCTAGACTCTATCAATAGTCTCACACATGATAATAGGCCTGTTTAAATGGGCTTATCCATATGTTTATTTTACAAGATACTTTCAGGGCACATCTTAGCTGTATGGCTTCCATATCAAGTTGACCCTTTGCACTCCTCACTCAGAGCGCCTGGCAAAGCAGCAGCATCCTGACTGATGTGGGAAGCTGCTGCAAACGTGGAGTGTCTGCCGACTGGAACCTCCATTATCACTTGGGTCTGAGTCTCGTCTGCCAGATGTGGGGATCTGTCTCCCATGGTATCTGTCCACTAGCTGTCAATGACAGCCAAACTCACTCGGGAGAGCAGGACTCTGTCTTCCTAATCATCAGGAACAGGCTCGGAGGTGAGCCAGCAGGGCATCAGACATAATCACCAGGACTCCAGTCTCCTGAGGATCAGCTCCAGGACCTGGCGGACTTTACAACTTTTAACACTGTCAGCTAAATGATGGAGCAGTTGTCTGTGCAAAACTGAGCTCTGAGTCTGAAGCAGACAGCCAAGCACGGCAGAATGTTTAATTAGCTCCTCAGACAGATGCCTGCACCATGCTTTTGGAATCGGCTCCCCAGACCTGTCTTCCCATGCAGAAAGTGTGGAAACGTGTGACTCTGTCCATCCACTTACCCGGGTGGAATTTTACCAGGATCTTACAAAAGTTGCTTATTTTTGCTTCTTTCCCCCCTCCTTTCCACCCCCTTTCTTTCTCTCTTCCTCCCCATTTCCTCCTTTCTTCCTTCCCTCTCCCCACCCCCCATTTTTTTCCTGTACTGGGGATTGAATCCAAGACCTTGTTCAATGTAGGAAGTTATTCTATCCTTTGCGCGACATTCCCAACCCTTATATTTTGAGACAAGATCTCACTATGCAGCTTGGGATGCCCCTGGATTCACTATGAAGTCCAGGCTGACCTTGAGCTCACACACGCCCCTGCCCTACCCCTCCTATCCCCCAGCTAGAGTGATATGTACTTTCAGAAGGGCCCTGTACTTATTAGGTAATTTGAAATGCCTTGTGATTTTTCTCCATGTGCTGCCAGTCCACTGAGAGTGTGTCCGGTAAGTCTGACAAGCACCATGTGTCAGGCAGATAAGTCCTGGGTGAGCCTGTTCTCAACCAGAGTCCCTGAATCTGGCCCACCCCAGCCATAGACTCTCCATCTCCTTCACTCAAGGGAACAAAGAGGTAACGCCCAGAACTCTGAGCCTGCACACTCCTGGTAATCCAGCTGTGGCAGCTCACCATTTGATTATGGAAGCATTTAATATGGCTGGACCAGGGAGGGGCATCAGGGTAGTCAGAACTACCACCCAGGCTGTCTCTGTAAAGGACAGGAAGGTTCCAGGCAGGCAAGGTGACTCTCACCCTGCAAAGGTGCCAAGAAGGAAAATAAAAAGAGCAGAAGTTTGCCTGCAGACAGATGGGCTGACAAGAGGCAGGGAGCAGCCCAGGAAGCTGTTGGGGTCGCTATCTCCAGGCTCCTGCTCTCCCACACTGACCCTTCTTGCAGAGACACTTTCCTACCCACTGGCCAGTCCTCACCAACAACCCAAAGACAGGGTTTTGCAAAGAAACTGGGCATAGTGGTCCATGCCTTTACTTCCATCACTCGGAAGGCAGGAAGTTTCTAAGTTAAAAGCCAGCCTGGTCTACATAGTGAGTTCCAGGATGGCCAGAGGTACACAGTGAGTTCCTGTTTTGAAACAAATAACAAAACAAACAAACAAAAAGTTATTTTGCAAGGAGCCTGGTAGAGCCCCCAATCACGGTTGAAAGCAGTTTACCATGCTGAAGGAAAAGTTGGGGATGCCCAGTGGTTTTGAGTTTGAGGAACTTGAGCCGCAGCATCCCGTGTGCATCCCTGATGAACTGAGGCAAAGATGAGGAATGAGACGGAGAGGCAGGAAGGGAAAGCATTGCAGAGCAGACAGCACTGGGAACTTTGTTAACGTTGAGCTCACTGTCGGCTGCTTGAGAGGATGGAGGTCAGTCTCGCTACACTTTTAGATGTTTTATTCCCAAGGTGTTTGGCCATGGAGGATGTGAACCTAGGATCTGGGGCAAGAGCAGGACCAGCCAGAGGGGAGCTGACATTGTTTCTACTTTGTCTTTAAACTGTTTGCTTTTAAAAATGAATCCTGTGGATTGCTGGGGAATGTTAAGACCCAGACTTCCAGGGGTGCTCCCAGAATCTGAGCAACCTTCTTTGAGGAGCTCAGCCTGACTTTAGGAGCTTGCTGTTGCCTAAATAGGTGAGATTCTCATTGTTTTACAGACCTATGTCCATTGTCCATGGTGAGCAAGCAGGGTGTCGGCATTCTTTGAGGATGGAACACAATCTTTCGACTTGAGGCTGTGGCTGGAATGACCTTTTAGTTGACATCTCTAGCAAGCTCTATCCCCGAGTTTCCTCACAACCCCAGTGTAGGCCAGGGCAGATGAATGGCAGGCACAGTAGGAGACACAGGGAAGTGGCTCATTCCTGAGGGCTGGGCCTTGGCCTCAGAAGGGTGATCTGTTCTTTGCACTTGAGCAAGGCTGACTCCCTGTCCTCAGGACTTTGCCCTTGGCTTAACGTTGAATCCAATTCAGGACAGGCCCCATCTGTAGAGCCAGGAAACAGAAGAATGATGATACAGAATCGAGAGTCAAGGCTCTAGACGTCAGGAATCTTTAGGAAAAGTACGTGCTTGGCAAGAGCAGTGAGGAGGAGTGGGGCTTGTCATCATCCTCCGGCAAAGGATGCTCACTAGGTAGCTGATCCTGAAATGTTCTCAAGCACTCCAGTAACCACGTCTCCACCTTAAGGCCTGGTGTCAGATGTACATACCGTGTACATACCGCAGAGGGAAATGCCGCACCCTGTCCCCTGATGTTGATAGGGCCACTCAGCTTTCCAGGGTGTGGAATCTCTTCTCCCAGCTGTAAATGTTGCATAACATCTGTTGATCTCTTTGGAGAGTAAACACCCGCCAGTGCTGGCTGGGTCTCCTCCAAGAGAGGCAGCCACCAGCTAAGTCATCCACTTAACCCTAGGCTACATAACCCCTGGAACACGAGCTGCCTGAACCCCTGGAACACGAGCTGCCTGAACTACATTAGGTTCTCTAGGCAGACACATTAATATGCCCCAGGGAATGTGCCTCCCTCCTGCCCTGGCATCCTGTCACACGCCTGTCCAGATTCACACTTTGTTCTGCTTGTTCCAGAAAGAACCCACAGATTCTTCCCCTGACATCCTGCTTTCCAACCCAACTGTGACGTGATTGAGAGATGATAAAGGCTAAAAATGGAAAAGATGGTGTCACTGAAGCCTAGGGCACCAGGACATAGGGGACATGAAAGGACAAAGACTGTGTAAGGGACAGGAGTCATCAGAGTAAGGGAAGTGCTAGGACGGGCCCTACCCAAGCTACAGATGCTGGTGAGAATGGAGGTGGTGCATGTGATAACACAGGAAGACAGAAACATGGACCTAGTCCAGTGTTTTTCAACCTTCCTAGTGCTGTGACTCTTTAATACAGTTCCTCATGTTGTGGTGATCTGCAACCATAAAATTATTTTCACTGCTACCTTCAGAACTAGTTTGCTACTGTTATGAGTTATAATGCAAGTATCTGATAGTTTCGATGGTCTTAGGTGACTCCTGTGAAAAGGTGTTTGACCCCTGACAAGATCAGGGACCACAGGGTGAGAACCACTGACCTAGACCCAAGGCGATGATTCTCACAGTGCATCTCCTTCTGCAGATGTAGAAGAGGTATCAAGGGTTGCAGGTCTGGAAGCAAAAGTCTCAGAAGAAAATCCTGTCCCAGCATCCCCAGGGGCACCCAGAAAAAGAAATGATACGTGATTCTAATGGATTCAAGGCTTCAAGATGGAGACATCTCAGCTGGGTCCACACTGGGGTGTTCTGTGCTGAAGTTTCCTTCCCCAGAGGAAGGTCCAGCTTGGACTGTAAGTGGCATCACGGAGACAAGTCACCTGGCCTCTTAGAGTGTCTATTGCTTGGCAGTTTGCTCAAGACTTCCCAACTGTCCTACATTCAAGACAAACTCAGAACCATTTACGACACATGGGATTTTTAAAAAGCAATTTAATTAAAAACAATGTTTTTCAAGACAAGATCTCACTATGTAGTCCTGTGTGGCCTGGAGCTTATTATATAAATCGGACTGGCCTCTAACTGGAAGGGATTTGCCTGCCTCTGCTTCCTAAGTGCTGGGATTAAATGTGCACACCACCAAGCCCACCAAGCCCATGTGGGACTTCAGTGCAACATTAGAGCCAGTGACAGAGAAGGTCACCTCTGACCTCATGATCTGCCATAGGCTGAGCTGTCTTCTTTATTTCCCACCCACCCCTGAGCATATGTTATGATTCTAACCCTAACACCTCAGAATGACTACCAGACTTCTTTGCAGAAGCAATGAAAACAAAACAAGGTCATGGGGTGAGCCCAAATCCAATATGGCCTATGCTCTTATACCAGGAAGGAAGTGGAGCACAGATCCCGGAAGGACACTGTGTGAGGAAACAGGGAAAAGAGGACTGACTTTAAGACTAGTCTATAGAATTCTCCAGAACTACAAGAAAATAAACATCTGTTGTCTAGATTACTTTGTCTGCAGCTCTTTCTGAGTGCACTAGTAAGTGGGTGGTCTTCACTCAGGCACTTGGAAGAAGCAGAAGAGGTTTCCTGAATGAGGGACACCTCTTGCCCCTGGATTCCTTTGAGGGTGGGGTCTCCAATGGCTCAGGTTCTCTTCCCATAGATAACTTACCTCTGTGACATTGAAACCCATCTAGACCATAGGTTCTCAACCTGTGGGTTGTGACCCCTAAATTGGCAGGTCAAATGATCATTTCAGAGGGGCCACATATCTGATGTCCTGCCTATCAGATATTTACATTACAATTCATAACAGTAAGGAAATTACAGCTGTGAAGTAGCAACAAAAATAATTTTATGGCTGGGGGTCTCCATAGCATGAAGAACTGTATTAAAGGGTCAAGGGATTAGGAAAGTTGAGAACCACTGCTCTAGATCATGGTCATTTGGGAGGACAGAGCCAAACCAGGAGACTGTCAAAGCCTATCTAACTGAACAGAAGTATTTCTCCTGGAAGTGAACCTTTGAGGGAAGAGAAGCATTTGAAGTTTTGCTGTACCTGTGCAAGAATCCTGGGCATCCAGGAATGAATGCTTGGGACCTGTGAACTCAGGGCACATGTGGAAGAGTCTCCTGGATGTATCCCATGAGCAGGTCTGAAGTCTTAGAGTCCAGTCCTCCCCTGTCCCCATGTGATAAACCAGGCAAAGTTCCTCCAGGGCATTGTTTAGTCAGCAATCTTTGTGTTGTGAAAATAGAGGAACAGCTTGTCACTTGGTCATGGTAAAGGAAATAATTAGCTATCAACACAGGTAGATTAAAAATGAATTGTATAGATCAAACAATTGGATTCTTTCACAATCCACTCACTGGATCTAATCGATTGTCAAGACTGAATAGTGAGCTGTTTACTGCTAACTTCTGCCACCTTTATGTGTTAATCCATTGCTCTGAACGAAAATAACCAGCGGTTATTTTACTGGGTCAACAGCAATGAACACGTTACTGACCTTATGGCCCACCAGGAAGAGTTGTACGTTAGTCATTTTCTGTTGCTATGATGGAACACCACAGCCAAAGAAACTTCTGGAAGAGGAGTTTATTTGGGCTTATGTTTCCACCAGGCAGAGTCCAACATGGTGGGGAGCATAGCAGCAAGAGGCGAGCATGGCAGCAGGAGCAGGAAGCTGGGGCCTCACATCTTGAGCCTTGAGCAGGAAGCAAAGTGAATTGGAAGTGTCTGGAGGAGTTTAGTTCTCAAACCCACCTCCAGTGACATACTTTCTTCAACAAAGACCTACCTCCTACACCTCCCCAAACAGCCCTGCTAGCTAAGAATCGGGTGTTCAAATACAGGACCATATGGGGCACATCCTCACTCAAACCACCACAAGCAGTATGAGTTGAACCATATTCTCATCCTCATTTAGGTATTTTGAAAGTTTTTTTTAAATCCCTGTTATAATTGACTTTGTTTTGTTGTTGTTGTTGTTGTTGTTGTTACTAATGTATGTGTGTGTGTGTGTGCAGGGACAGGTATGCATGAGCCACAGTGCACAGAGAGGGGACAAAGGGCATTTCATAGGAGTCAGTTTCATCCTTCTATCATGTGAATTCCAGTGACTAAATTCAGGTGATCAAACTCATGCTATCTATGTGTTTCGCTGGCCCTGAAACCCTACTACAAAGGAGAAAAGTTGATCCATAGCTTTTAATTAAAGCTGACAATCCAGACGCTTCTCTTACAGTTGGAATGTCTGCTTTATTCTAACACAGGCCCCTTTATAATTCTTCAAAACAAGCGTGTTCTCTGCACTATTTGGGAACTGTACTTAAAAATTATTGCTAATTTAAGATTTGAATTTAGCTGAGCACCCTAGCTCTTATCTGACGTATCCCACATTGTCCCACATTGTATGGCATTGTAGGGCTTTGTGGCATGGTGCTGTGTTCCTGCTGAGTCTTTTCCTGCATTCTTGGGGGATCCCCCAGATGTGGTAATCTGTTTCCGCTCCAGTGTTAGGATGTTAGGGTAGTCACAGCACAGCACCACAGATCAAACAGTTTAAACACTCCATGCATATTTTCCAGGGTTCAGAGGTTGGAAGTCAGAAGTCTGGTGCCGATTCTCCTGTCTCCTGGGGTTGTAGGTGGCTGTCATGCCTGTGTCTTCATACTGTCTTGTGCTGTGAACTTGTGTCCCAATTTCTTCTTCCAGTAGGGCTCACCCCAATGGCTTAACTTAGCTCCATTACTCTTCTAAAGACCATGTCTCCAAGTCTAACTAGAGGCAGAGTGAGTCAGGACTTGCCTGTGGGGATCTAGGAGCTCAAGGGGCAGCTTGTGGCAACTCTGTTTCAGTTTCTGTTCCTCTCAGGCATCAACCTTCACCTTGTTTTCTGTCTGGACTGAATGTCTGTGGTCCTAAGAACATTCTTTCTTCTTCCAGGATTGGTACCTCCTCCAAGACCCTGGTAGCTCTTAGGACAGCCTGACTCCCTGTGGCCTCCTCCCCAGGGCACTGCTCCAGCTCTGGGTGGTGCTTCCTTGGCAGGGCTCTGGTCACTATGGACAAATTCTCCAACATTGGTCAATACCCTTCTGGACTTCCAAAATGGATCATTGCCTGGAAACTTCTGTATGCTGCCTCACCCCACCCACCAGGGCTGCCTAATACAGGCAGCTGTCTGAATCAATCTTGAGGCAGTCTGTGTTTTTTGAGTTCTGGGCCATGGATGCCAAACCGCCTTCCTAGGACTTGGCCCAGTACACAGGCAGCCCAGTTCACAACATCTGACATCTCAGGCCTCTGGATGCTCAGGGCCACCCAGTCATGATAATGTCTAGTTGACCATTGGCTTTTCTGGCTTTTGGGTTTTATTTATAATCTACTTTGTCTAGACCTTAGGGCATCTAGTGACTCAACAATGTGATTTTGATTCATTGTGATTGGTTTCTAGAATCTTCAAATGGTTAGGGGGGGCATTATATAACATTTACCTAGTCTCCTTCCATACTGTCTTCTTGATGATGGAAAAACATAGAATTCACCAGCCTTTGATGTATACTATAAGGTTCTCTTAGGAGTTTAATGGCTATGAAGAGACATCATAATCATAGCAACTCTTATAAAGGAAAGCATTTAATTGGGACTAGCTTTCAGTTCAGAGGTTTAATCCATTATTATCATGTCAGGAAGCATGGCAGCACACAGGCAGATATGGCGTTGAAGAGGGAGCTGATCCCAATTGGCAGGCAGCAGGAAGAGAGTGACACTGGGCCTGGCTCGAGCATTTGAAATTTCAAAACCCACCCCTCAGTGACACTTCCTCCAACAAGGCCACACCTCCTAGTAGGGCCACTCCCTATGAGCCTATGGGGTAGGGAAGCACTTTCATTCAAACTACCACAGAAGTCATAATTTCCCCTAGCCACCATGGTAATTGAACACCTGAAAGAAGATAGTACAGATGTCAAGACCTTCCATACACCAAAAACAAAAACCAGAATACAAAGCAAAAACAAAATCCAAAATACAAAACAAAACTCTTGTCAGTGATTTTTGGTCAATCTTACATTGAAATGACGACATTTTGCCTTGTTATATGGGATTAAACCAACTATGTGATTAAACCCGTTTTGCCTAATTGTATTTCCTGTCATTAAATGTGGCTCATGGGCATGTCCCGCCCACACGGGGCTGTCCATGCTGTGTGTGACCTCTTTCTCCTCCACACTGTGTCCTGTGCTCAATGTATCCCTCAGACTTCAAGCCAACAATCTAACAAACCCATGAATGTCACTCTTAAAGCACATTTTCATATCTGCGAGACAAGACCACAACCATTATCCATGGTACATTTGTGTCTCAGATTGTCTTTTAGAAGTCCAAGCCAATTGTTCCTTTGGATACCTTTCAAAATTATTATTTTTTTTTTGCCAAGTTCATAAAAATCCTTTTGGCTAATCCCTCTGCACAGCTCTATGTATTTTCTCCCCTCAAAGTGACTGCCTATAGAATGTGGGCCTTTTAATTTACTTTCCACAGTTTTTGAAAATCATTCTTCATAGATAAATGCACTGATGAATTGTCATAACCCCCTGGACTCAGATATTGTCGATTTTGACGTTTTCATCTTTGGAAGTTAAACAATCTGCTTCTAAGTACTCGTGACTGTTGGTATCTAAGAAGGGTGCTTTGCTGCCCTCGCCATGTGCCAGTCATTTGATTCTGTTTTCTCTGTCATTGTGACTTGAAGATGAGGACTTCCCAGACCTAATAAATAATTACGGTGGTAGTGGGCATTGCTCCCAAAAATAATTTGCTGCTATTGCTCTTAGGAATTTTTACCCCATTAAACTTGGCAATGCTTCTTCTCCTTGGCTCAGGTTGTCTTCAAGGACACCATTAGCAAAGCATTTTCCCTTCCCAAGTAAAATAAGCAGTCTGGAAGGCAGAATTTCCTCCTGGCTTTCTACAACCCATTCACTATAAAAATAAAACAAAACCATTAGTTTTTCATTTAGAGACATATTTTCATAGGGTGACATGCCAGACTACAGACAATCCATGATGCTTTGTAAAATTGTCAGTGGACCATGCATAGATAGGTTCTGCGTTCCCTGCCCAGAGTCCAAGTTCAAGGGAAATAAGTGTGGGCTTGGCTTGCTGTCAGGGATAGAGCTACAGTTAGGGTTAGGCTTGGAGAAAGCTCATTTTAATGTTCTAGTGCACTGAACATCAATTTTCAAACTAAAATCTCCAGTAAACGTTTTTAAGTTACGGAAATCCTCAGTTAGGAGCTATCTTATGGTTTACATCAATAGACAAACAAAGAAGCGATTGGCATTCGTCTCTGAGAAAATGGTGAGCGTGGAATTTTTATGGAGCTCCGACTGAGCCAGCAGATAACTGTGGCTGTCACGCAGAGATGGGAGTGGAACTGAGCTGCCATCAGCCTCAGAACAGAGGACAGAGCAAGGGCGGAGCATAGTGGGATTCTGATTCCTGGTCCTGAAGAGAAGAGCTTGGGTTATTTTAAGAATCTGGTCAGACAAAACCAGGAACCCACTGTAGGGTCTCTGGGTTAGTTTTGTTTTCTTTTTGGAGTGTGAGAACTTGGGATCCATTTCCATGCCAAAATGTGTCCTTAGCACGTCTTGTCGCAGACACCAAACCCTCTGAACATGAGACAGAATTTTTAGATGTACTTTCTCTTAAGGAGATGTCCCTGGAACATCCCATCAAATAAAGTGGTGGGTACTCCTCTACCTGGGCTAATGGTCTCTAGAAATTCCTATGATGGAAGGGATATCTCTGTTGATCCAGATTCCAAGAAAGCCTTTTTTCCCCCTAGCTCTCCGAATTAGCTTTCCCTGCTTGAAGAGCAGCTCCCATCAGAATGCTAGAAAAGGAGGAGGAGGGCAGAAGAAAGCTCCCAAGGTCAAGGGCTTTCTGTGGTGTTCCCGCTGTATCTTCAGGGAAGCAAACACTGAAGCTGCCCCCAAATCAGTGGCTCAGTGGGTTAAGGAAAAGCAGGGCTAGGATCCTGGCCAGGGATACCATTCACCCAAGTAGCCTCAAGGCTCGTCCCACAGCTACCTCTACAGCTGAGTTTGTTCACTGAGAAGTCTTGTTCGGAGAGAGACTGTTCAAGGAATCTTGGCTACCTCTAGGCACTTGTGATTCTTCCTCAAGACAAGTGGTCAGGCACACTTGCAAGCTATGGGTTAGACACACAATTCTCCATTTAAAGAGGGAAACTTCAAACTCTGCCTATCATACACAGTGGAAAAGATGGGCTTTCTGTGGTGTGGTGTGTCAGATGGGGGTGGTACCTGTTCAAGCTTAGCATCATCCACTGTTCCAACATAAAGATTCCCAGCACATTATGTGCTCCAGGTCCCTCTTGGGTGGAGCCTATGGCTTGTTTCCCTTGCTCCATTTTTTTTCTCTCCCACTTTGGGTGGTAGAGGGAGTGTGGGAAGACCCTTCTTCTCGACCTCCTCCAGGCCACCAGCTGCAGACCAGGAGCCGTTCCCAGAAGTCTGTATTTCCTCACCCATTAAGAGTTGAGCAGCAGTGATCTTTAGAGCAAGCAGCCTTCCAAGGCCCAGGGTGGGAACAGTGCTAACGCGCTGTGTCTTCCGCTAAACCCTCTTTAAACAAGTGCAGCCTTCAGCTGATCCAAGAGCAGATAAGAGAGGGACCAGGGTCCCTCTTTGAAACCAGTAACGAATCCAAACAAGTATTCTTGGATTGATGCTTCTGCTCTGGTTTGTATTAGAGAGGCAATTAAAGCGTTTACACAATGGGGCCCCCAAGCGGGATCCTTTACCACATGAAAGGGAGGAAAAGCCTCCCAAAAGGAGGCGGCCCTATGCACACTCCTTGCCTATTTTTCCCAGACCTTGGAAAGGGCCAGGGCTTTTCAAAGAGGTCACTAGGAGGGAAGAGGATCAGAGGCAGGCCAAGCTGGGAAGGCTGGTCCCAAAGCAAACAGCATCCTTCCTTTGCCAGCCTCTTGTGGCTCCAATCTGCCCTTCACAGAGCAGGGGCAGAAAGAATGGGGAGAGACTGAAGTGGACAGGGCCAGCCCTGCTCCTTCCCAAGGTCTCTGCTTCTCTTGAGACCAGGTGTCACTGACAATTCTGAGCTCCTGGGATGGGCCTGCTCATTCTAGCCATGTTTAAATGTAGCTTGCTCCTGAGACCCCTCTGTGGGATGGGAACAGTCCACAGTCACTGGCTTTAGCCATGCAAACATTGTGTGCTCCTGTCAGGAAAAGGTGTCCCTTCTTCACTGCCGAGCGGAGCAGCATCCTGCTTGCCTTCCCTGCTCTAAGATTACTGATCCTGTGTTGGCATTCCTTCTAAGCTCTGTCCAACAGTCACCTAGCAACAATCAGGTAGGCCTGGCTTGCCCCCCACCTCTTTCTCCCTCTCTCTTCTCTCCTCTCCTCTCTCCTCTCTTTCTCTGTCTCTACTACTCTTGAACTTTGTTCTATACTAGACCTGTCACATGACTGGTACCTCAGTTGGGTGGGGAATGCTTCACTCAGCATGGGCCTGCTGAGGTACTCCCTCCCACAGCACATACAGCACTCTACAAAGCATATACTTGGCTTTACAAAACACATCACCTTGAAGACTGTCTCATGTCACTGAGACATGGAATGTTTGAAGAGGTAATTGCAGAGTCCCCACAGGGCCAGGAAGTAACCACGTTCCATGTCTTCACCCTGAGACCTCATGCAGGAGTTAACACAATGGAGGAGGCCCAGTATGGTTTTTATAAAAGCAATCTTAAAAGGTTCTGGAAGAAAAAAAAAAAAAAAAAAAAAAAAAGGTTCTGGAAGAAAGAAAAAGACTTACTGTGGGCTATCTCATCAAGCTTCAAGTTCAGACCGTAAAAAGTCTCAATACAGGTGGCCTTGCTTCCTTGTCCCTTAATACTCTTGGGGCATGCAAGACTGCAGGGCCACCTCCCCGTGGTCTTTACCCTTCTTGTGATAGTTGAATGTTAATCTTAGTTCTTGTTTTATCACTGAATGCTTTTAATGTCCATCTTAAGAACTTACTGCCTTCTTCAATGTTTCTCCATTAGCATTTAAATTATAGTGAACCCAATAGGCATCTGTAAGTCACATGATTTTCTTCTTCAGGATAGCCAGCTGACTTAGCAGCCTGTTGGTGTGGTATGGTATAGGTACTATATTTTATAAATACATTTGCCTGTTTGCTTTAAAACAGATTTTCAAGGCACATGGCACAGTTTAAAGTGTGTTTTAAATTAACAGTGTCACTTAAATCCACCAGAATATAATTTTAGTTGTCTTCCTTATATTCTAGCATATGGATGTATCAATTTATTAAGCTGTCTAAATGTTATTAGACAATGACAGTGCTCTGGGTTCAATGTATGGAATTGTGATCAAACGCTGGGTAGTGTTTGTGTGTGTGTGTGTGTTGCCTGTGTGTGAGTACAAGGAAGTGTGCACATTGTGCCTGTTGCATAGAGGCCACAGGAGGCTGTCTATCCTGATCTATCCTGGTCTATCCTGATCTATCCTGATCTATCCTGATGTATCACTCTTCACCCCACTTCCTCTTTCTCTCACTATTTGCAACTATGCTGGCTGCCAGAAGGCCCCACAATTCTGTCTCTGTGCTTAGATTACAGGTATGCAGGTAGGCTCTTACACAGATGCATCTTGGGGCTCCAAACTCTATTCCCCGTGCTGTGCATAAAATGCTCTTATCCAGGGAGCTGTCTCCCCAGCCTGATGCTAGAATATCTGAAAGCCTCATGAAAACTGGAATTTCGCTTTGTCTCTGTCCCCACAACTGGTCAGCACTGAGTGGCATGAATGAAGCCTTTGACAGGCAGTTGAGTGCACTGTCTACATACTGATGAACTACATTATCTTAATGTTACAGCAAACACTATATTTTACCGATTTTAATTAAATACAGAAAGAGTAATCTGCTTTATCATTGTTGTCTTTAAAGACATTTCATTGTCTTGAACTATTTAAAGTTGGAGATGAGATCAACTCAACATGCTGTTCCAAACAAATGGGCTATCTTTGGAAGGTGTTGATCTACTTGGAAATTCCACATTTTGACACGACTAACCCTGTCTACCTTTGTCTTGTTAATTTTCCACTTTTTTTTTTTTGATCTTAGATTGTGCACTAGTTGGAATGAGAATGTCCCCCGTAGGCTCTGGTATGAGGTTTCCAGTGGTTGGCACTAGAGTTGATCCACAGCCCCCTGGGCTGGGTGTTTCCATTCTCTGGGAAGATGGAAGTGGAAGGGAGCCTACCACAAACTTAACCATCACAACACTCACTGAGATGGTAGGGTTTAGTCTCTGTGTCAACTCTACCCATCAAAAAATGGTATGTCTTGGGAGCTTATTACAACTCAGGCACTGGGTTGAGTATATGGGAGAGAGGCATGAAAAGAAAGGATTTCTGCCAGGATAGAAGACTATTATCAACATTATTAACATCACACACACACACACACACACACACACACACACACACACTACTAAGTCCTCAGGTGACACAATTGATCAACATTTGTTCACTGTCCAACCCTGTCTTTTGGCTATAGCTTTAGAGAATAAGGAAGGATTGTTACTATAACAACTACTCCCATGCCAAAGATGGATGAAAAGGCCTAAAGAGATCAGGTGATCTCTACAGGGAGGCAAATCCTGGTAGTACTGTCCCAAGGCTGAGGCACAGGTTGCTGCTAGTTCTTACAAGGCTCTAGGGTCCAGCTCAAAGCTGGCCCTGAGTGTTAGAGTACTGTGCGTGTTAGGGAGTTGCTGAACTTGGAGTTTCAGTTAGAAACCTCACGCTTCCTGTATCTAGTTCCTTGCTGGAACACCGTGCTGGTTCAGACACACCTTTCCTGATGCTCGTGAATCTTATCTCATATCCTGTGAGACAATAGCTGGAGTGTGACTGCCAGATTACCAAAGGGTCACTTTCCATAAACAAAATCCATCAGCCTTGCTCTGTCCGCCACGAGAGCTAACCCCAGGAAAATTTTGTCCTCAATCAAAGTTTGTGGCACTCAGCAGACAGGACTGTGGTTGCATTTATAGATGTCCTTGCTCTCTGGGTGTGTACTCAGTTTCCTGGCTGTATCTGGTCTGGCGTGAGTGTGCTTTCATGTTCCCGGTATCTGATCCCTCTCATCCAGTCAACAGGATCTTAATTTTTATTGGAGTACCCATCGTCTTCTATCTCTAAATGTATGTTATAATATGAATGTGACACACTCAACCCAGACCAGTTAGATACATTTGAACATCAACCCATAGCTCAAGGCCAGACATTGGCTGGGCTCCTTCTCAGGAAAATACCCATGATACAATCCCAAACACCTATTCTCTATCATAAATACAGAAAGAATAACTATTGCTTCCTAAAATTAAGTTTAATGATGTAACTGAAACAAAAATTTATGAAACAATAGTTATTCTTTATGTATATATATAAACTTTCTATCCTATATATGTACATAAGAGTATAGGTATCTACTTATCTACCTTCTTATACAACACACACACGCACACACACACACACACACACACACACACAGTACCTCTTCTCACTGTACTTTATCTACCCATATTCCATTAATACCACTCAAGGACAGGCCACAGGCTTCCAATTCCCTGGGATGGTGTACTAACACCAGTTTTGGATAATCAGAGTGCATCATGGGAGCAGAATGATGGACACCCACGATGCTTAGTTTAACTATCAATTTGACAAAACCTAGAATCACCTTGGAGGGACTGTCTAGATCAGGTTGGCTTATGTGCATGTCTGTGGCGGACTGTCTCGATTACCGTAACTGTTCTGTGAAGAACCAGCCTGAAAGTGAACATGCTAATTCATAGCTTTGAGCCTCTGAGTGTGGAGAAAAAAAAAAAAGTAGAGGAAGCGCCAGCCTGCTGGATTCATTTCTCTCTGCTCTCAACTGCGCATGTGATTAGCTGTATTAAGTTCCCTCTGCCTTGACTTCTCCACAATGGAGAACTTTAACCTGGAATTATAGGCTGAAATAAACGCCATTTCCCTCCTAAGTTGTTTTTTGCTGCAGTATCTTACCATAGCAACAGAAATGAAACTAGAACAAATAACTGTCCTCCCTGCACAGCCAACTCTGTTCTCCTGGAGAAGGTGACACCAGACATCAGATGTAAAGGATGTTGAGGGGGGACCCCTAAGCACTGAGGAGGTTGAGGATAGGGCAAGGGTAGGGAGGAGGTGGGGCCACGTATTGGGGGTGAGGTGGAAGCAAAGTAGAATTGCTAACAGAGCTAAGTGTGAGAAAATGTATTGAATATAGCAATCCCAGCTTACTCAGATCTCTGTAACCTTGGCAACCCTCCTCCTCCTTTCTAAAGGAAGGGATAAATTGAGCTAACTCTCACCCAAGCCAGGGATCTACATGGGGAGCAGGGTTGTACATAAAACTCAGCTAACTGGGTGACCCTCATGTCTGGGGTAACTTTGATAGGTCATCACAAGCTATGATCCCTATGAACCAAGTCAACCTTTACAAAGAAAACACACTAGGGACTTGCTTATAGTTTCAGGATTTTAGTACATTGACTTTATGGCAGGGAGCATGGCTGCACACAGGCCGACATGGGAGCTGAGAGTTTTACATCTGGATCTGGAGGCAGCAGGAGAAAAGAGAGCCACTGGGCCCGCCTTGGGCTTCTGATACCTCAAAGCCCATCCCAAGTGACATATTTCATCCAACAAGGTCACACCTCCTCATCCCTCTCAAATAGTGCCATTCCCTAATTCAAATATGTGAGCCTATGAAGACCATTGCTGTTCAAACAATCACACAAGCTTTCTGACTTAGTGATGCTTCCACGACTGTGAAGAGACACCATGACCAAGGCAACTCTTTAAAAAAGAAAGCATGTAATTGAGGGGCTTGTCTACAGTTTTAGAGAATTAGTTCATGATCATCATGGTATGATGCAGACAGGTATGGTACCAGAAGAGTAGCTGAGAGTTTTACATCCCAATCCACAGGCGCAGTGAGGAAATACTGGATGAAAGCAAGACTGAAAACTATCAGGGCAAGCTTCAAGTTCTGCACCCCTGTGTCTGATGTCGATGTGTTCTTCAAATCTCCCACTCCCTCCAGCTTTGTTGACATACTTTTTTCTCTTGAGGCCAGTTCCACACCCTGTGTGCAGCTCTCCTTGGCAAGTATCCCATGGCAAGGGCATCTTCAGCATCTTGGGTCTCCAGTGCAATCCTGGCTTCACCTTCACAGTTTCAAGCAATGGCTTTTCTGGACCTCCATGCAGGGATGCCCCTAACATAAGCCTGGCCTCGTCAGCTTTTCTTAACAGCAGAGAAAGATTCCATAACCCCTTTCCTGTATCCTTTGTAAATAAATTTAGAACCACATAGCTGAAGCTGCCAAATTCTTCTGCTTGTTAGGACTGGAACCTGGGCCCCTCCTTGAATTACATTTGCATAAGATTCTATTGTTGATAGTTTTCTTTGCTGCTTAAGAGAATTTTCTTTTCACAGGTTGGAAGCTTAGGTCTTTCCCTGAGGGGACCACCCCCAGTATTCCATTTTAAATCAGAATTTTCTCTGACCTTTTTAAACCTCCTTGAGCACATAACTTAGTCCCACTAATACATGTCCTGGTTCTCTCTTTTTCTTCAGTCTCCTCAAGATGTACATTCTGTATTTCCCTATTGACACCGTCAATATTAGTGTCATAAAATCTCCTCTGTCAATGATGCCAGTCCAAAACTCTTCAAATTAGCCTCAGAGACATTCTTTAGACAAGCAGCCACATTATTTGCCAAAATATCACAAGAACGTTCTCTGTGTCAGCTGCTAATATTTTTCCCTTTCCAAACCTCTTGAGAGCTGTAGGACTCTACAGTACAAATTGCGTTCAGCACTGCCATCTTTCATACTTCTGTTAGTGTGGCCCTCTAAGCCCTGCTTAAAGCATTCAAGTATTTTCTAATATAAAGCCCTAAGGTCTTGCAAATTCTTCTAAGACACGGTATGGTTAAGCCTTTCCCAGCAATACCCTACTCCTGATACCAATTTCTGTCTCAGTTATTATTATATTGCCATGGAGAGACATCATGACCAAGGCAATTTTTATAAGAGAAAGCATTTAGTTGGAGGCTTGGTTATACTTTTTGAGTGTTAGTCCATGATCAGCATGTTGTGAAGCAGACAGGCATGGCACTGGAGCAGTAGCTGAGAGTCATACATTCTGCTCCATAGTCAGAGAAAAAGACTGACCCTGCCATGGGCTTTTGAAACTTCAAAGCTCACTCTCAGTGACACAGCTCCTCCAACAAGGCCACACCTCTTCCAACAAGTTCACACCTCCTCCAACAAGGCCCTGCCTCTTAATCCTTCCCAAATAGTTCCCCAAGCTGGAGACTAAACATTCAAGCATTTGAACCTACAGGAGCTATTTTAATTAAAACCACTATACCTTCCCTCACAAGTGGGAGGAAGAGGCCATGTATGCTGTAAGCACCATCTGAAAGGGCAGTGTGGGGAGGGAATCCTGCCCATACTTGTGTGGGCTCAGGGTATCCTGGGCTTGTTCCTTTGCCAGCACAGCAAGGCATTCCTCAGAGCTGTCCACCTGGCCTTGCCCCAGCACCTCCTGTCTGTGTAACTGGCAGTCTTCTGGGACGGGTTGAGGGAGATTTGCCAAGCCTCCCATAGACCATGTGCTAACTGTCCCGCATGTGGTAAATCCATGAGGAAGTGGCTAATTAATCACTAGAAAGTTCTTCCCAAACAAATCTACAAAAAAGCAAGAATCCACATTGCCCCCGTGGCTGTACTCAGTTCAGCTGTTCCTGGTGCTGAGCAGATGGCTTTGGCCAGTGACAATGTGACTGTTTGAAATAGCCCAGCCGACTGTTTATTATCGGCGCCTAGGATGATTAGACACCATGATTCACCCACATGGAAGGATGTCATCCACATGAATAATGAGGCGCATTTGTCTGTAAGTACCGCTGGTTTGGACATAGTGATGTCATGCTAAAAGATTCCTGCCCAGTAGAATGGGGGTTGGGGAACGGGTAAAGAGTGCTAATTCTACAAGGCAAATGCAATGTTGAGATAGTCTCATCTTCATGGTTACCTTAAAGGCCTGCTCCTTGTCTAAGTTGTTATGTTCTCATATTCCCATATCCAGCCTTCAAGGAAAAAAAAAAGAAGAAGAAGAAGAAGAAGAAGAAGAAGAAGAAGAAGAAGAAGA
>NW_021620869.1:4820001-4823768 GCF_004785775.1 Grammomys surdaster
GGGGGAAGGGGAGGGGGAGGAGGGAGAAGGGGGAGGAGGGAAGAGGAGGAGGGAAGAGGAGGGAAGAGGAGGAGGGGGAGGAGGAGGGGGAGGAGGGAGGAGGAGGGGGAGAAGAGTAAAACAAATAAGCAAACAAAATACAACAACAACAACAAAAACCCAAAAACAAAATCAGCCATCAACAAGTCTGATCATGGCACCCTAGTACACAACACAGAGTGCAACCAACGCACCTAGCCACACAGAAATTATGAACACCATCTCTGAAGGACAGAAGGCAGAGGTGCTGTGCACTGTGTTCTGGCTAGTGACATTGCCTCAGGTGGCCTGGATTTCCATCTGATGTCCCAGCAAAGGCCACAGAAGTAATGATTTCAGGGAGCGGTGGTTTGTTTAGCTCATGTGGCTAGAAGCTGGGAAGTTCCAAGAGCTCATGTGAGCTCAGTGCTCGTCCTCTGCAGGGGCCACACATTGTACCATACCACAGCATAGAGGAGACATCACAGGTGAGACATAGGGGACCAGCAGGTCTCTCTTCTTACAAAGCCATGTTTACAACTGAGGGGAACTTTCAAACTACAACACATGGATATTATTAATATTCAAGAATCAAGCTAGTGAATGGTAAGTGATCAGAGCCTCCAACCCAATGATGGAGGGGAAAACGTAGAAATGAGCAAGATGTGTAAATGAGCCGTGGATACAGGATCAGAGCTGAGAATGGCACTATGAAGACAGATGTAAGCTGTGGAGAATGATGCATACAACTAGGACTGAGAACTGACGTGTATACAACAGCTCCCGCACACGTGTATTTCTGAACTCCCTCTGCGGAATAGTACTGTGGTGGCTACAAGCTCTTCCTGGCCCATGAACCTGGTTCTAATATCATTTTATGATAAAAGGAAATCAAAATCCCATTAGAGATTGGTCTGATTCCAAGACTGAAGCTAAACATCTACAAGATGGATCTGGTCCATCAAGTGTCTACTTGTCACAAACACCAGTACAACAAGAACACAGCTGAGCATACTACATACAGCCCAGCTCCCGTATTGCCTTGTGTAGTTGGCATGATAGAAAACACGTATGGGATGATGGGTGAAGTTAAAGTGCACAATTGGAAAGGGAGTGGGTTGGGGATGATCCGAGATGGCGATCCTCAAACGGCATGCAGTTAAATGACAAATTTGGCAATGAAAGCACAATTGCAGTAGAGCAGTTGTGATTTGAACAAAAGTGCCCCTTGCTGTGTTTCACTGTTTATAAAGCTTCCTTAGAAACACCAGTGGCAGCCCTGGTACAAAGCTGCCTAGCTAGGTAGCTAGCCCAGATGCTTAAATGGGTAAATTTCAGCTCCAAAATACATTGCTTTAAATGTTAAAAAATTGATACTTTTGATTGGGGTTTGTTTAGGGATGACAATTCAGATTATGGGTGCACCAACCATCAGAAGAATGCAATGAGGATTCTGCTAGGAACATTCCCAACCAGCAGTAAAAGAACTCATCCCAGGAAGAGGGCAAGCCACCAGTGCTGGGTGATGATGCCACCCTAGGGTGGGCACAAGCACAGTCTGTCAGTCTGTTCTGATGGCTGTTGGTGGAGCTGTTTCAATGGCTCCCGGTGAAGCCTTGCTTCTGTCTCATACATCTTTAGAAGGACAGCTAAAGCAAAGTACACCTCGGCTCTAAACTTCTAAGGATCATTTCCACAAAAGCCATGGAGAGGAGGAGTCATGTCCAGCCTGGATACCTCCCAGACTCCCCTGGGCCCAAGCACTGGATGGTCAGGACGTAGAGAAGCTGGAAGCAGACAAGCAGAGTCCTAGGGGGTGACTCAGCCCCCCCATTTTTGGGGCTGTCTTTAAGAGCAGAGGTAGGCTGGCATTTCCTCACTGACTGCCAGTCTCTGTGGTTCACTACACAGGCACAGACACACTAGATTCTGTTTGGAGGTGAGGTAGTAATGTTTGAGAATATCCTTGGGTTTATGACTTTAGTGAACTCTCAACAGTCATGGAGTCTGTGGATCCTATCTGCCTTCTTGGGCATTGTAAACCCTGGCCACTGCTTCCAAACCTGTATCCATAGAAACAGAACACTCCTCATCCTCACAAGAGCACAAGTCAAAAGGGCTTTCTCTTCAGTCCTAGCCAGTCTCCAGAACATTCCCCAGATGATTTAATAGGTCTTCTTTCAGGCATCACCACAGCCCTCAAGGCCTGCTCGGCATTTCTCCCAGGGAGGTGGCTGTGTGATGATTGGTTCCAGGCTAGAACAAATCACCATAGGCTGTGTGTATGCAGATGATTCTACTCACCACGATGAACCCTTAGCAGTCGGGAACCATCTGTGGCACTCTGAAAGCCTAGCACAGGCTGGCACAGAGAATTATCACTTACAGCACACCTAACTCACACAATCCTACCATCTTGTCCTCCATTTTTCTTCTCTCTAATCCTCTGACTCAGAAAAGTCACCACTGTTCATGGAGTGACCCATGTGGAAAAACAAAGCAAAGCAAAACAAGACTGCAGGCTCATTGCCCATTTTCATGCCCATATGCCCATCCTTCTGCATATTTAGACTGTGGGACTCCCCAGACCCCAGGCTAGAATATCAACCCTTGTGTCTTCTTGTTCAACATGAAGCTTGCACACGGCAGATACTGAGCTAAGCTTTGGGCCAGAAGTGAATGAATGGTTGAAAGATGAGTGAAAGTCTCTCCATCACTCATTACAATCTCAGATGCCTCCTCCCCATCTCTTCCACCAGGACTGTAAGCTACTTCCACACAGCATCATGCCCATAGACCCATCTGTCCCACCAGCCACATGTATGGCTCCAACTGAGGAGGAAAAGATGGCCGTCCAAAATTAGGCTGAGAAGAGAGTACTTATGAACCATAGGATAATTGGTCTGTTCCTCTCCAGTCTGCCAGACATGGGACACAATCAAATACCATGCAAATGCTTGCTTAGTAACTTCTATATATGTGTATGTTTGCTTGTTTTTTGACATGTTCTTATGCAGCTTGACCTGGTCTTGAACTTGCTATGTAGCTGAAGATGGCCTTGAACTCCTGATCCTTCTGCCTCTATCTTCCAACTACTTGGATTGCAGTCATGTGCCTCCAAGCCTGGCTAATTTTGTGTGTCTCCCCTAAAGCTTGAACCCCAAAAACAACTGAAGTGGACCACACTGGGGACACAGCAGGGCATTCTCTCTGTGTGCAATTGACCCAGTTCAGCAGCCATTCAGAGAACCATTGATCTCCACCAGAAAGAGTCTTTGTAAGTGCAGGTAAGGAAAGGATCCCAGTGGAAAGACAGAAGAATGAGAAGATGGTAGAGGTACCCAGATCTGTCTATGTACATGTGGCAGGGGTGCAGAGCCCCTAACCCCACCCCAAGAATCTACTTATGCCTAGAGCAGGAATCCATTCGCCCACCCCAGATGTCCTCAGGCATCTGATAGATATTAAACACAGTGACTTCCAGGAGACAGCTGCTCCAGAGAGGGGCTATGAGCTGGGTTGGTTCAGTAGCCCATTTTTAAACAGGTCATTAATTTACTCAACAAATATTTATTGACCAGAAAATGGCTACTTGGAGAGCTCCCTGGACTCGAAACTTTCTCATATATCAGTATATTCTTATATATCTCTAATCTCCTCTCCTCTCCTCTCCTCTCCTCTCCTCTCCTCTCCTCTCCTCTCCTCTCCTCTCCTCTCCTCTCCTCTCCTCTCCTCTCCTCTCCTCTCCT
>NW_021620869.1:4823868-4858526 GCF_004785775.1 Grammomys surdaster
CCTCTCCTTTCCTCTCCTCTCCTTTCTTCTCCCCTCCCCTCTTCTCTTCTTTCCTCTCCTCTCCTCTTCTTTCTTCTTGTCTCCTCTCTTCTTCTCTCTTTCTCTTTCTGCTGCTCCATGGTCTTCATAAAATCTTGGAAAGAAAAGGTCCTTGGGGTTTACAGTTGACCTGGGAGGGACGAAGATTGCAAGGTGGCAGCTATAAAGGGAAGTTCCAACTCTGCACATAGTAGGAGGGACCCAAGAGTATCAAGGAAGCTGATTGGGTAAGGAGGGAGGAGGAGTGATGGCTCAGGGGACCACACCTCAGAGGCCCTCAATTCAGAGGAAATGGACTGTTTTACTATAGAGGAGTTCTAGTGTTCTACAAGGTTGTAATGAAATAATGGCTGCAGATCTCTGGCTGCCTCATTTCCCAGAGATCCTGCATCCTTCTCAGCTGTTTTTGGTGAGCCTGTAACATGGCAGCCTCTCGAGTTTCTTTCCCTGGTCCTTTGTGACTTGATCCGTCTGATTAATTGTTCCCCATCTGCCCTACAGAATTTAGCAACAGACATGGCTGTGCTGTTCTGGATTAGCAAACCAAACAACCGAACTTCATTAAAGTTTTGCCTAACTGGAACACAGATTCTGAGCAATACCCCCCCCCCCGTGGGTAAAGATCAGGGGCTTTGGGATATCTGTATTGTTCAGCGTCTCACCTTCTCTCTCTTTTCCTTACCAGGTTCCTACCAGGTAGGAAGACAGAGTCTGGATAGCAGAGGGACAACAGACTTGATATTTCCCTACAGTAAGAAAAACAGAGCCAGTGACTTGTCTAGGAAATATAGGCACACAAGGCGGTGTACAGCTGAAACATCTGGCCATATAAAACTAAAAATAACACCCCATAAAATACATTTTATTCATTTATTTTGACAGCTGAGACACACTTTCCATTACTCATGGCTCCATGAGTCTCACAGGGGTGAAAGCCCCACTTCACATGCCGCAGGACTACTGGCGTCATGGCTGCAAGCTCCACTCCTTGCCTTTCTCTTTGCATGTTAGTGGTCCAGGAACTCAGACCCCCTTACTCACCGGGCAGCTGCTACTCAAAAGTCCCCTTTGCCTTTGCTCACTGCTGACTCATTTCTCCCCTGGATTTCAGAGGTGACCCCATGAACACTGAGGGATGAGGATTTGACCTGTCGCTTCCTGGGTTCTGCGCATCCTGCTCCCAGTCACCGTGATAGTTAACATTCATTGTCGGCTTATTAGGACCTGGAATCACCCAGGAGACAAATTTCTAGACACTTCTGTAGTGTGAGAATTTCTAGATGGCGTTAACTGAGGTGGAAAGACCCACCTTAAATGTGATTGGCACCATCCCATGGGCGGGAATCCCAAGCTGAAGACAAAAAAGAAATAAATCCAGCTGAAAAATTAATCAGCATTCATCTCTACCTAGTTCCTAACTGTGCATACAAGGTGGCCCGCCAGCCCCGTGGCTATCCCACCATGCTGGACTGTAGCCTATGAACCATAGGCCACAGTAAGTCCCTCCTGACTCCCTCACTCCCTCACTCCCTCACTTCTGGTTGAGTATTTGACCACAGTAATTAGACAAGTAACTGACACAGTGGTTGAGCCAGGGAATCAACACTCACGATTGCAGAAATTGTCCTTACAGGGTGGTTGTCTCTTCCCCCACTCAGAGACTCATCTTTGTTTGGGACAACTTTGCTGTCTACTGGGTTGGGCATGATGATCACAGACATTAAGCTGCTCAACCCAGCCACATATCTGTCTACCATCTTCCTTTAAGCATTCTGTGTCAGGGCTGTATCTTGGTCTTGTCCTTAGGATGTGACCACAGTCACTTTCATTCCAGCTCCCTCCACCTCTCACTCTCCTTCCATGTTTCTGAGACACAGCAGAAACTATAAGAGATTAGATCTCCTGTTTTTCTCAACTTATGTGCTCTCTCTCTCTCTCTCTCTCTCTCTCTCTCTCTCTCTCTCTGGTCACCATTCTTCAGCCCGGACCGTAGGTAAGCTAATAAGACTCACATTCTAGATCCTGAAACACACTCCACTGTCTTTCTCTCCCTGTTGCCCCATCCCAGCTAACAGAGCAGTTTCTCCTTCTTCAAAATAGCATTGAGATTTCCAGGCCTGGCAAGCACTTCAGAGTCACCTACACATCCTTCTGTGTGACCTTTGCCTGTTCCTTCCCATATTCTGAAAGAGCTAGGGCAATTCTATCAAACTTTTATTATTGTCTCAAGCTCTGATCCACTGCCTGGCACTCCTCCACTGTGCAAAGGCCAGCCTGGCTTAACTAAGCAGGTAGCCAGTGATGCCCTAGAAACCTTTCAACTTTTTCCTGCTTCTATGTGGTCTTCTGCACACAGTCCAATGAGTAGACTCTTGGATAGACCCTACCCCCATCTATCCCACCTCTCACGGTTATCTTCTTGTCTTAGTTAAGGTCACCATTGCTGTGGCAAAATGTCATGGCCAAAAGCAACTTGTGAAGAGAAGGGTTTACTTGGCTTACACATCCTGAATCACACTGAGGGAAGCCAAGGCAGAAATTCAAACTGGGTGGGAATCTGCAGGCATAAGCTGAAGCACAGACCACAAAAGAGGGCTTAGTGGCTTGCTCCTCATTGTTTGCTCAACCTGCTTTCAGCCAACCACAGTGGTCCTCCCATATCAATCACTAATTAAGAGAATGTCCTTAGGATTAGTTATAGCCCATGTTACACAGGCAGTTTCTTAGTTGTGATTTTCTCTGCTTAGATGACTCAATCCTATGTCAAGTTGGCATAAAAACTGGCCAGGACACCCCTTTTCCAGAACTGAAAATCTCTTCAACCTTCCTTCCTAGCTCTCTGGCAAGGAGCACCATAGTCAGTTGCTTTGAAGGTGGTTGACAGTCCATCCTGCCCCCATGGCCACTGGCAGGGTCAAGGAGAGAGACTCCTGCTCATATTCTGGAAATGTTACCAGATAGCAAGGGAAGTGTGAGAGAATGTATATCCATGGAGACCTAGCAAGGAGCATAATCCAGGGTTGTGGGATTCTCTGGAAGAGGAGATGGGGGAACATGGTAAGGAGCAGAGCCAGACTCCTCTGCAGCTAGCCTTGAGCCAGGAAGGAGTCCATTTCCAGGGATCCTGAGAAAAATACTGTTCAGCATCTCCCTACTTGTTTCCCAGCCTCAAATCAGGTACACCTGAAAAAAAAAAACACTCCATAAGTTTCTATGAGGTTTGAATTTGCTGCTTTTCTTCACTGCTTTAAAAAAAAGAATTTTAAAGATTTCCTTTCTACTTGTAATGAATTAAGTGTCTGTGCACATGAGTGCAGTGCCCAAAGAGGCCAGCAGAGGGTGCCAGGTCCTCCTGAAGCGGAGTGGAAGGCACTCGTCAGCGACATGAAATGGTTGCTGGAAACTGAACTCAGGTCGTCTCCAAGAGCAATCTGTGCTCTTGAACAGCAAGCTGTCTCTCCATCATCTTCATAAAGTTCTTAAAGGCCAAATAGGCAGAGGGTCTGACTAGGTACACGAAACAAGATTCATGATCGTATATATGCTCTCCTTTATGTAGTTATAAACAAGGTCAATGCCATCTGAGTGGTGTTTTGTTTAACATCCCTGAGACTCTTAAAGAGAGAAAGATAAAGATGCTGTCATGCTGAGAGAGGAAATTCTATTTGACATGGCTTTAGAGACTCCTTTTCTATCCTTTGCTGTACCTGACTTAATGAATTCCATGTTTCTAGATCTATCCAAGAAAGTGTTCCTTGATTCACCTCCCTGAGCTGTGGCCAGTCCACTGGATGGAGGCTTAGGCTTTGGGATTCAACTTGTGGATTTAGCTTCGTTTCAGTACCTGCTGTGGGCTGAAGATCCAAGACAGGAGTGATGGTTGAAGTCTACGATATTTTTGAAGGACAGAGTAATCTGAAGAGCATTGACTTCAGTGCCTCTATCATAAGAACACTGCAAAGCTATGCAGGCTGTGTATGCACCTGTGTGGGTCAGTGTGTGTGTGTGTGTGTGTGTGTGTGTGTGTGTGTGTGTGAGAGAGAGAGAGAGAGAGAGAGAGAGAGAGAGAGAGAGAGAATTGACCATCAAATACTGTAGAAGCAACTCGGATGTGTGTGCAGGCATGCATGGGTGTGAATGTATGCATAATAGACAAGAGATGTAACCAAAACTAGAAATAGCAAAACTTCATGAGAAACTAAAAGTACATATCAATACATGAAGTATTGATAAAACCAATAACTCTTTGCATCTTTCCTTTCTGCCTTCATAGTTTCTCCTCTCTACCTGACTCCTGACAGAAAGCAGGCACAGTGTGTCCCTGTACAGCCTTCCGCCCCAGAGTGGTCTCTGGTTCTCTGCTCTCACCCTGACTCTTGCTCCCCCCGAACTTCCTTATCTAATAATAAATCCATAAAGTAGCACCGGTCAGTCATCAATCCGTTTCTCTGAGAGCATTCACTATTTAAGCTAGAAGTTTCCAAGTTCACAATTCCTTCATCTGAAGATATTCCTTGATAGTCAGGTACTTCCTGGTATGTGGCACGTGGGGTTGACATGTTTGGAAAAGACTGGCCAGTCAAACAGGCAATTCACTATGCAATGGCTCTCTCACCACCTAGACTGGCTGGAGTTACCATCCATCTCCATCCCACCACGGGTCCTGGCCCCTCCCTTTCTTCTAAAGTAGTTAAGAGGGAAAGATAGACTTTATTATCACAAGACCCATGAGCCGGGAAGTAGCTAATACTTGTACAGAGAACAAGCCAGACAGATATCTCCAGGGGAAACTTTAGGAAGTTTGTATTTAGGGAGGCTCAGCTTGACCGAGGAACACCTTGGCCCTATAAGTAACACAGTACAACAGACAAACCAAGGAGCCTGGAAGGTTCTCAAGGCCCTCAGCACCTTGAGAGAATCTGCTTTTTAGAGCAAGTATTTCCCAGAAGTCTCTGCTCACTATTGCCACTACAAGCCAGTTGAGTTTTCCAGGAGGAAGAAAAGCCAATTGTTATACACAGACAGTGTCTGTGGTGGGCCGCTCAGGGAGCTGTCTCTCTTCTCATTGTCTGGTCTTGCTTCTAGAAGAACACAACTCAGGGGTCTGGATGCGTGACCCTGTGAAGGATGAGAGGACCAGCTATGACCTCGGAGCTGTTGAAGGAATAGAAACGCTGACTGTAAAGTGCTTTGGGGTAGGGTACACAGAATTCATGCTGTGAAGGCTCCACCAGGAGGGGATAGCTGGCCAATCACTGCTAATGCTACAAAATCCCGGGGTTTGGTATTATACCACCCCTCCTCCTTGTTTTCCACATCACAGGACACTTGGCATATATACGAGGGACCTTTCTCTGTGGCTGTAAATCTTGCCCACAGACAATCACTATTTTCCAAAAATGTTACCAGACGGCTTTCAGAGTAGAATTTTCTAGGCTTTATAAAGCAGAACTCATAAATATACAGTGTGTGTGTTCTGAAGATGTGCTCCGCCTGTTCACAGGGAGCTAGGATGGAGGTCAGTTCAAACAAGAGGGGAGTGTGTGATCAGTGGGGGAAAGAATGCTGGGCTCAGACAGCCAGAAACAAAGTTAGCAACGGCCTGGGACCAAAAGCTAATCAGTTAATTAGTAACATGTGTGCTCCATTAACATTTCTACCGGACAGAAATGCTTTTCGACTTATCACTCATCTACATGGTCTGACCCCCATGCTGCTTCTATTAAATCAATTTTTAAAAATTCTCTTAGCACTTCACATGGGCCTTAGATGGCCTTGTCAGATTGTTTGACAGTTTCAGTGTGGGACTGAAAGGACATGCAGTCCCTTCCTGCCTCTTTTCTAAGCTCTAGCTATTGCTTAGGTGTGTGGGCTGCAGGGGTTGCTGGTGTGTGTGTGTGTGTGTGTGTGTGTGTGTATATCCATGTGTATGTGTGCATGTCTGTGTATGAGTCTCTGTGTGTGTTCAAATGTGCTTTTGCAGTGTGGATATAATGTGTCTATGTATATACATGTATGCCTGTATGTGTGTCTAAGTTTGTACATGTCTACATACATATATGTACATACACAAGCATATGGGAATGGATGTGCATGTATGTGTCTATATATTTATATGTATGTGTCTATTGTGCATACATTTATGTATTATACATGTGCCTATGTGTATATGTGCAAATGCATCTATGTGTCTATGTATGTATATGTGTATTTGTGTATAGGTGTGTGCATATTATGTGTGTGCATGCATGTGGATATGTGTGAATATGTGTGTATGCGATCATATGTGTTTTTGTGTACATGCAGGTTGAGTGTGTGCAGGGTGATCAAGGCCAGAGGTCAACCTTTAGTGTCTTTTCTTAGGTGCCATCCACTTTGGGTTTTGAGATAGAGTCTCTCACTGGGCAGGAGCTTGCTGACTCAGTCAGGCTGGTTAATGAGCCCCAGGAATCCTTCTGCTCCTGGCTGCTCCCCAGCACTGAGATTGCAGGTTGCACTCCACTGTGGTTTGCATTCAGCCTGTCTCCTCATATGTGTAGATTTTTTTCTTAGCACACCGTCTGTCAGTGAGGTGGATCCCTGTGTGATGAGAGCCTGCATGCTGCTAAGCCTTCCTCCTCCAGCTCTGTGCAAATGGAACAGTGTTGGCGGGTCCCTGATTCAGCATCATGGAGAGTGTTGTTGAGAATCCCTGCTTGGATCAGTGATGCCTTGTGTCACTAGGTGGTGTTTGCAGGGTTTGACCTATATACAGGGTTGGTCAAAGCTTTCTTACGCCTTAGTTTGCTCTCTATAGGAGATGCCTGCAAAATGTCTGCCTGATTTTGCTTCCACATAAATCTTCAGTAAGTCAGGGAATGGTGGGGCATTCTTCCTCCTATTCCATGATCTAACTAACGTGCACAGTTCTCTCAAAAGAGAGGAGGATTCGGACACACCAAAAACAACTGAAACAAGAGCCCTGAGAGGACCGATGTCCCCCAGGAGCACCTGCCCACAATGGGAGCGGGAGCCCAGCTGCCCAGGCACTGTGTACAAGGGCAGAGGCTTTCCTGTCCACAATGGCCTTACCAAAAAAAAAATCCAGTTAAAATGCAAATGGAGGGGCAGCCTGAGAGTGTAGGAGCCCTCAAATCGCAGAGTCTAAAAGACATCCTTTCAGAGCTTCTGTTCAAATTGCAAATGGCCTTCCTTTGTCCCTTAGCTCTGAGAGACAGTGGGAATTATTCCTTCTCTGAAAGCTGCTTTTCCTTTCCCCAGACACAGAAACCAATTTGGTTTTAAAGTGCAAAGCACACAGTTTGTTCAAGGGTCTTCGCCAGGATGAAGATCAACAGAAAAATTCCAGAGGCTTCCTTACTATCATGGGTGTCATCTGTCCCCGCAGTGTTCCCAATCCATTTTTTGCAGAGGCCTGAGATTACCACTCATTCATTTAAATCAGCTTTGCAAGCATAATAAACGTTCCACAGTTCCCAAGAACTCGATGTTTCCAGGAAATCCCCAGTGGCTTACAGTGGAGATGCCGTATCTAATGGGCCATATAAGTCTAAGTGTTGGTGGTTTCTTCAGACTCTTTAACGCTTCTTCACTCTGAGGGGGTCTTAGAATTCCACTCATGAGATACGACGGTCATAGCCTACAGCCTGAGAATCACACTCTAAGTCCCATCTGATCCCCAAGGTGGAGAAACCCAGGGTTAGGTTATGCACACGGAGCAGCACAGGCTAGGCTTGCTCACAGTGACACACATATCAGGGAACTGACAGCAACCACTGCCATGGGACCATTGTCCTCAGGGTAGAATCACTTTGGAAGCCTTTGGGGACTCTGCACTGATCCTGGGACCACCTCATGGCTGACCCCTCTCCAGAAGACACAGAAAATAGGGTGAAAAATAGTCCTTGGCCTGGAAGGAAATACAAATGATAGATTTCAAATTCTCAGGAGGCCCTATTCTTTTCTGATGTCTTTTTCTTTGGAAATAGTACAGGTTAGATTTTGAATCTAAGGAATGTATGCATCCTTGACCTGAGGAAATCTATGACGGCTGAATACAAGAAGGCCCAGACACAGACCTGCCCTCCACCTAAAACTGGCTATGAAGAAAAATGAGTTGAAGAAAAAAGGAATACCTTTTGGAATATTCAAAAGATGTATTTCACTTTTAATTATGTGTATGTGTGTCCGGGTATGTATACATGAGTGCAATGCTCCTGGAAGACAGAAGAGAGTGCTGGATCCCCCAAAGCTGGACTAAAAGGTGCTTGTGAGACTCCCCATATGGGTGCTGGAAAACCAACTTGGGCCCTCTGCAGGAACCATCTTTCCAGTCCCTGTCTCTACGTTGGAGTTTTAGCTAGAGTGATCCATGTGCATTCTCTCTCCCAGGCAGGGAAGGCAGTGGGCCTGCCTCCTTGTTCCCTGTGTTCAAGGAATAAGGAAGGTTTAACCTGGCTTCTAGGGAAACACTAGGAGCAGACTGGCCCTCTGCCCTGCCACGCCTGCTCTGTCTAACAGCCTCAGCTGCTGCCCCTTACCACAGGGTCACCCAGGAGGAGCTCTTTCCCAGACATCCATTATGCCTGCAACCAGCCAGTTCAGGTTCCAGGTCTCAGAGAATTCCGTGAACATTCCCCCTTCAAACTGTTGCCATGAGACTCACCCAAGGCCCTGGCTTGGTTGGGATGTGGAACCCATCTTACAACTGCCTTGTGTCCTTTATCACCCAATGGCTCCGGACCTCAGCCCACAACAGAAACAGCCTGTTTTCATTTCCTTCCAATACATCTGAACCTCCCTGCACTGGTTTACCCACCACACTGCAGAGAATTGAGGCCTATTCTTATCACCCGCTCCATGCTCCTGGGCTTACACATCACCCACCCCCATCGAGAAAACAGCCTGTGATATCCAATCCATCTCGTGTGTGGTCCCGTGGCTCTCTGCCTCGTGCTCCCATGGAGCTGGAAGCCTTAGCCAAGGAGGAGGGTCCAATTCTGAGACCCCAGCCTCTTAAACGTACCCACCACCCAGTAGGAGTCCTGGCCCTTTCCTAGGAATGCAAACAGGAATGAAGCATATCGTCTTCTTCCCAGGCCACAGACTTATGACCTGTTCTCAATCCATAAAAAAGAAAATGTGGTACACCTTTTATCTTCCCACCCTGGAGTGTTTTGGCTCATTTTCCAGTGACAGTCTATGAGATGGCAAGATCACCTTTGGTAGATCCAGGTAGCTGGGGAGCAGAAAGAGACAGCTTGGAATGGACCAAAAATGCCCCAATTCAGTTTTCCTGTAAAATGCAGAAAAATCAACCACAGCTATACCGCGTGGCAAGACCCCAGAGTCGGACCACCAGGAGGAGCTGTGCCTAGTGGCCTGAGGCATCCCTCTTCCTTCTCTCCCACGTTTCTCTACACCGTAGGGCTACAGCCTCTGGGGGGCTCTGAGCCTACATATATAATGCTGCTGAGACAGATGGGAAGCCTGGCCTATAGGGTAGGTGACCCACAACAATGGCATCTCCTGTCTTCCATGGGGTAGCTCCTCCCACTGACGTCCACCTTGCTCCTCATTTCTTAGCAGACATTCTCGATTCGGGACTTCCGTTTCAGCTTCTTCTTTTCCCTACAAGGGTGGCAGCTGCCTCCTCATGCTGTAGACAGTAAGGCTGCCGTGATGCCTGCTGGCAAGCTTTTTGGTTCTTCCAACTTGAGACGGTCACATAATTAGGCTCTTTGTTCTTCGGAACTTTGAAGAATTGTTTTTCTCCTCACCAGATCCCACCTAGCTGCTTGCTTCGGGGCCACCTTATGCAGTAGCAGCTCTGTTCGCTCAGGATGTAAAACAGTTTCTTTCTCATCTTTGTGACCAAAATGCCTGACAGAAGCAACTTAAGGGAAGAAGGATTTACTTTCTTTCCTTTTCCAGAGATAGTAGTCCACCATGGTTCAAAGGGCGCAGGTGAGTGAGCGATGCGTGATGTGTGGTGCGTGGCACTTGGTGCGTGGTATGTGGTGCGTGGTATGTGGTGCGTGCGTGCGTGCGTGCGTGCGTGCGTGTGTGTGTGTGTGTGTGTGTGTGTGTTGTGTGTGTTCGTGTGCACGCGGAGCAAGGGATGATCCATGCTTGCTACAAGGCAGAAGATTAGAAGGAGCCAAGAAAGAAGGGACAGAGGTAGAGGTAAGCACAGCATTTAGGTCCCACCCACAATGACCCACTTCTGCTAGTTCAGCCCCTCCCAAAGATTTCACAAGCCCTGCCCCAAAGCAGCGCCACCAGCTTTGGACCAAGTGTTCAAATCCCTGAGCCTGTCGGGCACATCCCACTTTCAAACCACTGCATAGGGTAACAATCAATCCTGCCCTGGGGAATAATATTGTACAGCTCCCATGAGACAACATTTTGAACTTGTTGCTTGAAAATCATTCCATTCATTTAAATGAAACGGCAGCCAGTGGGTATCAGAACCTGTCCAGGGGGTCCTGATGTCAGGCTTAAGGCTGGTTTTAGGTCATCTCCAGACTTTTGATTAACAGATTTGAACTCAGCGCAGAGGGATGGGGTCTTTTAAAAATTGTTTTCCAACCCTTCTGGAAAAATCCAGAGTTGTCTTTTACTCTTAGTCAATCTTGAATATATCCGTAACACTTGGAGCATCCAAGTCCAGGCAGCTCAAATGCAGGGCACAGATGTACAGAGGTGGGATTAAAAAGTGTTGCTCTGTCTACGTGGAATTTATTTTTATAGCCCGATTCTACTGAGGGCAAACAGCACCAATGTTCCATTTTGGGAGGTGATAAAAATTTCCTCAAACAATGAATTCATTTAAGTGAGAAAAAAAAAAAGATTGAGTTGGGAAAACACAGGAGTTACCCTCATGCACAAGCTGGGAGGTGCTCAGATGACCTAAGTCCGAGGGCTCACGGCAGTTCTCCGTCTAGCTGTCTGACTCTGGGCAAAGCACAACAAAGATGTGTCTGCCTTGGATTGGAGCGTGCCTCTCAGCCAAGTTCAACAGGAATAATGTGACAGAATGTAATTAAAGAGCAAGTAATTTGTCACAGATGCAAATTCCATAAAAGTTCAAAGCTGTGTGGGCTGGAGGGTGTTAGGGGAAGAGGAAGAGGAGGAGGAGGAGGAGGAGGAGGAGGAGGAGGAGGAGGAGGAGGAGGAGGAGGAGGAGGCCACTGCAGAATTCTTGGTGTCAGACACAGGTGCTGCAGAGAAAGGACCGAAGGACCGTGGGCCAGGAGAGGGCTGGTGTGGTGCAAATGGATTTGGGTTTCTGGGGCAGAATCCCAGGTTGGGTCAATGAACACTTGGGGCTAAGGAGTATGCAGACAAATTGAAGGTAGGAAATGAGGATTCTGCACCACTGAACTTTAGATTCCCCAGGATGCAGAAGCCCTCCCAGGGTCATTTTTGGCAGCACCACCCAAGAGTCTGTGGTTAAGCCCATGCCAGAGGAAGACAGAACATCTTAGGTAGATGTGCCATCAGTATGAGGCTTGGGTCCTCAGTTAAGGCACGAGTCAGTGAGAAGCTTTTCCAGGGCCAAAGAGAGATAGCCCCAAGAAAGAAGAGATGGCAGAAAACCAGGAAGAATCAGAGGGCCCGCTTCTCCTTGTAGCCCTCACAGCCTGGAGACGAAGCGAGGATGCTGAAAACTGGCAGGAGTGGCTTCCTTGCAGAGTTCCTTTGAGAAGATGGTTCTCTTTGGTGGGTACCTGGATGGATGAACTCTGCTTCCCCTCCTTCTGCAGGAGCCCTCTGTGTGGCCAGGAGACATGTGATGGATGTGTTTACATCTGGAGGGAAGCTGATCGTCCAAAGAGACTAATAAAAAACACACCTGCTGATGTCAGCATGGGGAAGGGTCAGGAAGGGCTTCCAGAATTAAGGAGCCATACACACCCAGCCAGAATGCGAGAGCTCTCTCAACTGGGGTGACAGGCACACTCCCTGCAAACCGCACACCTGCACTCTGTCTTTATGGAAACTGCTTCCTTCTTTTAGTTTTGTGTGTGTGATTTTTAATTGGCATGTAATTGTGCCGGCTTGTGGGACGTGAAGTGCCATTTTAATACACACAACAGTGTGAAACAAACACCTCCAGCTGTTATACGCATCCATCGCGTCAAACTTCTTTTGTTGCATTCTAGCTGGAACATTCAATTATTCTTCCTTCTGGAGAAACTCCTTCGAAATGCACAGTCAGTGATTACAAAGTACGGCTACCCTACATTGGTGGCTGTCCTGCTGTTTCTGCACTGGGCGACTTTCTCTGTCCTCTCCACCTCTGACATCCATTACTCTAGTCTGATCTGTAAGATCAGCAGTGTTAGATTGCACACACGTGAGACTGTCCAGTGTGGCATGTGCGTGTGCATCCTCATCTTTATTTTGCTTAAAGTAACTGTCTCCAGGTGAGGGTGTGTTCTTTTTTAGGGCTGAGTAGTGTTCAGCTGTACACGTGTGTCACCCTTTCTTTACTCATTCGTACCTTGGCTATCACTATGCTCACTATCGTACTGTAAGTGACAGAAGGGAACCATAAGAGAAACACAGTCTGCTCTCTTCCTTCTTACAGCCACTGACTGTTGGGGCAGCCATTCTCCTCAGGGACAGGAACGCAGCATCTCCCACTCAGCATGCAGACAGCACACTCAGTTCACGCTCATCTTTCATCATTAATGTGTAGACACAACTGCAGAACCAATCCCCTCCCCGCCAGGAGTTGAACAGGAGACAGACTCCAGGGCTTATAGAACCCACACCGGTGTCTACTGTAAACTACAACCCCCGGTGTAAACACGCGGAGGTTTGAACAGGAACAGTTGGACTGAGGACAACGTCACCTCAGCAGTCTATGAACACCATTCAGGAGCTGCTTTCCCCAGGTGCTGGCTCGGTACCAGCAGGACTCAGTCGCAATATCCCCAGGTGTAAGCTTGAAAATCGATGCTTCTTGAGAATCAGATGGCTCCTCCATGGTTAAAAAAACCCTACAAAATCATCTCTAACAGTCGTGATTTGTTAGGAAGAAGAAGTGTGGGCCAGCTCGACTGTGAGCCCAATAGGCTGTCTGTAGTAGGCGGCTTCATCACCTACGTTCACCCACAGACTAAGGCAGGGCGGGCCCTCACACTGTGGGCGAGGCCACTGGAGTATGTATGTGAAGAACTGCAGGAGACTTAGACCCGTGGAACATAGGAGGTACCAGGATGCAGGATGGGAAAGAGGTGCCCTTGGTAATGATGCTGAGATTACTGGTGCCATTTTGGGCAGACAGGACCTGAGTTACTCTCTGCATGGACATTATTACTGTATCTATATGTCACCATCCTAGTCATTGGCACCGTAGTCACCATCGCCATCCTCATCACAGTCGCCACCATTGTCACCATCATCCTAGTTACTAACACAGTCATCACCATAATCACCGTCACCATTGATGTCATCAACATCATAGTCATTACCTATCACCGTCACCACCATCATCAGCATCCTCACCATCCTAACTGCCACTGCCAGCGCTACAGTCACCACAACCACAATCAGCGTCATTGTTATCACTGGGGTTGCCGTCGTCGTCATGATCACTGTCATCTCTAGCTTAACCACCATCATGGTCATCATCATTGTCATAGACATCGTCTTCATGCCCTTCCGTATCAGAGTCATCGTCATCCACACCGTCAGAATCACAGTCACCACTGCCTTCATTATCATCATCGTTACCCTCACTTCCCGCTGGGGTCTGAGAAGAGCTGGCTCCTTTAACATCTCCCTCTTACTTCCCCTGTTAAAGGTGTTCTTGTGGAAACAACAGAAACTGTGAATAAACTAAAGAAAACATTGCCCGGGCTCCCATCAGTTCTCAGAAAGTCCCTGAGAGAACACACTAGCTCCTAAGCATGGTTTCCAGAGTGCTGAGTTAAACTCATGCTATCCAGGCCATGCCCCAGCCTCAGGATCAGAAGCTTCTCACCGTGAGCATTGCCTGCACTTGCGGATCCTGTGGAACAGATATCTAAAACTAGAACTTTGAAGTCAAAATATGTCCAGGTTTCAATAAATGTTCCTACCAATTATCAAATTGCTCTTTAGAACCAACTGATGGACGTTCCTCTCCTCTGTGGCGTTTCTGCTTCCCTGTGCTTGGCTAACCCTTGGAAGGCCTTCCTTTAAGCCTTTACCAGACCAGTATGAGAGATGCTGTGTCATTACCTCAATTCTTGTTGCTTTGCATCTGGAGAGGACTTTTCCAAGGCAAAGACCCATAAAGAGGGGTGTTGTTGACAATAGGTCCTGGAGAAGCTGCGTTTTCATTACACTATGGTAGCACAGTCTGGATCTTGGGCTGTACTCCAGGCTAGACCTCAGCCTTGTGATCCAACTTGTGTGTGGGTTTCAAACCCCCCAAATACAGGCTGCACACTGCAGCATGTCCTTCAGTGGCCTGAGCAAAGATGCTTGCTCTGTTCTGTAACTGGGTGGAAGAGATCAAGATTTGCCAAGTGGTTGATTTAACCGACACTTGTTAGATTCCTCTTGTATTCTAGGTGTTCTTGTGACTTTATAATCTAGGTAATAGAGAAGGACACCAGGAAGGGAAATAAAGGAGGAGGCACCAATATTCATGGCTGTTTTACGTGCTGAGGAAAGGGTCTGGAAGGATGGTTCAGTGGTTATGGAATGCACTGGTCTTCTAGGTGATCCAAGTTCAGTACACAGGATCTAGTCAGGGTCTGATGCATCAGGCCTCTGTGGACATCTGAGGTTACCCCTCCCTAGATCCCCATAAAGGCAGTTTAGAAGGCACTTCCTACTTGCTGCCATGAATGTGTCCTTCTGGGGACATAAATTTGGGTTTTCTGTCTATCAAGTTAGGTAACAAGATGTAGAACTAAGACTTCTGGCAGATTTCTGATATAGAAAAGAGGAAGAAATGAAAATACCTAGACTTTCAATGTCTTCAGGATCTTTAGCAGCTCATACTCCGCTCTTCCCCCATGACTCTGTGGGGTCAGGTCAGACGCTGTCTCCAGTTTGATCCTGGGGGGTGTGCCTTGCCCAGATCACAGCCCTGGAAAATCTCCCAACTAGTCCTAGTCCATGGTCGCATGAGGCCCACACTCGTGCTCTGGCCTTCACACCCGCCCATTTCCAATGGTGAGAAGAATGCAGAGAAAGGAGGTATTGTGGAGAGGGTAAGAGAGGCGAAATGGTCATGTGGTCCATTGCACAAACTGAATCCGATTTTCAAGACTGTCTATGTAACCCCAAACCACCAGTCAATTTATGTGTTCTGAGCAGCTGGCTGTGGCCTGGGAAAAGAGTCACTAAGCTTCCTGTCTGGTGCTGAGAGCTCCAAGCTGCCCAGCACTCCAGTCCGGTTTTTCTTCATCAGTTCATCTAGCTGAGCAAATTCCGGGAGTAATGGGGCACACACCCAAATAACTTGTACCCATAACAATTATATAATTGTTGAGTGTCTGCCAGAACTGAGCAAAACATTGGAGGTTCCAACCTGGGGGCTTATGACCCTTGAACAGATAACCCATGAGGTGGATGACTCAACTCCACAGATAGCTGGTCTCACCTGTTGTCCTGCATAGAGGAAAGGGGAGTCCAGGCTTCTGAGAGGCAACATGTACTGTCTGTGAGGAGTTGGTTCTTACTTTTTGAATAAAAACTAAGGATGAAGATGAAGATGATGATGATGATGATGATGACGATGACAATGCTGACAATAACTGAGGTAAGCCTAGGAAGGAAGCCAGCTGGGGGTAGAGAGGCCGAGCAGTGAAGCACAGGTAGGAGAAGAACCTGTGACACCATCAGGTCTTGAAAACTGGTCTCTTGTCCAAGCAAAGACGAGGGCTTCTGCTTGCTTGCTGCATTTTTTAAAATGTGTGTTCATGGCAAAATATGCCCTAATATCACAGATTTGACTGGAAGCCCGCAGAGGGTCAGGGAGCCCTGTGAGAACTGTGTAGAGAAAAGAAGACCTAGCTGGGACCCAGTGATGATCAAAAATAGGTGGGCTCACACATCAGAGCTGATGCCCTTGGTTCAGGTTTGAGGGTGCATCTAGATGCTGGTGGGGGTGGCCACTGAGAACTCAAGCTCTGCAGAGTCTCCAAGGTGGTCAGGATGGCCCGGGTGGGGGGGACGTCTTCTGTGAAGAGGGAGATGACTAACTAGGGATGCTTCTGCATTCTAGAGGTTGTTAAAATCGAGGAGGAAAGCACTGTGGATATGAGGAGTCGAGAGAAGTAAAGAAGAGAAGATGACGTCACCACCTCCCCAGGACACTACAGGTCACAAACCCACAGCTGATGAAGCTGCCCCTCCTCCAATGCCCATAAAGGCAGTTTAGAAGCTATTTCCCCACACCTCCCCATGTTTGTGTTCTAGGAACATACACATGGCTATAGACCACACTAGGGGACAACAGGAGGTCCCACTGTTAAGTATTAAGCTTTCCACTTAATTTCAATTCCCATCTGTGACTTCCTCCATGTCTGAGGCACCCAGGACCTCAGAATCTCCATCTTCCTGAAGGTCATAGGTACAGGTCTGTGCTTAATAGGTGAAAGGAGTTGAGACTCAGACCAAGTCCTTGCCAGGTCTTCCCACAAACCCCTTCTACCTTCCCGTCACCACTCCACAGTGTAGAGCTTTTTGGAAATTCTGCAGAATGAGTGCTGCTCTAGCTTCCCTGAGGCTAAGTCTCCTCCATCTTTCTGCTGTCATTAGGATTGTGTTGACACCTCTTGTCTACTGAAATTACCTTCTTGTTGATGTTTTTGTTTTGTTTGTTTTACATCATACTTTGTCTTGTTCCTTTACTGGAGTTTTGGTAGTTTGGATAGGAGAAGGGTGGACAGCTGAGGTGATGCACCATGCTTCCCAGGTGGTCTAGGAAAAGTTGAGATGGTCTCTGAGTGATATGAGGGATATGGAAGGCAACCTTGTGAAGGAAAAAGTGGGATGAAGAGCAAGAAGCCACAGGCTCCTGCGACGCCTTGAACAGTCCTGCTCTGCAGTACATGGCATCAGATCTAAGATGGCTCCCGGCACACTGGTAAGAACCTAGGCCAGAGTGGTGGCTGCTTCCCACATCTTCACTTATGTCCTAACAGAGGATGATGCTCCCCACCCTCCTCTGAGTTACCTCATGAGGCAGGGCTTTCTTTGGGGCATGGTGGCAGTGTGGCGAGATACGACTGACCAAGGATTTAGAGGCTTGGGTTCAGATCAAACACTGTATATAAGTGTACCCACTACACAACATCCTCAGGTCTGTATCCTGATGCTGGTCTCCAGAGTCTAATTTCCCAGGATTCACATGTGACTCCATCGCCTCTCAGCCCCCACCCCGGTCATCCTCAGCCAACTCAGGAATTTGTCAACTGGAGGCTGATAAGAATGTACTCAAGAACTGAGGAAGGTTTCCCCACCACCACCCCTGCTGAGATTTTTGCGCTGTGATGACTCCATAAACACTTCATGTTTTAGCCTTGGACATTTGTACAGACACCTGTGCACAGTGAACTTTGTATCCAAATAAACTTTTGCTCTTTGTTAACTATAAATTCAAAATCTCCACACTCCTTACAAGCCATAAGAATGTCCTGCAAGGCTGAGACCTCAGCCATTCCTCATCTGCTCTGTTGTTTTCATAGGCAGAGGCAGGGGCAGGGAGTGAGACAGGGATTCCACTAACAATGGTCGGTCTCTAGCCAGGAACCCCCCCCCCCATTTCCTTCATCTCAATCGCATAAGCTCCGTATTAAATTAGTGCCTTATCTTCAAAACAGAAATGGTGCTGCTCCCTAGGAGAGCCTGTGCGATTCATACCCTGCTGGGATTGCAGCTCACACATTTATACACAAGCATGCATGGGCATGCAAGCGCGTACGCCCGCACACACACACACAGACACACACACAGACACAGACACACACACTCACACACACACACACACACACACATCTATATACCATGTACAATCACATTTTCTTTTCCTCTGTTCTATACTTCTGTGTGGCAGGAGGAATGGCCTCCAGAAATGAATGCTATTAACTCTGCTCTTCAGCATTTGAGTCAATAGGGATAACACGTGCCATAGGACATCATTCTGTCAGGCCCAGGTATGTGGTATCAGGTAGGAGCTGGCAGCATCCACATTCCCAGAGAAGGGCAGGGCGCCCCAGATCTAGCAGACCATCTGCCGAGCCATCTGTTCTCTCCCTGCATTTCGTTTTGACCTGGCATGATTTGTAGGATAAAGGTGCCTTCTGCCAGGCCTGATTACCTGAGCTCAGTCCCCGTGTCCCACACAGTGGAAGGAGAGAGTTTACTCCTTCAAGTTGTTCTACACAGAGAAAGAAACATGCACAACCTCCTCCTCCTGTGTAAATACTGCTGAGCATTTCCCTGGGACAAAGCGACTTTAGCTTTATGGACTCTGCCTGTTTTGCCTTCTGCCAGGAGGACGAAGCATGCCGAGGAGGCATGCTTTCCTGTTAATCCCGTGTTCGACTCACTGGCTTGCCTGAATTGCTCAGCACTGTGATTTGCATTTATTGGTTCTTAGTAAAAGGTGGGGCTTCTCGACAGTTGCTGTTTGTAATTACCAAGGTAATATATGTTAAGTATGACATGTACAGATGTTAAGATCTTGGAAGTAGGGGGTGCTGACCCAGTCAGTGTTTTAGTTGCTTTTTGTTGCTGTGATAAAACACTGACAAAAAGCAAATTGGGGAGGTGTGGCTTATTTGACTTACAACTTACAATATACCATGGAGGAAAGGCAAGGCAGTAACCTGGAGGCAGGAACCGAAGCAGAGGTCATGGAAGAACACCCATGATCATCTGTCTAGTGTACGCTCAGTGGGTTGGACTTTCTCATATTAATTATCAGTTGCTTAACAGACATGGCCACAGGCCACTCTGATCTGGACAGCTCTTCCATTGAGGCTTCCTCTTCCCAGGTCACTCCAGTCTTTGTCAAGTTGACAGCTAGACCCAATTATGACATAAAGTGTTTATCATGCAACAAGGACCTGCATCAGATCCCCAGAACTCACACAAAAGGCTCAATATGGTGCTCTGTGTTTGTAATTACAATCCTGCAAATCCTGTGCGTATGCGCATACACATATGTGTCTGTGTGTAGTCAACTCTGGATGTCATTCCTCAAGATTTCTCCACCTTAATTTTGAGACATGTCTCTCACTGAGACCTGGGGCTTCCTTATTGGGCTAGGCTGGCCGGCCAGCAAGTTGTAGGGAATCCAGCTGTCTCTGGGGCCTCCACAGGATTGACTTCATTTCCCTGAGAAGATAGTTAATGCCAATATGGAGCCATTCCCCTTGGTGTTGACACCTGGTAAGCTCTGAGAGACTGTGGTGGGATAAATGCAGGCAAGGCAGCTGTCGAGGCCTTACTGGGATGCCTGTGATGTCTCTGTTTCATCTTTGCATAGATACCACCCTGTTCTAATTAGTATAATGTTATAAAACTGGGATACATAGCCAGTCTCCCTCCCCCTTCCTTCCACAGATCATGTTCCTACTCTTCTTGGCCTTTTATTCATCCATATGGATTTTATGATACAAGCTAGTCAGACTCATTAGGTACTCTGTGGGGCTTTGACTAGAATTTCATGGACTTCGTAAGTCAACCTCAGGTGGTTTGATATCTCTATAAGGCCATCCCACATGTAAACCCACAGTGAACTTACATTTATTTAGCTTTTTTTTTTTTTAAAAAAAAATCCAGTTAGAATTTCTAAATAAAAATCCTCGTCATATTTTGTGAGGTTATTTCCAGATTATTGTATTATTGGCAGCAATTTTACAAGTGATTTTTAAAAGTTGATTGTTGCTGGGAAATAGTCATGAAACACTTTCTTATGATTTATTTAGCTTGAATTTGGGGGTGGGGGTGGAAAGAGGTATCTTTCCCTCCTTGCCTGAGAGTTTTGGGTTCTAGTGCAGAAGCATTGAATCTGGATGACTTTCTGCCCTTTGTTCAAGTAAGCCCTTCTCCTAGTTTGCTATGCAAATGCAGCGTTTCTAGCTGACTCGTCTTTGAACAAGTTAAGGATGCTGTTGGGGGTGGATGTGAGGACTTGAAGGGAGTAGTATGATTAAAATGTGTTGTATGAAACTCTCAAAGAACTAGTGAGAAAAAGAACGGTGCGCTTCATCATTTTCTCTGTGTTGTTTTCTAACGCATATGAGTACTGAACGGGCCTGAGAATCCCCCCATCTCCTGAGATGACCCTGTCTCTTACTCGTAGACTCTGGGGACACAGAGCAGCTCCTGCTGTATTCTTCCTGCTCGGCACAACTGTTTGCTATGAATGCTGCATTTTAGGACTTCCCCCCCCCGCCCCCGTTTCTTTGTCTTCTGATTATTTAAGAACTTCATCATTTCTCTCCATTTCCCTGTTGACTAATTTTGCAGCTTTCGATAACACAGGTAGAATCCATTGCATTTTTTTCAATCCAGGAACAAAATTTTGAGGATAAAGTCCAGGGCCAAAGCAGGTGACCCAGGACCGCCATTTTTGTGAAGCTCAGGAACTTTAGTCTCCCTGTATCATAGATTTAAAACTTTTATAGCATTTTTTCTTGTAAAAAGTTGACTTTTACAGTGTCTGACAGACATAGCCAGGCCATCGCTTACCTTTACCTCTAGCTTAAATACTCCAGGAGAAGACCTGAAGGAACGCAGCACATGCCAGCTGGGCTCAGCTCTTGCTTTCAGAGCCCACTCAGCATTGAAGGCTCTCTCAGAGGAAGGAGCAGAAACCAAGTGCTGGCTGACCTGAGCTCAGAGCTTTTGGTCCCTCCAGCTCCAAGCACACACGTGACAGGCAGTAGATCTGGAAGTCAGGCAGTCCACAGGCTGTGGACTCAGAGCGATCAGCCTCCCCTGATAGCCTCAGCTCCTCACCTAGAGGCTAGGTCACCAACTGCCACATCCTGCACACCTCTAGCACCCACTGCTGAACTTAGCAGTATGTCTTTATCTAGGGTGTCCCCTATCCTTCACTGGGACCTGAACTCCCACTGTACCTCCAGTCCAGGCAATAGGCAATGAGGCAGGGTGTCCCAGGCTCCTTGACTTATAATTGCTTCTTGTTTTTAAGTCCCCAGAGTAGCTCAGTCTCAATTAACAGGGGCCCTTTTAAGATGACTCCAGGCTAAATACCACTAAGATGTGAGAATTGTAAACTGGATATTTTTTTTCTCCCTCCAGTGCTAGCCTCCATGAAGGAAGAGTCATGGTCACACCAAGCCCTAGCTGATTTTAGGGCTTATGAGAATGTGTTTTGTCTTGAGGAGCTGGGAGCCAGGGCTGTTGCTGCTTTGTGCTTTCTGGCTATCCCACCAATGACCATCGTTTCTTCAGAACCAGCATCTGTGGATGGAGATGCAGCTCTATTGGGAGAGTACCAATAGAGTGCATTGCACGAAGCCCCGTGTTCCACTCCTAGGAACACTTAAACCAGGCTGGTAGTGCAAGCCTGTGCTCTCAGCAGAGCCCACTGCCTTGACTGTTTTCAGTTATAGGGCACATGGAACTGGTTTCAAATCTGTCACTTTACCCTAGAAATCCCCACTGCACTTTTTTGATAATGACTTTGGTGGTATTATAAGTGAAGAAAACTTTACTGGGCTCCAAAATTAGCCTTTCACATTTGCTAAGATGCCACCTGTTTGTGCCAGGCAGGGCTATGTTGAAAAGACACACGGCATCTCTGTCTTCCCTTAGGCCCCTTATACATGTGCATTTGTTGTATACATGCTTTCTTCAGATTACAGAAGTCATCCTAACTCATTTTCCACAAGGCAGACTAGAAGACACAAAGGAGAAAAACCACCTAAATACGTGGTCAAGGTCACGCTAGGCAGGCTTGGAGATTTGCTCAGAGTAAAACAAGAGAGTCAGAGAATAGGGCAGACACCAAAGTGTTCCAGAGAGCTGAGAATATATTTAACATAATAAAAGTACTGTGGAAAGCATGGGAGACCAGCACCTGCATTCAGGAGAACATACTGAGAGTTCGCAGGGCATGCCCTGAGGAGGCCATTACATTTCAAGAGTAAAGAAATATGGATAATAGGAGTCACATTGTATAGCCTCTCATCAGTGGCGTGTGCTCACGTGTGCGTGTGTGCGTGTGTGTGCCTGTGGCTCTATGACTTTCATATAACAATAAGGAATTACATGGAAAATCCATACAAACCTCAAGCCAAGAGTTGCTGTCAAGTGAGGCGTGCTCATGAAGGTTTCCTTCCCTGCTGCAACCTTCCCATGGCTTGGGCCATGACTACTCAAGGTAGGAGAGAAGTGCCCACAATTCAGCTTTCCTTGCAGGCACAATGCTGTCTGGAGGCAGTCCACCCACAGCCTTAAACACAGAAGAACAGGGAGCCTCCGCACCCTCAGCCACTGCTGCAAAGGGCAGCTTCCCAGACAATGAATCTGAAGAAGCCATCCAAGCCACAGACTACTTCCTATAGGCAAACAGTGAGTGACTGCCGAGCCAGAATGGCGAGGTTCCGGCAACAATTGCTCCCAGTCTGCCAGGTCCAATCTTAGATACCACAGGACTTTCAAATGAACAGATGGTGACTGTCACTAGAGCCTGACACACAGGTTAGAGGTGGGATTCTGAGTTCAGGTAGTTAGAGAAGGTTACCAGGGACAGAGGTGTGGTGTGCTGCTGCGCATGCGTAGTCTCCCTCCTGAAATCGCCATTAAACACCAGTAAGGCGAATGCCTGAGCAGCCGGTAACTGTCAAAAACTGACGCAGCCCGACGTGTCATATCTGCCGAGACGCATCAGCCAATAGAGTAGGGACACGCCGACCCGATGGGTATATAAGGAGAGCTCCTCTTCCCCTCGGGGTCTTTCCTCATTTTCATTGGAATAAAGCTTGCTGCAGAAGGATCCTGGTGTCCGAGTCCGTTCTTGCTGGCAAGAAGGTGACGCGGGTCACAGTTGGTGCCGAAACCCGGGAACAGGCCGAACCATCGCCAGGCACCGAGGGAGACCCTCCGCTCGCGGAGTGGATTCAGAACTGCAGACAAAGGTAAGCTCTGAGAGGCATGTTTGGCCTTGATCTATTTCGTGTCCCTCCCCAGGCAGTGCTCGTTCTCTTCCTTCTGGTTTTGCAGGATGAGAAAAGCCGCTCGACTATAGCGGCAGGCCAGGGAGTGCTAGACGAATTACAGACCAGCATGTCAGAAACAGAGCAGGATAAGCGCTTAGGAGCTCAGAAAAAAAAGGGAGCTCAGAAAGAAAAAGGAAAAAAAGGCATGCCTAAGAAAACAGACCCTTCCAAAGACGTTCAGTCCACGGAAGTGAGAGGTAAGGGAAAGCATGCCCTTGGGAGAGACGAAGGGAAAAGAAGCCTCAGAAAGAAATCTCTTTATCCGGTAAAGGAGCTGGAGGCCTTGGGGCTTGGTGGCTCTGAGTCGGAGGAGCTAACTTCCTCTGAAGAGGAAAGAGCTGCTTCAGGTGGGAAGAGCAGGGTTAGAAAGAATTGGAAAATTAAGAAAGCAGGGTACTGAGGTGTTACAATAGCTGCCTGCTACATCTCCAGTGAACGAGATGAAAAGTTACATCTTGAATATGAGAGAGAGAGAAAGGGTTTTAGAAAAACAGTTGTCCTCTCTCTGAGCTGTGTCAACAAAAAAGAATGAAAAGGCTATTTCAGAGCTCATCTAGAAAAAGAAAGAAATTCGGGAGACGTCCTGAATTTCTCTTTATTTATGTCCTTCTTTGTTGTCTGTCCTTGGCGCGCCAGTGTCCACGTGTTTGTGTTTGCTTTTTGTTTCATTGTCTAAATGTTCTGTGTTTGTTGCATGTTTAAAAGAAAAGATCGTTAAAACTGCTTGATACAACCTTTGGGCTAGTTTAACTTTGTTTTAAAGACAGTCTTAATATACACAGCAGAGGCTGATAAGCTACCCTACACCTGTAGCTAAGAGTTGAGCTGAGCTGAAAAAGCCTTTCCAGGAATTGACTGTTGGCATAAGCTGCTTTTAAAAGAAACCAATAGCTTTTTGGGTTTTATAAAGAAGCGAAGAGTTGTTTTGTCCTAGAAAAGTCTTGGTGACAAGGTGCTTTTCTCTTGAAATTACAGCTAGAAAAGGCAACAAATTTTGTTTGGTCTAAATATATAAGATGCATAGCCACTTCATTGTTGTTTCTGATTGGTTTTAAAAGTATAAAAATGTTCTAAATTATTGGGTGTGATTAGAAATTTACAACTTTGGTAACAGAAAGTTGGTGTAAAACTAACTCAGTGTTATAGTCATTCAGAAACCAGAAACCAGTATCTCTTCAATGAGATATTAAAAGCTGCTTCATCAAAAGAAACTCAAAATTATAGTTAAACTGCCAGTATTCCATTGGCTACAGTTGGCAGTTCAACAGTGAGTTTGGAATTCTTTGATTCATGCATGTTTATGGTTGAGAAGAGGATAGAGGAGAGTTGCCTATTTTGTCAGGAGGAGATTACTTGATTTGGAGCTCAGATTGGAGTAACACTAGTAAAAATCATAGTGCCATGATGAATGCTCAGACAGGCATGTAGATTGGGATATTAACATGCTTCTAGGAGAAGGTCAGTGTGAAGGCAATGTTAATCAGGTTGAACTGCCTACACAGCTCTCAGACCATACAAGCAGACTTAGATACATTCATCTTTGCGATGAAATTGCACCCTCATACAATCAGGGTCTGGCCATAGCTTGCACAGAACCTGACAGCCGTTACAAAAGAAACGGCCGTTACAAAGTTGCGCCCAGAAGCTTGGAAGGAGCTTAGAGCTCAATGTTTCCAAATGTTTCTTAAGGAGCCAGGAAAAGTGGTGATGGTTGCTATTTGCATTAATGGCTTAAACTGCTTCTTTAAATTTCTTGCCTGGATTTATATGAGTTCAGCAAGTATGTTCTCAGAAGCTATACACTCATTATCTGATACTTGTAACCAGGGTTTGATAGCACTAGACATCAGCAAGTCTGTTCAGACACCAGATTCTTCTCACCCCTATGGCTTTTCAAATAAGCACTATATTTCTTCATTGATTAGTGGTATTGGTATTTTCATGATGGGCGCAGGACTCTCTTGGTATCATGGAGTCATGGGATTGCTTCATCCTCAACCAACGGAATCCCTTCTATGGGCATATTGTATTTTAGCAGGATCTTTGGTGTTTGAAGGAGTGACACTTCTTGTTGCCATAAATGAACTTCGCAGGAGCGCCCAGGCCAAGGGCACATCATTTTACAAGTATGTCATAGAGAGTCGTGATCCAAGTACACTCCTGGAGAGCGACCCATCAGTAAGGGCAATCCATAATGTCAAAGCCACAGACCTGAGATTAGGCAAAGTCAGATTTAAGGCAGAAGTTGATTTAGATGAACGAGTTGTTACAAGATCATATTTGGAAAAGCAAGATTTTGACCAAATGATGTAGGAAATTCAAGAAGTGAAAACTCCTGAACAATTAGAAGCCTTTATGCTTAAACATGGAGAAAACATTATTGATACTCAGAAGATGAAGTAGACAGGCTTGAGAAAGAGTTAAAGAAACAAAATCCTGAAGTTCGGCACGTAGATCTTGAGATCCTATAGACAAGATGAGTGAGTCACTTGGTTTGTGAAGAATGCTTTTACCTTTTCTCCATATATAGCAACCTAAAGTTATTAAGCCCAGGATAAGATGTTTCCTTTTTACCCATGCTGGTATGCATGTGGCTCCGCCTTGTGTTTTTTGTATATAATGGTAGTTATAATGGTAGTTTTTTGAGTTGTGATAATAGTACTTGCTTTTATGCTGTATGTTGGAATGTTTCTATATTTTCCTTTGCTATGGTGGCCCGAATGCCTCGTTATGTTCCTTGGCCTGTGGAAGCTCCTTCAGCTATGACGTTATTTGGGCCTAGGAGGGATTTTGACATAGAGATGGCCCAATTAGGTTGCCAATGGAAATATTCTGGCTTGTGTGTTACTTCTATTTCATATCAAAATGTAAGTCATGCTGCTAATGTTTCTAAGGAAATTTCCAAGTATCTTGCAGGAAATTGGTCGGAAAACTTCGATGAGACACTCAAAAAATTGAGAGCGGCTGTGGTGGCCATCAACTCGACGCGCGTGGATCTGTCCCTGACTGAGGGACTCTCCTCCTGGATCTCTTCAGCTTTCTCTTTCTTTAAAGAGTGGGTGGGAGTGGGACTTTTTGGAGCTATTTTGTGCCTGGGTCTGGCGGGTACCCTTTTTCTGCTGTGTAGGATGCGAGCTCAACGACAGAGAGATAGGGTGGTGGTGGCTCAGGCCTTTGCAGCCTTAGAAAATGGTGACTCTATTGGCATCTGGATGTCCATGCTCAGGGACTAACATCGATAGCCCCTATACTATTCTTGCCCACGAGGTCTCTGTTCCATGATAAGGGCTGGTATGTCAATGACGGAGTGTCAAGTAAGACTCGGTCCACCTAAGACAGGGCGATCTCGGGTGGGGAGATCGACCCAGTGACGGGTAAGGATTTGAGCATTGCTCTCCTTTGCAGGCTCAGTACCATCATGAGGCCTCAAACGAAAGGGGCTACAGAACCTCCCCAAGAATCACCCATGCAGGGTCTCAGCTTCTGCACCTGGAGGGCCTCGGCCCATTGCACCCAGTGAAGTGAGACCTTCTGCTCCAATTAATATTTAAAACGGGGAGATGTGGTGCGCTGCTGCGCATGTGTAGTCTCCCTCCTGAAATCGCCATTAAACACCAGTAAGGCGAATGCCTGAGCAGCCGGTAACTGTCAAAAACTGACGCAGCCTGACGTGTCATATCTGCCGAGACGCATCAGCCAATAGAGTAGGGACACGCCGACCCGATGGGTATATAAGGAGAGCTCTTCTTCCCCTCGGGGTCTTTCCTCATTTTCATTGGAATAAAGCTTGCTGCAGAAGGATCCTGGTGTCCGAGTCCGTTCTTGCTGGCGAGAAGGTGACGCGGGTCACACAGAGGGAATTTGAAAGCCCAATGAGTGTTTATTATTTATTTATTTATTTCTTCCTTAATTTTCTACAAGTCTTTCTGAAATCGAATGTTTTCTTTGTGAAGAAGGGAAAAAGGAACTTGCCTAAGAGCCATCTGTTTCTTACAATTTAATGCATCTTTGATTAATACCATTTATAGTACAATACAAGTTTTAAATGTTTTTATTGGCACATATTAATTATACGTTGTAATGGCTTTCATCATGACATGTTCGTGCATGTACATAATGCATTTTGCTGATCCATTTTATAAAACCATTCCCCCTGTCTAACAGTACGTTGATATGCATTGCATTTTAGAGTTTTGCAGTATCTTTTTTTTTTCTTTTGCTTTTGCAATTGTTTGGGTCATGTATATAAGGATAGTCATCTTTTTCTTTTCAAAACACTGAAGCCATTTTCCCCCAAAGCTCAGGAAAATCCCCCTTACTGCCTCCGCCCGTTGCAAACATTTAATCCTTGTCATCAAATGCTTATCCAATAGTTCCCCAAGTCCCCAGCTGCTCTCTCTGCACAATGGCATCCCACTGCAGGAGGAGGCCCTCTGGCTCTGCGACTTGCTTTCCCAGTACTCTCCCTGTCTCGCCACGTCTGCTTTGCTGTCCAGAGCCTACTGGGGCCCCCCCGCAGGCACCGCAGCCGGTTTCTGGCTTGCTTGTGCAGCTCGCTGATCTGTCAACTGACGCATGTTCCAGCGTGAAGGGATCTTTCTGAGATAACTCAGTGTTGTGGTATCTGGGAAACATCGTCCTGCTTTCGTCTTACTTTTCAAAATCCTCTTGACTGTCCTCAGACACTTACTTTCCCACGTGTGGTTTAGTATCACGCTGAGAAATTCCAAAGTATCGCATTGCTCTCTTACTTAATTCTTCATGGAATAGATAGCCCTATCTAGGGTAATTTATTTCTCTTTACCATGAGTCTCCTCTTCCAAGAGAAAGATATGTTATCTCAGTTACGCACAGACAATGTCCCTCAGTAGCAGTTCCTTCTCTCAGCAGAAGAAAAGGCTCTCCTCACATAGACTCGGGAGTTACTCGATCAGATTTATCCCTTGCTATTCATATGTTATTGTTACTGCTCTCTGGATGCTCCTTCTGTATTATTTTGCCAATTATTCATTTTTCAAATAAAACAGTTGAGTTTTTGCATATCAACGCCACACAGTTCTTAGAAATCTATCAATCTATCAATTGTTATTTTTTTTCTGCTGATTATTTTGTACTTTTAGACAGAAGCTGTACCCTCTTCTTAGCCAACCGCATTGGCACACTTAAAAACACACACAAGCAAACCCACACATATATAGATTCTCACAGCAACTTATATTAACACACACAATCACATATATTCACACACCCACACATAGTCACACACTCACATATGTACCCAGACACACACTCACTCACACATGCAGGCACACACACAAACACACACAAACACACACACACACATGCACGCACTACAAAACTGGCATCATATTTGAATTGAATTCATTATACACCTTTGAGCCAAAATCCGAGTCAAAGGTCACCCCCAGGAGGCAGGGAAAGCATTAGAGCTTTGGGCATTCCTTGTGAAGTAAGGCTGATTATGGGGGCAATACTCTGGGTAACTCACCACAGCCAGGTCACTTGCTCCCGGGACCCCACAGGGTCACTCAGTCACAGCCAAGCACCCACACTGCCCCACTCAGAGTCGGAGTCCACAGTTAACCCACACTCAGTTCTTTCAGGCTAGACTGAGTCTCCCACACTAACAGTCAAGGAGCCCCACTTCCCCGTCTTTCCAGGGCATGCTGTTGATACCAGCACAATCCATTTGGGTCATGCTTTGTTGTCTCTGAGTTTGTGTTGTCTTAAAAACTTTTCACATACGTTATTGTAGTCTTGCCATCACAAGGAAACAAACAAACAAAAAAAGGCTTCCAGAATTTTCTAGTTTTCAGGGGAACTCTGGAGTTTCCTAGAGGTTAGGTGCTGTTCTCTTTCCTGGCTTACAGACAGTAGAGCTGGGCTAACCAGGGGCGGCCAAGATTTCTCAGTTACATTGACCTGAAAACAAGACTATACATGGGTCGCCTGTGTATACTTCAAAATCTTGGCTACTGAAACGTACTCTTTCAGACCGACCTTTACTACAGCCAGATGAAATGACTAGCAGTAGCCCTATTTCCTGTGACCTTCCCTTCTTCTGTGGAGTCGCTTTGGGAAATGGGAGAGAGAGGGGAAGTCAGATGTAAAGGAATACCGAACTCCCATAAAGAACAGTTATAACCGTGAGCCAGGGAAGAGGAAACGGACTTGGACATCTGATAAATAGGATTTTATTAACTTGTTAACCTTGCCTGTCTGTCTAGGACGCTCAGCCCTGCTATGGCAGTGACACACAGGGTCCTCACGCTCAGTATGTTCATACAAAGAATAAAAGCACTGTGGCACCAGCATGTGGTCTGCTTGTCTCTAGTGCTGGGGAATACTTGCTGGAAGCAGGATTTTCTCAAAAGCTGAAGCTGGTAATATTCCATCCCTGGAGAAGGAAAACCCAGTACCTCAAAAACTATAATACAATACGAAATGGGAGGTGCGTTTGTTTCATTCTCTCCTGGGGAGATTCACTCATGTTTTGGGAATATCATTTTAAACCTAAAAACTGGTCACATCTGGATACCTTCACTGCAGGTGGCTGTCAAGGCTTAGAAGGAGACCGGGCGGGGGATGGGGCACATGACTCTGTGAAGACAATGAGGCTATGCTACCCCTATACTGTGACCAAGCCCTTTCTGCAGCTGCTCTCAGAGCCTTGGGGACAGGGACATTGACTTCTTTTCAAAGCTTGAGTGAGGTTACAATCTCCTAAAACCACCAAGCCACTCTACTTTCACCTACCCAAGTAGTGGCGAGTCTGGACTCCAGAAGCTGCCAGCTCCAATGTCCCCACAGTAAGGCTCACAGGTGGTCCGGAGCACACTGTTGAACACCTGTCTCTTCTCTGGAGTCTGGAGATGGCTGTGTGGACCATTGTGCCCTAAACCTCTTAAGCTGTTCTGGTCTTCAATAAATGTCAAGTCTTTCCAGCAACTCTACAGCCATCTCCAGATGCTAACTAAGTCTCTCTATGTCTAGAACCTCCTTTTGGTTCTCCAGGACTCTACACAGCCAGGTTGCTGGCCAGTGTCGGGCCTTGTGCAAAATGCTTGTTCCAGATGACCCCATGAGCAAGTCCTGTTCATCACTCATGCAGCCAAGCCCCCAGGCCAGCCATGTCTGGCTGACTGTGTTCCTTCTGCTGTAGTTCCAGATAGCTCATTCTACCCGATGGCTTATGGAGACAGCCCCACATGTCATTTATTTGGTATTTTCTGTTTGCTGCCCTGTAGAATGTAAGCACCAGGAGGCAGGGACTCCGCAGGCTTTCTCATATCTGCATTCGAAGCACAACATAGCACTTGCTCATTGCGACAAACATGGCTGACCTCTTTCCCTTGCAAGACTGTAACCATGGGAACCAGGACAGGTGGGAGATAAATAGTCTGGCTTTATTTGCTTTATTCGCTCCTCAACCCCAATGACAGGATTCCAGGTCTCAGCAGGAACACTTGCACACCTCTATGCGGATTCTGGCTGTGTTGTGGAGGAGTTGGGGGAGGGTGCTCTAAAGAGTGATTAACAGTGTGTGGTCCCAGCATCATAGGGTGTGGGGGAGGGGACTGAGGGGAGGCCTCAAAGTAGCTACTCTACTGCCTTAACTCCACAGTCTGGCTCCAGTTGAGTTGCAACAACAGGTGGTTATTCCTCTGACACCAGGGTTGCTAGCACAGAAATGCCTGTATTCAAATACCTCTTCAGAAAAACAGACCGCAGAGGAGGCCGCGTGGCAGCATGTCTGCCGGAAAGGCAGCCCAGGCCTTCCTGACTGTAATCAAGAGCCAGTGCCAAGGGTATGAATGTTATTTTCTCTTTTTTGTCCTTCTCTCTCTCTCTCCATACGGATTTATTTATTTTTTGTCTTCATTAGCAGGGAAGTTACATACAGATGGAGGAATTTCAAGGTCGGGAGAACAAACCTATCCCAGGGAAGCTAGCAAATTCCTTTCTTGGAGCCCTCTGGTTTATCTGAAAGGCCAAACCAGAGAGGAAATCACAGGCCTGCATAGCCAGTGATAACCTTGGGTTAGTGCGATATAAACCTCAGGCGTTATTTTCCGAATCACAACCTGATGTTGTCGAATACTGTACACCAAAGCCAGAGCTGTGTGACTGGTACCCAGATGTCTTGGAGGCGGAGGAGACTTGGGGACCTGGGCATCTGCAGCTCTACTCTGCCATGCTCAGGCAGAGCTGATGCAGCCTAGCAAGCCGAGAAGTGTTTTATAAAACAGACAATCTGAGAAACAACGGATCCCTTCTGTATCTGGGGCAAAGCTTTTCCCTTCAAGATTAGTTCAAGGGAAAATTTGGTTGATTTTAAGCAGACACATAGCCAGATGATTAGATTTGGAAGAGCTACAGTAGAAAGCTGGTGATTTTTCTTGGTACATTATCATGTGAATTTGGGGTGGGAAAGGTGGCTCAGAGGTTTACAGCACTTGTGGAGGACCCAGGTTCAGTTCCCAGGACCCATGTCAGGCAGCTCACAACCATCTCTAATTGCAGTTCCAGGGAGCCAAAGTCTCTGGCCTCTGAGGCTGTCATACAGAGACACTCATAAACCCATAAATAAAAGTAAATCTTTAGAAAATAACGCTCTTTGGGCAATCTGTCTCCACATTTTTAGTATTATTTTTTAAGATCCTGAAAGAGTAATATTAGTTCTGCATTCTTCAAAATATGTCTTTCTAAAAACCTGTGAAAAATACAGCCTGAGGATTTTGTGCAAAAATGTCCGACATTTGTGTTTTTAAACAAAGAGAAATGTAAGAAAAGAAAAACAAAAAACAAACAAATAAGAAGACCCCACAAATACCTAATAGCAGAAAAATGGCCAAGTAAGTCACAATATGTCCATAATGTAGAATATTATGAATCCATAAAGAATACATTCTTATAGACTGTTAAAGGCAAAGTCTAATAAAAGATAAAGAAAAACACTGCAGCATCCACAAAGCCACACGTTGAACTTTGTGCCTGTAAGATGCTTTTTTTTTTTCCTCGAGACAGGGTTTTTCTGTGTAGTCCCGGCTGTCCTGGAACTCACTCTGCAGACCAGGCTGGTCTCAAACTCAGAAATCTGCCTACCTCTGACTCCCAAGTGCAGTGCGTGTGCCATCACTTCCCGGCAAAGATTACTAAGGGGATAACATCTGAAATGTAAATAAAACATCCAATAAAAAATAAAAAATAAAAAAATAGCACTAAAAAAATCCCACATTCATAAATCACTTTCATACCCTAGCAAAATACTAAATGCCACTTTAACATAAAATGAGAATTGTTGAGTATGGCTGTAGCAGAGCATGTACAAGGTCTGGTTGAATCTGGTATTGAGGAACTGTGACCATTGTAAGTACCTGTGCCCTAGTGGGACGCTGCCTGGCTCTGATACACAGTGTTATCAGCCCTCAGGCTGGGGAGAGGTTCCTCTAGTTCAGAGGTTGGGGAGACTTTTGAAGCATTCCTCATGCCCAAGAAGGGGACATCTGAATCCTAGCAGGATGCTAGTCGCTGATCACTTTCCTGGACTTCTCCCTATGTCCTAGAGATCTAGAATGAATTCTCCTTACCTTGTCCTGAAACCACCTTAAGTGTCTTCCCTATGACTTAGTCTTAAGACCAAATATAAGTGGGGCAGAGGCAAGGACTCGTTCTCCAAGTTTGGTGATGAAATAAGCCATCTTCATCTCCAGCCCACAGTTTACTCTCAGCATGTAAAAATAATGCCTGAAGAATCCCAGGCTCCAGCAAACATAAACCATGGCCCTGAGAAAGCACTTTAATTAACGCAACCAATTCTTGCAAAGAACTTTAAAAAAAAATTCAACTTGGGGGAAGGTGGGGAGGGGAGCCAGTAAAAATGTCTGTCTAGCTAACTCAGCTCTGCCAGAAGCTTGCTGAAGCAGAGTTGGCCCCATTGTGTCCTGCTCGCTATGGCTTACACATGAGTCCAGGGACAGTCATTGCAGAGCAAAAACCTCATTAGCCCAGGAGAAGCCTCAACTCTCTCGTGACTATTGTTTTATTTATTGGTTTAGAAAATGTTCTTTGACCAAGGAAACAGACATGCCCCATAAAGTCTAAGCCTTGCAACATAAAATAGAACCCATGTGCCTTGCAGATTTATGACAGAGAAGCAAGCTCAGAGAATGTAAACCACACAAGGATACCAGGGGTTGGATGGTCACTGACTGCATCCCCAGCAACAAGCTCACTAAGGAGGTTCTGAGGGGCTCCCTGTGCCTCAGTCACTGCTATTCTATGCAGTTGGTTAATCTCCTAATCAACAGGCCCTGGGCTCCTTTGTGATTCTACCTCCTTCTGGGCAAGGAAGTACTGCATAAGAAGACAGAGCTAGGGGTGGAGAGATGGCTCAGTAGTTAGAAGCACTTGCTGCTCTTACAAAGGATCTGGGTTCAGTTCTCAGCACCCACATGGTGGCTCACAACTATCCATAACTCCAGTTCTGGGGGATCTGACATGTTCTTCTGACCTTCACAGGCACTAGGCACACATGTGGTGCATGTACATACATGCAGGCAGGTAACACACACACACACACACACACACACACACACACACACACAAATAAACAAATCTTTAAAAACTTCCAAAGACCATCCTATGAGACACAGAAGAGAGCAGCCACTTACCAGCCTGGTCATCTTGTATTGAGGGAAGCCCTTGTGATTATTCTCCTAACTCCTGACTGGGTTTTGGGTTGCTTTGCTCCGTGTTTGATGTAAAAATATCTGTCAAGCACCTTTTTAAGTGTATTTGTACAAGTATCATAAGATAAAACCAGTTGAAGGTTTCAAAAGTGTCAAAAGCTAGTCATGAAGGAAAGGTACACAAAGTCTGGCTGTGTCCGAGCATATCTCCTACAGAGAGGTGGGTCGTCCATCTTGCTGGACAGAGTCATTTTCTCCTGCTCATTGACTTGGTGGGTATTTGTTGTTCAGGAAAGGAAGTGCTGGCTTGTGCTGGCCAAACTGTCATTGCCATGACAATCTATTATAGTGGCAAACACCCGGCATAAACAGTGTCACACAGAAAAGGGTTGTTTTCCTCACAGTTTCAGAAGCATCAATCTGTTATGGATGGGAGGAAATGGCAGGTCAGCTCACATCATGGTGGACAGACATGGTGGATAGAGTAGTAGGATGCAGAGCCTGAGGCACAGGGAGCCCCTCAGAACCTCCTCTTAGTGACCTGCTTCTTCCTGCCCAGCCCACCACCCATAGTTCCACCACTTCCCAAGGTCTGCTTAAATTTGGGGGCTATGTCCTACCCTGGTCACTTCCTGTTTCTTCTCCACTGCTTCCTGTCCACCAGCATGTGAGTATTCCTGTCCATCATCATGTGAGT
>NW_021620869.1:4858536-4864771 GCF_004785775.1 Grammomys surdaster
CATCATGTGAGTATTCCTGTCCATCATCATGTGAGTATTCCTGTCCATCAAGATGTGAGTATTCCTGTCCACCAGCATGTGAGTATTCCTGTCCATCAAGATGTGGATGCTTCTACTTCACTCTCCCCACAATGATGGACCAAATTCAGCTTGTACAAGAAGTGAAGAGTACTTGAGATTTTTTTAAATATATACGAAAAATAAAATTGGATTTTTTTTTTGGTTTTAAATTTCTTTTACCCAAACAACATTTGTCACAGAAATAAGGACCCTTGTTTGTGTGACTTCTGACTATACAGCTGAGACTGCACCACAGGAGCAAGCAGGAGGGGAGAGTCTTGATGAGAGCTGTCTGTCACCTCAGGTGACCTGTTAGCTAGAAGCAGAGACTTTTTTCCATTTATGTATCTGTTTTGTGTGGTGTGGGGAGCACACACCAGCCACAGTACCTGTCAACAGACAACTTATAGGCATCCGTTCTCTCTTTCCTTGCGCACCTAAGCATTGAACCTCACATCATCGAGCTTGACAGCAAGCATCTTTATTTACCTAGCCGTTTTGCTGGCCTGTCAATCGTATTTTTAACATTCTAAATATATAAAAAAAAAACTTTATAAAATGGACTCACAAAAGGCACATGCTTAGTTGTAAAAGGCCGAGAGGAAAAAAAAGACAGAAATGAATGTAAAATTAACAAACAAAAAGAATAAAAATGTAGTTAGTATTTATGATCTGCATTAAAGATGCTGTATTAAAATTTTTAACTGTTATTATTTTACATCGATAATATAATCTTAAGTCCAAATGCATCATTAAGTACATGGAATGTTCCTGGAGAGACTTGAGGCCCCAGGGAGGGCGGAGGCCTGGCGGGGTGGGGTGGCAGGGGTAGGGACATCCCTTGGGTAGGGGAGGAGGAATGGTATGAGGAATTGTTGGAGGGTAGACCAGGAGTTCGATAACGACTGGACTGTAAAGAAAGATTAAAGATATTTTTTAAAAGTACATGGAATGTAAACTATCTAAACCTACGTTGTTCCATGTGGTGGTCACAAGATATTTGTGCCCATTAAAATTTACATTTAAATTCAGGCCTCAGGCAAATTAGAATCATGAGGAGTGCTCAGTAGTAGCCTGTGCTAGTGGCTGCCACCCTGGCAGTCTAGACAGAGGACATCTGCATTGTCACTGAAAGTTCTCTGAATGCTCTAGTAAATAGCGCTGGACTAAACACATGACTGCAAAAGAGATGGTTGGATTCAATGAGAAAACAAGAACCAGATATAAGGTGTCTGAAGATGAAGGAGAAGGAAAGAGACAGTGAAACCATTCTGAATGTAAAGGCCCTGGTGAGCGGAGTCTCCAGAACAAGACAGGAGGGACGCCATGATGCGTGGGAGAAAGATCTGAAAGGGGCTGCATCTGGTACTCAGGTGTACAGGAGTGTTCTCCACAAAGGGCCATGGACTTGCTTTTAAAATAAGTCCCAGAACCTTCAAAAAGATGAAAATTCACATGTTTGTTAACCATGATAAAATTAAATTAGAAATCAATGAAGAAATGTACTTTTGCTGGACACAGTGGCTCACACAGAAGGCAGAAACAGGTGTATCCCTGTGAGTTTGAGGCCAACCTCATCTAGCTAGCAAATTCCAGGACAGCTAGGGGGCTACAGAGGGAGGCTCTATCTCAAAGAAATAAAAAAAATAACACTTATAGTAATAACAGTAATCCTACACAGCCATTCAGAAAGTAGACTGAGGAAGGGACATGTCCAAATCGCTCACGCCTGCCAAACCCCGAGGAAGTATTTGTTCCCCACGTTCTTCTGAAGAGAGCTTCTGCAAAACCAGCCTGTGGCCAGCACTTTCCCTTCCCAAATCATTCACTATGCACAGCTGGTTCTCTGTGTAGATCTCACTCAGCTTCCTTACAATTCCTTCTACAAGAAATACATGGCTCTCCTTAGCTTTTCCAGAACACAAGACAAGTTCAGGAAACTCTTGAGTTATTTTTATGAAAATCTAGACTCTAAAATCCATGAACAATGGGACAAGGTAAAAACAGAGCCTGAGGCAGCTTGCTTACACAAAATTTGTGTGTGTGTGTGTGTGTGTGTGTGTGTGTGCGCGCGCGCGCGAATGCGTGACAGTAATTAAAGGTACAGTTGAGCTTGAAGAACAATACAGTGTTATTTATGAAATCTTACTTTGATGATACAGAAAGCTTAAAAATCTATGAATCTACTTTCTTAAACTTTCCAAAGATATTAACACTTTAGGAGCAATTCATTGCTATTTTTTTATTTAGGAATTTGTGTGCGTGTGGTGTGCGTATATGTGTATGTGTAGGTATAAGTATGTGAGTTCAAGTGACCTCAGAGGCCAGAAGAGGACATCAGATTCTCTGGAGTTAGAGTGATGGGCAGCCTTTAGACACCATGCGGGTGCTGGGAATGACACTGGGGTCCTCTGAAACAGTGGCACATGCTCATATTCCACTGAGCCATCTCTCCAGCCTCTATTTAAAAAAAAAAGTTTGAATGATCCCAACTCATTGCAAATATCGGTCATCAACAGGCCAGGCCCTGAGAGAGGCAAGCTAAGCCCTTGTGCTGGTGCTGGCTGCTCTGCTGGCGGCTCTGTCTATGTGTCTGTGCTGCCTGCTTTGTCCTTCCCTGGACAGTCTGTTCACACCAGTCAGCTTTCATGATGGGTTCTTAACCCAAAAGCATCAGCTGAGTGAAGAATCCTGATCAACCCCTGGTGGACAAGAAAAGGATAACATAAGGAAAACCTGAAACTTCTGGGCTAGTCAACCAATGCCACCTTGAGGTCTCAAAGCCCTACCAAAACAGCAGCCATGCCCACCCACACACCTCCAGCTTTGTCCCACAGTGCAAGTGCCAGGAGAGCAAGTGGATCTGCAGGGTGTAACAAGACCAGTGTGTGTCCGACTTCTTTTCTTCTTCTGCTTAGCATCTGACTTTGAGTTGAAGAAATAAGAACTCTACTCATTTGTTGCCGCTTTCCATGGCTGGAAAGGGAGCCCCAGAACCCACGAGGTCCTCAGGCTCAGAGCAAACTGGCACAGAGGACAGAGAGCCTCCTGGGCTGCACAATGACCATGACAGCTGTGCTTTGAGTACAGAGAAGGAAAGAGGGTCTCAGAGGCAGAGGACCCAGGGCAGCCTGGGAAGATGCTACCAGACACCGCCCCTCCAGTAGAGTCTCAAACTCATCTGCAAGCCAGCCAGCCAGCCCTCTTCCCTCTCCACACACAGGATTATCCTTCCTACCCCTGGTGTCTTCCTCAGCAGGTGACCGGAAAGCACAACCAAACAGGCCAGCAGACTGCACTTCTCCTCAGGCCAGCCAGGGCTTCCTGATCGAATACAGTGTCTCTGCCCACCACGGCTGATCAGTTGAGGTCTCCACTCCCCAGCAGCCCTTTCCTGGAAGTTTGTGACAGCACATTTGGGTGACATGACTCATTTGCTTTGTATCTGGAAGCATTTGGAAGCTGAGAGAGTGGTAACTATCCAGTCTAAGGTTCACCCTGCTGTGCGCTTAAAAACCCTGACAGTTCATTGTGACCTGCGATTGCTCCTGGGAAATTAAGAATGCTAAAACATTCCTTCGTCGAAGCAGCCTCTAAAAGTCTATGGGTATTGCTGTAGGCCTGTAGTCCTAGTTATCTGGGAGCTGGAGGCAGGAGGATTGAAAGAAAGTTCAGTGATACCCTGGGGAGACTACAGTGAGACAGGGCCTCAAAATAAAATGTGAGAAAAGAGCTGAAATCTTGGGAAAGGACAAGTGGGGAGGAAGAGAGGAGGGCACAGGTAGGAAGGAGATAAGACAGGGTAGACAGCAACCAGAGCACACTTCAAATGCATACGAAGTTGCCAAAGGACAACCTTGATGGTGATGGTGGTGGTGGTGGTGGAGGTGGTGGTGATGGTGGTGATAGTGGTGGTGGTGGTGGTGGCTGTGACAACAGGTTGTAGCTCCATGGTAGAACCCTTGCCTAGATTCCAGAAGGCCTTGGGTTCAATTCCTAGGACAACAGCAGCAAAATATTTTCAATATGCTCATTAGAAGCAGCTCCCTGTAGCTCCAGCAGGGTCTGAAGTCTGGAAAACTGTGTTGTGGTTAGAATAATGTCTGTGCTGAGTGTGAGCACACATGAACACACACACACACAAACATATACAAACATACACACCGAGACAGAGAGACAGAGACACACAGAGAGACACACATACACACATACTTACACAGAAAGAAGCATACATATACACACACTGACAGAGACAGAGAGACATACACACAGAGGGAGAGAGAGAGAAGCATATAATACACACACACACACACACACACACACATAAATTGACAGAGACAGAGATAGACACAGAGAGAGAGAAGGGGAGAGAGAGGGAGAGGGAGAGGGAGGGATGGAGGGAGGGAGATGTCTTATGTGGCCTTTGTCTGCCAGGTGTTTCCTTGGATTCTTTCCCTGGTTTTTCTCCATCTCATCCTTCCTTCCCCGGATTTGCAGGGCCTTTCCTGTCCCTCAGATTCTGGCCCTAGCTAAGAGGAATGGTGGCCTTGTCCTAGGTATTAGGTCTTCCAGCGCTATGAGAAAGGCAGTCAGCTCTTCCGCTGTCATATAACACTTTCCACCACCAACTACTAAAGTCTCATTATTTCCACACAGTCTGCGGCAGATGAGCACAGCATTACCAGTGTGCCCTCATCGTGGGTCTGGAGGATGGTGTAGAGTCAGTCTGTGCTCTGTCTCCCCTGGCAAGGCACAGGTATGACCGTGATGCTGGTGCATCTTAGAGGGAGCATTACTCCTCTGCCTGAAGTGCAAGGACAAAAGGCCCTGTGGTTCTCCTGCTTTATCCAGCAAGGACTTCCAGTGTTTGTCATCCTAGAAGGAGAAAATGTGAAGCCCACTGAAATGTGAAACCCAGTGGGTGACTTCCTCTGGGGTGACAGCATGTGGTGATAGGTTCCAAGGGTAGGACAGAAGACACGGGCAGCTACGGAGGGAAGGGCCTGTTTGTTTGAAGAGGCAGCAGAGCAACAGACAGGGTCCATTCTTTGGCTGTCAGTGCATTCTTGAGGCAGCTCCTCCAGGTATTCAGGGAGCTTCAGAAACTGGGAGCTGGAACTGAACTTGACTAATTTAAGAGTCTAAAGCAGTGGTTGTCAGCAGTCTCCACTCTGAAAGTGTTTATGCAACTGGCCCTTTGGATTACATTTGGCCACATGTGACCCTGGTCGCTGAGTACAGACCTCAGGGCTACATCCCTGAGGTGAACTGTGAGGAATAATGAGCAGGTCTTATTTCCACTCGACACATTTCAGAGGAAAGGACAGTTGGTATGAAAAACAGAGTCTGTGACCTAAGGCAGCAGTGGGGGCATGCCTATAAGCTACTCTCAATTGCAGCAAGCCTTTTCTCTAGGAAAGACAGTACTGTGTGCTGCATGAATTTCCCACAAAGTCCAACGAAAATGGTCAGGACTTTTTGGAGCCTCGGGGATACTGCAGCAACCCAGGCACCGAGGTGCACAGGAAAAGCCAAGCTCAGGCTCTCTGGAAACTTAATACACACGTAACATACAGACGGAAAATTCCAATCTCACCAGGTTAGCCTGTCACACAAGAGCAAAGAGTCAAGAATAAAAACGGGTGTTCTGTCTGCATTCTTGAGAAGTGCAGGGTATAATCTTTCACTCTGCAAAGAATGAAGAAATCTGCCTGACGTTAAGGAGTTTTTCTTTCTGTGTTGATTTTAATATCGTGTTACATCTTGAGCCATGAGGGCCTTTTATCCTTGCTCTGAACCAAACTAAAACCATCTTTAGGCTTCCATTGTCTCATTCCAACTAAAAGGTCTCCTTACAAGACCATGAACATACATGGGCATTTGTGTACACACACACACACACACACACACACACACACACGCAGAGCCATTGTTAGTATCCTGGGATGTCCTCCTCTGTTCTGTCTAAAGAGTGTATAAAATTCTCCATGCACTTAGAAGTATAGAATGGTTCTTTTCTGAACAACATGATGATGGATGAATGGATAGATGGAGGATGGGTGGGTGGATGAATGAGTGGGCGGGTAGATAGGTGGGTGAGTGGATGGATGATGGATGGATGGACGGGTGGGTGGGTGAATGGGTGGGTGGGTGGAGGGGTAAGTGGGTGGATGGG
>NW_021620869.1:4864781-4886871 GCF_004785775.1 Grammomys surdaster
TGGGTAGGTAGGTGGATGGGTGGATAGGTGGGTGGGTGGGTGGGTGGGTGGATGGGTAGGTGGGTAGATGGATGAGTGGGTGGGGAGAAAGAAGGAATGAGAGTGAGAAGATAAGAAAAGAGAAGAGATGAGAGAATGGGGAGACAAAGGACAGACTAAGGAATTTATTTCTCAGATCTCCATAGTAATTTCATCTTGTAGACCACCTAACCCCGGGAAATATGACCCCCTTGCAAACTGCAATGAGCATGCTCTGCTTCTGCACCTGTTCCCCAGCAGTGCCCTTGAGCCTTGGATCCCATTACACCGCGATCTCCCAACAGCTGCAAAGAGCTAACGTCCAGGCACCCACATAAATGGGAGGTGGAAAGTCCCTTGCTCCTTGGCTGGTCTCAGGATGCATGATGGCTCGGGTGTTTTCTTTCTCATCCCCAGCTCTTTATTTTGAGGAAAAAAATAAATAAAAAGCCCTAACAACTGTCCACACACTCATTCCTAAGAAGGAACAACTGCACTCCCTTCTCTCAGTGTGATTTCATGAGTCACGCCTGTAACTTCAAGATGTTGATCCAGAAGAAACTGCCTGAAGTGCAGTGACCCACACTGACCCGGCATCCCAGGCCATGGGCTTTTATTATGAACCAAGGTTGTGACCGCAGACCCCCTCCACCGCTGCCAACCTCCACCTAACCCATCGGAATTCAATCACCATGGAGAATGAGGGAACGGGAGTAGTCCCTGAGACAGCTGAGACAGCTCCCCACCCCCTGCATTCCCTTAATCACTCCTTCAATTGTGTTCACACACAACCACCATAGCTCCTAGTTTGTGTTCAAAGCTTTGTGTAATAGTCATTAGTATCTAAGTTTAAAGTGTCATTTTTCTGCAAAAATCTGGCTCCAGGTTAAATTACAAGGTTTTTTTGTGACATGTTTTGTTTTCAATAATAAAGGTCATTAAAAAAAATTGGGCAATGCCCAGGGAGATGGTTTTGTGGGGAAGAGTGCTCACTGTTCACACAGGAGGACATGAGCTCAGATTCCCAGGATGCTTGCAGAAAGTCAGGCACGAGTAACACCAATGTTGTGGGAGTACAGAGAGGAGGGTGGATGGGGCTTGCCACTGCCAGACTAGCTCCAGGCTCAGTGAGGGATCCTGTCTCAGAGAAATAAGATGGTGCATGATAGAACAGGACACCCTATGCCCTCCTCTGGCCTCCTTGTGCATGTGTCTATAGTGCGCATGCACACACACACACCATATACACACATGTGCACACGTTCACACCAGGTAATTATTTCCTACATGTGATCAGATAGTGTGGGTTAGAACCTAATGCAACCAAGAACAGTGGTGAATATAAATCCAAGACAACGTCACAGGATGCACGCACATGCCAAACACACTGCTGGGTACTCTGTGGATCCTGTGCTTCTGAGGTGGAGTACCTCACATTAGCCCTTACGTGTAGTGGGAGCTCTCCAAAGTGTCCTGGGAGACAAATGAATGAGGGAGGGTGTGAATGAATGAATGAACGAAAGAACGAACGAACGAATGAATGAATGAAATAACAGGCAGTCATGTCAAAGCATGACACAAGCTAGCCTGAACGACAAGAAGCCTATTTTCTCCCACCATCTAAGACACATAAGATGACATTGCTAGCTCACCTTGGTAGGAAGCTGAAAGATAACACAAGAAAAAACTGTTGCTGACCTCATTCCACATGCGTCAGGGAGACATCCGCTTACACACAACTACTGGGAAGCTATTGACCTGACCGGAAGTGTCCTAGGAAAGGAGGCAGCATGAATCAAACAGTGAAGCAGACTTTCCTAAGCTCCATTCTATGGCTGACGCCAGCTGGGCAGAATTTTCCCACACCTTCTGGCAAGCCACACTTGGCTTCTCCCAGCTCACACTGGGGCATCTCTGTAACCACACTGCCCGGAGAGGTATATAAAGAAATTGCACAAGAAAAGGGAGACAGATTTTCCAGAATGTTCTACAGTTTCTCTGCCCTAAATAGGAAGCAATGCAATACGGATTTTGACATAGTATGACTCGTTCGAATAGTAAGCAGGGTCAAGGGATGAACATGCAAGTCATACACACTTGTCTGTGGTAACGACCCGACAGCGGGGAAGCCTGAGTCAGAAATGGAGGCAGATTCTGGGGAGAGGTATAAAGCACCACCCTGTGCTAGCCTAACGACCACCCTAATGATATTTCGATATTTGGCAGCAATTTGGTTATCATAAACCATGTCCTGTTCTGGCCTCCAAAATGAAGAAGGTAGTTCACAGGGAGCGAACAAAATGGGAAAATATTTGGAAAGTGAGACAAATGGGGCCACTGTGTTTTGCTTTGCTGAGTGAGTGAAGGACTGGAAGCATACAGCTTGGAAAAAAAGAGCAGCATTGGACAGTTGTAAAGTATTGTTTCTTTACTCTTCAGGGACTGGAGATTGAAAAATATACATCAGCCTCTGGCACTCAGGTCAGGCTTTAGACATTAATTATTAGCGACTGGGGTTCAAAGTTCTTGCATATTTAACCGGACTTAAAAGATTCCATCAAAATCCCCTGAGGTCTTCTATGGAAAGCTGGGGAAGTCCTGGGGGTAAGGGGGGTCATGGTTTTCTCTGTTGACACCCCAATACTTGAACTATTTACTTGTCTCTATTAACAGGGCTTGCTGTGTTTCTCATAGGCTCCCTCAGACATCCACTGGCACTCCACAAAACATTGCCCCAACATATGTGACATCCAGATCTATAATGGTGGGGCTGGAGAGATGGCTTAGTCAGGAACATGTTTGCCTGAGTTTAGACCCCCAGTTCTCAGGTTCTCACATTAAAAACCTGGACATTGTCAGGCATGGTGGCACATCCCTGTAATTCAAGCATGGTGGAGGCAGAGACAAGCAAATCTCTCTGAGTTTGAAGGTAGCCTGGTCTACATAGTGATTTCCAGGACAGTTATGACTTTATCATGAGACCCTGTCTTAAAATAATAAGGTAGAGAGTTGCTAAGGAATGACCCTTGAGGTTGATCTCTGGCCTCTACACACACATGATCACATACACATGCAGTCATGTGCCCACCTCCACATACATACACATAGATACAGCACAGAGATACAGACACAAGGGTTTCTGCCTAAGGCCCTGTACATCCTGATGGACGGAATGCAGATAACCCATAGGTATGGATGAACTCTAGTCCTATCTTGGTGTGATGGTTTGTATGTGCTTGGCTCAGGGAGTGACATGATTAGAAGGTGTGGCCCTGTTCGAGTAGGTATGTCACTGTGGGTGTGGGTTATAAGATTCTCATCCTAGCTGCTTGGAAGTGAGTATTCTGCTAGCAGCCTTCAGATGAAGATGTAAAATTCTCAGCTCCTCCTGTACCATACCTTTTGGGATGCTGTTATGTTCCTACTTTGATGATAATGGACTGAACCTCTGAACCTGTTAGCCATCCCCAATTAAATGTTGTCCTTATAAGAGTCTCCATGTCATGGTATCTGTTCACAGCAGTTAAACCCTGACTAAGACAGAAGTTGGTGCCAGAGATTGGGTTATTGCCATGATAGGCCAGACCATGCTTTTGTTTGGAAGAATGTGGATTTGGGGACTTTGGATTTGGAAAGCAGTGGAATCCTTTAAGTGGGGCTTACTGGACCATCCTAGTAGGAATATGGAAGACAGTGGTGCTGAGGGTGATTTGAACTGTGGAAGCCTGGCTCTAGAAGTTCCAGAGGAGAAGAATTTTAATATGTGGTCAAGAGACTGTTCTTGTGATATTTTGATAAAGTATGTGCCTGCTTTTTGCCCTTATCTAAAACATATCTACCCGAGGCTAAGGTAAAGAGATTTATATTAATCTCATTGACAAAGGAAATCTCAAAAAGCCCATCGTAGACTTTGTTCTCTGGTTAAGTCTCATGAAGAACATTTTGAACAAACGTAGCAAGCTTAGAAAGGAAAAATATAAAATATACGGTTCATGTATGTAAAGGAGCACCAGGAAGTGAAATGGATCTGAATCCTATGTTCTAGGACATAACAGATTAAGGGATTTGGGCGAAAGATCCTACCCAGCTAAATTTAGATCCAGGAATGGTGGTACACCTTTAATCCCAGGAGACAAAGCCAAACAGATTTCAGAGTTCAAGGCCATCCTGGGACAAAGCTGATTCTGGGGGGGAAAAAGCTTAACTGGAGCATGATGGTGGTACATACCTTTAACACCCAGGATTACAGGAGACAGAGTCATGCAGATCTCTGAGTTCAAGGTCAATCTACAGAGCCATTTCCAGGAAAGTCAAGCTTAGGCAGAGAAGGACTTGGAAAATAGAAAGCTGATAATAGAATAAGGGGGCAGGCCATGTTCCAGCCCCAGCATGCAGTAGAGCATGGCAGCTTTGACCATGTGGCTCTGGCTTTAGAGTGAAAAATAGACGGAGACTATTGGGACAATTGATGCTGGTTAGCTGGAGGTAAGAAATTAGTGGTGATTAAGAAGAGGCCAGGAGCACTGAGGTCATATTTTCCTGGAACTGTGTTCTGACAGAATAATGAAGCTGTGTTCCAAAGATAGCCAAGGTTGGACCTCATGCTGCAGCTGTACCTGGTAACGTGTAAGAGTTACCCAGGTGGTACTGGTTTTGAAGACATGAAGGCATCATAAAAGAACAGCTGAGGCTTGACACTATGAGAGGCCATGGAAGGCCGTTGGAGAAGGTGCAGCCTCAGTTGCAGTTGACAGCCCAGGGCTGAAGGGGTCATGTAAAGGAGTTGAGGCTCAGAACCATGAAGAGAACCTATGAGAGGATATTGGTGAAGCCCAGTTGCAGTGGAAGACCCCAGCATATTGGAGATGCCAGTACCATGGGATGATCACCAAGAACAGCAGCAGCAGTGGAATGAATCAACTGAGCTTAGAGTGCTACAGAGGGCAGAGTTGGAGAAGTGATGCCAGCCCTTTGGAGGAGCCCCGAAGATCATGTGTAGATCCCAGACATTGAAACAAGAAGCTATAACACTGAAGTTGCCTTGGAGACCCCAAGATGTTTGAGATGCCAGCACTGTGGTCTATATCTGCTGAGAAAAACTGCTAACAGCGAGTGGAAACAGCCCAGGAAAAGAAGTTTATTGCAGTCTACAAAGATAAAAAAATTAGCTGGATATCTGAAGACCACTTTGACATCAGACATAGAGATGCAGAGTTTGGAGTTTGCCCAGCTGGTTTCCCGTCTTGGTTTGGAGATTACAGTTAAGTGACTGGATGAATCTCAGAAGAGATCTTGAACTTTGGATTTTTAATACTGTCGAGACTGCTATAGACTATGGGGACTTTGGAAGTTGGACTAAATGTATTTTTCATTATGCTATATTTAGGTATGGTGCCCATAGACACATATGTTTGAACAAGCCTATGGGGGCCAGGGAGTGGAATGTGATGGTTTGTATATGCTTGGGCCAGGGAGTGGCACGATTAGAAGGTGTGGCCTTGTTGGAGTAGGTATGTCACTGTGGGTGTGGGTTATAAGATTCTCATCCTAGCTGCCTGGAAGTGAGTATTCTGCTAGCAGCCTTCAGATGAAGATGTAGAACTCTCAGCTCCTCCTGAACCATGCCTGCCTGGATGCTGCCATGTTCCCACCTTGATGATGATAGACTGAACCTCTGAACCTGTAAGCCAGCCCCAATTATATGTAGTCCTTACAAGAGTTGCCTTGGTCATGGTGTCTGTTCACAGCAGTAAAACCCTCACTAAGACACTTGGGTAGAACTCTAGTTTTCAATGAGCTTCAGTTTCTTTCTGTGAAGTTAAGAGGGATGATCTACTACTTGGCAGTCATGATAATGTTGTCTGTCTGTCTGTCTGTCTGCTTGGTATGGCAGTAAAAGGGTCTCTACAAGGCCAAGCAATGACTGAGCAAGCTGTGACTTGAAAAAAATCGCATATCAGAGAGTTACCTAAGGTGATGTCCAGGCAAAGTACCTGGATTCATGTTCTCCTTGACTTCGTAAGCAAGATAGGTGTGTAGGCTCTTTAGAGTTAGCTTGACTGAGCATGCCTGTGTAAGGGCAAAACTCAGAATCAAAGATTACGAAGAGGTGAGAAAGGGGAAGCCCATGCTGCCGAGATCATGCTAATCTAGGCTCTTAATGGCATGGATAGTAGAGGAGTGTCCAGTATTATGACATTTGTGGCTAAAATATCAGTCACTGTACTGATTGCTACAGAAGAATATTCTGCCTATCTTCTGACTTCAAGTCATTAATTAAAGAGAAACATCTAACTGTCTGCCTACACTGTTTTCACAAATGAGATTGCTGTTATCTGCAAGTCAGGCGAGTCTGGAATGTGGTAACCTTTGCTCTGCCAGAGAGCCTTTCTCATTCTTTACACCATGGGAGCAGAAGGCCCTTTCTCCTGTGCTATGGTGGTTTTGATAGTCCAGGTCCTAGCCCTCCTGTCTGAATCTGTACAGATTCAAGTATAGAGCCTCATTGTTTATCCCAGGGAGATAGCAGCAGGGCTCAGCGGGCCAAGTTGAAAGTCTCAGATGAAGGGCGGTATGTCATGAGAACACACAGGGACAATGGAAAGTGACAGATGACGGGCACCTCAGATTTCAGGCCCTCTATGTCTAGGAAACAGAAAGATGTTTTTCTTGAGGAACAGAGAGCCGCTCAGGATTGAGGAACAGACAGAACAAGAGACACAGGCATCTCAGGAATCATGTGTATGTTTTCAGATGGGCCTCATTTAGGAAAAGCAGTTGACAACTTGGTAAATCATGGAAAATAAGGAAATAAAAGCATTTGCCAGGGTTTGGACTTTCCTGGCCACCCTGTGGAGGAGGATTCCTTTGAAAGCCCAATGATTGCTAGTGCCCAGAGATGAGAGGCCTTCTCAGGTTCCCTCTGACCCTTCAGAAAGCAAGAGCGAATCAGCTTTCACCCTTGAGGTTTAAAAGCTTACCTAGGCAATCCCAGGTCGCGATTCTTGCTTTCCCAAAGACCCTTTCACGATGATGTCATTATTAAGCATTTTACTTGGAGTCTGGGTGCAGTCGCTCACTGAGGTTGCCTTTGTCTGCTTCAGCAATAAAGACTTCTGACCTAAGTAGGAGTCATCCATGCAGGGACTACAGCTTGGAAGGAGGAAGAGCCTCCAAGAGGGCCAGTGTTTCCTTGATGATGGTCATAAGTTTGAGTGGTCATGGTTTGAGTGGCACCATTTCACAAGAATCAGAACAACGGTAAACACACACACACACACACACACACACACACACACACACACGGAGCCATTTCCTGCCCACTCTGGGTGCTATTATCCTATGCCAGTTGTCAAAGAAATGCTTGGGAAATTAGAAGTGCATGCAGCAGCCCCAGAACCAGAGGCTGAAGTCAATCCAGCCATTGTTCATTCCAAAGTCCAATTGCATGAGCAGGGGGCGATTTTATGAGACACAAATTGCAGTTCTTATTAGCCAGTGTTGAAAAGGATGCTGAAAACGAGTCATTGTGCAGAAGGTGGGCAGAGAGCTGCTTCAGAACTATTAAGCTCAGTATTTAAAATGAAGAGCAAATGCCGGTACACGCTGTGCCTCTCTGCTTACTGGTTTGTTCTTTCAATAATTCCGTTGGTGTGGGATTAGGTTTCAATTCTACCTAGAAAGCAGTAAGAAAGATGAATATCATAATCTTTGGGGAATTTAGTTTCACTCAAGATGCTCTGAAATTTTCTTTGTCTACATACAGTATCTCTTGTCAATATAATATGGTTAATAGCCAGGAATTGCTAGGAGACATGTTTTTCACTCCATCTGCTTCTGACACGTTGAGTTTAACTTAATCAGGGTTTGAAGCCGCTTCCCTGGAGCACTTTCCAGGGTCCTTGTGTAAAAGGGGGAAACTGTTCCCACTCACGCAGGACATGTGGTTGTGATTATGGCAAAGCTCCCCTGTGCCACTCTGACCCCCTCCCCCATCCTTCCTGTGGATTGAGCCTAATCTCTGTTTCAAATACACTCATTCTTCAGAGATTTTTGTGTCAGGCATCAGCCAAGCCCCTCCTCACAAAGTGGGGCATGTCTCCCCCTGAACTCTGCACCTCAGCTCTGGTCCATTAGGGAGAGTCAGCTGAGGTCATTGCATTGCCACCAGTAAGGCCAGAAGAGCTGATCTGAGGTCCTACACAGATGAAGCCCTTCATGAGGGACATTAGGGTCACCTCAGAGAGATTACTAGAGCAGAACCCTTCAGAGAAAGAATCCCACAAGGAACTTGGATGCCCATGTACTCTTGAATGCCTTCAGTGCCCTAAAGACCACCAACTGGGGTGGGTTCCTCAGCTCTCATGATTATGAAATGTGGTCTGGGGTCTTTCCCAAACTCTCATTGATCCCACCTGTGAAATGGAACGGTATCATGGAGATACTATGGGAGAAAAGTAAGATAAAATACCAAATAGGTGTGGGCAACAGCCAGGGTAGAGGAAGGGGTGACCTGTAAGTACTAATATGTAACAGTCTTTAACAAGCAGAAATCACCCAGACAGTTACCTCAAAGGCTGATGGGAAGGTTAAGGGAGGGAGGCATAGCAAATCATAGTGCAACTTGGGATGTAGTAAGCGATGTACAGCAAATGGTCCAGGGTGGTACCCACCATCACTGTATGCTACAGGCCCTGCGGTCTGGACTCTCATCTCATAGCTCCCACAGAGGCCTTGGAGATGACCACAGGAAGTTGTACTGACACGATTTGTGGACCACGCCTGAGAATAATCAATATTTGGATCTGGACAGCCAAGAAGTAGTACACATGATCAGGCCAATCATGGGAACCTTAACAGGCTATGGGAGACCAGACGGATAGGGTGGATCTTTCTGTTGTTGGAGGAGGAATCCTTGCTGGTTACAGGACCAAAACGTTTTCATAAATTCTTCCCGTCTTGCTGAGAATCTGGTCGGCTTGAGCAGTCTGTAACAGTCACTGGACAGAAAGGGAGGAAGAGGCTAACACGAGACGGTACTGCTGAGGGTTGTGGTGTAGCACCAGAGAAATGTTAGTGATTCCTCCAAAAACCAAACAACAGCCAATCTGATACAACTCACAGAATCAGGGTCTTTATTCAATTGGAGCTAGCTCGCCCCCCACCCCCTCAGGGCACCACCATCACACAAGATGGTTTTAATGGTGGGGGAGCCCCAAATATCTATGGGGCAAGGCTTTATAGTAAGCAGAAAGCGGGGAAATGTGTGCAAGCATCTAATTAAAAAGCTAGCATGGCCTTTAACATGATTGGCTGGTGCTGGGAGTCATATCATAAACGTAATTTCTGTTTCCCTCTGCATTGGTGGTCATTAGACAAGGGGGTGGGCTTGTAACCTGAGGTGCAGGTTTGTTGGGGGAATAACCACAGCTGGTCTTATTGAGAGTGTAATCTGGAGACACTGGTTTTGTTGAGTATTAGCCTAGAGACTGGAGCTAGGCTCAGGTTTTGTTGGGGGTGGGGGGGTGCAACTTGGAAACTAATGCTAGGTACCAGCCCGTTAGTTTACCTAGAGTTCAAACTTAGGTCTGGTTCTCTAAAATGGAGTCTGAACTTAAAAGATTTGGCCTCTCAGCAGCACTGAGTCAGGCAGGGTTTCTGTGGAATAGTTGAAGGAAAGCTATCAGTACCTGAGGGGAATTCTGTATAGAAATCAATCGATCTGGCAGAAAAGAGTTCCATGATTTGCTGTCAGCAGAGAAGTCAAGTAACAACAAACCAAATCAAACAAAACAAAACAAAACTACAACAACAAAACTCTACTGGTGTCATTTATTCAGCCCGAGTCCAGAAGCCTTATTACGAGAGTCTGGCTCGTGGTGTAAATCTGAGGAGTTCAAAGGTCAGAGCAAGAGCTTTTCCAAGGGAAGATTTATGAACGGAACATTCATGTTGTGTCTTAGTTCCTTTTCCTGTTGCTATGATTAAATCACGGTGAGGAAGGCAACACAAGGAAGAAAGAGTTCATTCCTACTCACAGCTCAAGAGTTTAGTCTTCTACAGTGGGAAACCACGTTTGAAGCAGTTGATCATCTCGCACCATCAAGAGGAATGAGTGCGGCTGCTGCTCAGCTCCATTCGCCTGTCCAGTCCAAGATCCAATCAGAGAATGGCACCACCCACAGTGGGCAGGTCTTCCCACCTCAATGGATAAAATCGGGAAAATCCCCCACAGGCATGCCCATAGGCTCTTTCCCCAGATGACTCTAGATTCTGTCAGGCTGACAACTGCCACTAAACGCCACACTCTTTTTGAGACTTTGTCCCACTCATGTCCACACTGGATTGTGTGGAGCCAGCTCGCACTAGTAAGGATAGATGTTATTTTCAGATTATTGATTCCAGGGTTAATCTCTCCCTGAGACAGCTGCTCATACTCATTTAGAAATAAGGTTTGGCCAGCTTCTTTGCTTCCCTTACACAGGTAACATTAACTTCCAATGGCTAGTATTGTTAATGTGACACCAACGGTCACACTGCCCATCACTAGACTAGGGCTCAGACTCTATCTGGACCATGGCTTGACAGGGCTCGAGACTATGCCAACATCTAGTTTAGAGGTCAGGCCAGGCCTAGGTGCTCATCTGAAGAACATGATGGAGCCCTTCATCTCAAGACTGGCTTTGTCTCTTTTGCGGCCCTTAAGGGGCCATGCCCTGAGGCCTTTCTCTGTGGAGTTACAGCAGAAGCTGCTCCTTGGGAAAGAAGCAAGCCCCTTGTACTGTGTCATAGAAACAGTACCACGTAATTGCTGCTGAAGCTTTAAATATTGGGGACACCTTCTCAGCTAGCACTGAGCTATCACTAGTAGTAAACTTGGAAAGAGACCTCACTCCCCACTCCCAGTGTATTTAGCATGATCCCCCCTTTTACTTTTCTCTGAGCTGAGATAATTTTACCAGTCCTTTCGGGAGGTTCTCAAGGGTGGCAGGCTCCTGCTTTAGTGAAGACTTCCTTCTGTAAAACTCAGGACATAGGAGGAGGTGTCAGGAAACCAGGACCAGGAGGAGCATAAGGCAGAGGACTCTGGGACAGGCATCCAAGCTTAGAAGCCACCGAGGATCAGTATTGACCACTTAAGCCATGTCCTTCCCATCTCCAGGTGACCAAGGTCAGCCACCAAATTCACAGACTGAGAACAGTTGTTGGTTGGTACAGGACACAGTGAGCAGGAAATAGGCTGCAGACACTTGGAAGAACCTGACTCACTGCTGCCAGGCGCCAAGGAGTACCAACCGCAGGATTACCCTCTGCTCGGAAAAATGTAAATTGCTCCCACGTGCCTGCAGCTCAAGACCGCATGATGCCCTCGATGTAGTGCACGTGGACTTTCTGCTCCCTGCCTTACCTCCTTCTGTGACTCTGTAAACATGGTTGCGCCAGGCAGGCTCTCTTACTACATCAGGCGGTGATTTGCTTCAGCAAGAATTTGAAACGTCTTTCTGGCTTTAATAATGTCACAAGGAATGTGTGTCTACAGGAAGCTTTGGCAGATTTGAAACTCAGGGTTCTGAATATTTGGGCCTAGACCCTGCCAACCCACAATGTCCCTTGGACAATTGTTGGTGACCCTACAGTCAGGAGAATCCAGAGTGATGAAAGATGAGTATCCGTGTGGGAAGACCTCCCAGAGAGAGGCCTGGGCCCCTAACATCATCATGGCCCTCTTCTCTTTGGTCTCGTAGAGGACAGAATGACTAAGGGAGTGAAGGCCACATGGAGACTGTTAGCTCAGGTTGTCTTGTGCTGACAAGAAGCACAGACTTTTTGGGATCTGCTACAGCTACACTTCAGTCTCGTAGCTGCAAAGAAACAGGAGGTTAATGACAGTGAGGAAGCTCAGTGATATGAGGTTCAGTCCACTCCCCAAAGTCTGTCACATCCCAGTGAAGGAGCTTTTGGTAGAAGCCTTAGCTAATGTCCAGAGTGATCCCTGTGCATCCAGGGATATTGGTCCCAGGGTTCCCACGAAGACCATCCTGTGCACCTCAGAATCCTGAAGACAACTCAAACTCAAAAGACCTTACTCCCTAGACATGGTATGAGTCATTGCTACACTGGATTCTTTGTAAAACACCGAGATAAGTGTCTACACATGTTTGGTAAGGATGCAGTATCTCTGCCCAGGGGGCAATTCCTCTATTTACTTACAATCCAAGATTGGTCGTACCTTCAGATTAGAACCCTCAATGCTGGTGCTGTTCTGCAGCCACTGCTTCCTTCCCTCTCTCCTTTCCTACTCTCTCTACTCCTTTTTCTCCCCCCTTCTCCTCCTCCTCATCCTGTTCATTTTCCTTTCCCTTTTCTTCTCCCTCCTGCTCTCTCTCCTCTTCTCCCTCCCCCTCCCTCCTCCTCCCCCCTCCTCCTTGCCTTCCTCCTCTCTCTCTTCTCCCTCCTCCTCCCCTCCTCCTTGCCTTCCTTCTCTCCCTCTTCTCCTTCTTCTCTCCCTCCTCCTCTCCCTTCTCCTCTCCCTCCTCCCTTTTCCTTCCCCTCTTCTTCCTTTTTTTATGTTTCCTCTCCAAATTTTTCCTTCTTCTGTGTAGCTGCTTTTTTTGTTTATGACTTTCTATTATTTGTTTCCTAGGTAAGTTCACTATGTAGCAGAGGCTGGCCTTGAACTACTATTCCTCCTGCCTCCGTTGCTGAGTGCTAAGGTTAGAGGTGTGTGTTACAGCACCCAGATCCTTATCATTTTCCATAAACAGAGAGAAGCTTGGAGAAGAACAGTAGTGTTTATAATCATGACAGCAACAGAACACAATGGATTCTTAGCTGATGTGGTTCCATACACCAGTGTGTTGGCTGCAAAGGGAGGGCATGGGTGAGTGACGGTTTTTAAGACATGCCCATGGATTCTTGGACACACTTTCTTCAAGAGCTGGCTTAGTCCTCTTCCTCCTGAATGGGGGCTGTGCTTTGTGAGCCTTCCTACCACCGAATAGAATTTAGCAGAAGTGAGACATTTGGCTTCCAAAGACAGGTTACCCAAATCATCCAAGCATGTCCCTCACTTTTTCTGGAGTCCTCTCGGGGGAAGCCAGCTGACAGCATAAAGTTACTTAGGCAGCTGGATGGAATGATCCAATGCCAAGGAGCTGAGGCCCCCAGCAAGCAGCCACAAGGATTGAAACTGCCTGCCAAGAGCCCTGTGGGAGAGGCAACCCATTCAAGTCTTCTGATGCCAACATCTTGCCTTAAGCCTCGAGCCAGAGCCTTCTGGCTAAGCTCCTTGGGATTCCCCCATGAACAGACACTGTAGGCAAGGATGTTTATTGCTTCAAGTCACTCAGTTTAACAGTGATTGGCTCACAGAAATCGAAAACTAAAGCAACATGATTTACAAATCCAGGAGACAGCTATACAGAAAACACCACATGCGACTTCCTTTTGTCTTCACCCCAGTCCCCAACAGGGGTGGCCAGCTGGGGTTATGGTACATAGCCTCCTGCCCAGGGCTAGTGAATCTATGAAGACTGTAGAAAGCTGTAGAGCTACTGAACATCGTAAGCAGGGAAGCAGAGCCAGCTAAGGTTTGAATATGAAGTGCCTCTCACGAGATTCCCAGATGGTGGTACTGTTTGAGGAGGTCACAGAACCCTGGAGGTATGGTGTAGCAGGCAAGAGTAGGTCACTGAGGACTAGAATGGAGTCAGTGTGGGTTCTGTAGACTAGCTATGTCCAGTAGAATCTGATACTCTGTTTCCTAATGGGTGGTGTCTTAGGGTTTTACTGTTGTGAACAGACACCATGACCAATGCAAGTCTTATAAAGGATAACATTTAATTGGGTCTGGCTTACAGGTCAGAGGTTCAGTCCATTATCATCAAGGTGGGAACATGGCAGAGTCCAGGCAGGCATGGTGCAGCAGAGCTGAGAGTTCTACATCTGCATCTGAAGGCTGCTAGCAGAATAATCACTTCCAGGCAGCTAGGACTAGGGTATTAAAGCCCACACCCACAATGACACACCTACTCCAACAAGGCCATACCTTCAGATAGTGCCACTCCCTGGCCCAAGCATATACAAACCATCACAGGTAAGAATTTAACTGGCTCCCACCACAGCAGCCAGAACTCCAGCAGGATGGAACTGTGAGAGAAATGCTTCTTCTTCTCAGGAGTTTGGTCATGGGAAAAGACATCACATGACATGGAACCCTACTGAGCTTGCATAGCAGACAGAGCCGCCCAACAGTTTTATGAAGAGAGATGAAGTAGGTGAATTGAGAAATCAATGAGAGACTGAGTTGCAAATCGAGGACAGACAGACAATCCAGGGAGTTCAAGGAGCCATTATCGTACGTATCCTACGGGTTTTCCTTCATTTCCCTTTCACCACAATATGGTTAGGCATATGCAAGGCATTCAGGGACTTTTTAACTGAATCTGACTTTGGTGATCCAACACTCATCCAGGCCTCTGTCTTATTCTGTAGATGCAGGGGCTCAGATGGATGAAGGAGGGTCCCAGGTTCTACAAGCACATCAGCACAGAACCCATCAGGAACAGCTGGTCTAGCCTTCCGACACACCCTGTTAACAGCAAGCATTTATCACACTTCTGTCTGCCAGACTTTGTGCTAAGCCCTGGGGCGTTTTACATTTTCTCAACATTCCTTCATGCTAGGCACCTTCTTGATTCATGTTTCACAAATTAGAACAGGGGTCTATAAACTACTCTCCGCAAGCCAAGTCCCACTGTCACTTGTCTGTGTAAATACTGGGGGAGATCCGTGATGCTCGTGTGTCTCTGGCTGCCTCCAGGGACAGCGGCTGAGTGAGCGATCACTGGGGTTAGAGATGCTCAGATTCTGATTTTGAGCAGATGGGCAGGCTGAGCCATGTGAAACCAGCAAGCTGGGTGTGCTATAGGCCTGACCTGCCTTTGGGCTAGCCTGTTATTATGCTAAATGGGACTTTGAGGTGGTTCTTCTCCACTTTCCCTTCAGCACAGAGTTAGGCAGCTTGGGGAAACTGCAATGTGAGGTCTTTAGAAGCTCCCAGCGTGGTTTGAGGGCCAACAAGAGAGGATGTAACTTTGTTCCCAGGAACGTGGCGGGAGGCCCTAGAGGACAGCTAATTACAGATTTGAGTTTGTGTGTACTTGACTTGTGTCATCTATGCAGAAAAAAAAAAAAGGAGACTGGGTCTCTTGCTTCTCTGGCTTAAACTCTTGAGACCTCACAAGGAGAAATCCCAGCCAGAGAGAAACAGAAAATGACTGGGGGAGAGCAGAGGGCAGACAAGTACTCTGCCTGATGCCTGGGTGCTACTGAGTCTGTCTGTCAGAAACCTGCCCCCAGTAGAATCCAGCTGGCCTAAAAGTCTGCAGAGTTGACTTCCTGCGCTCTGGTGGCTGCATTTGGCTTCTGTTCTTTCTCAGTGGACATTTTCCAGTATGGACTAAGATCCCATTCTCTCTCGGTAAGGCTCATTAAAACTCAACTTTATTTTTTAAAGCCGGAAGTGGTGGCTCACAACTTTAATGTCAGCATTCAGGAGGCAGAGGCAGGCAAATGTGTGAGTTTGAGACCAGCCTGGTCTACATAGCAAACTCTGGGCCAGCCAAGGCTACCCAGTGAGACCCTGTCTCAATAAAAAGCAACAAAAATCCTACCAGTAGGCCTAGATGTGGACAGATCTAAGTGCAGAACAGGCACGGGCGGTGCCCAGAGAGGATGAGACCATGTCCACCTTAGCTCTGGCCCCGGAAGAGATGCTGACTGGACAAAAGGCTTTGGGAATGTGTGCAGAAGGCCGAGCTCACAGATCCCAACAACATCTACCTTTCGGGCAGTTCTGTCTTCAAGAACCATTTCCTCTAGCGGTTGAGATCTACCCTCAGAGCCCTAACCCCATCTCTTATCCTCCCGTGGCTTGATCTGTCTATCATGTGGACCTTGGGGTAGTCAGGCATCAGCACTGAAGCTACAAAACAAAATTGTCAGTCTGGGTCCTGCTCCAGGGAAGGTTGCTAAATTCAGGCTCTTCCTATCTCACCCTGAGGAACCAGAGCGCTGTGTGCCTGAGAGCATCCCTTTCTGGTCCGATCCTTCCTTTTCCATTAGCCTGAAAGGTTCTGATCTCCAGAGGTCTTGGTCCATCCCAGGGAAGGGAAAGAGGTCACCTGAAATGCTAGTTGCACTTCAGGAGTGTGACAGAGTGCAACCTAGACGACGGAGCTTGGAGGACGGGTCAGGGATGGGACTCATGAACATGACGTGACACGACTCAGCTTCTTGGAAGTCTATGACAGTTCCTGTGGTAGTTTGCGTGTGAAATATCCACAATGAGTACTGCTGTTTTGAGACGTTGTGAGACCTTCCGAGGTAGAGAACTGCAGGGAAAATTGGATCCTGGGTATGGACTTTGCAGGATCAATAGCCAGGCCCTACTTCCTGATCGTGGATGTAATGTGGCCAGCCCGCCAACTCACACGTTGGCTGCATCGACTTCCCCACCACAACAGGCTATATCCTTCCATAAATGTAAGTCAAAATGAACGCTTCCTCCCTTAAGTTGTTTCGGGTTGATATTTGATTTCAGCAATGAGAAAAGTAACAAATATGGTCTGTGCACCAGAGTCAAGATTCCGGAAGTGGGGCGTGAAGAGGAGTCACTGGGGGGTTGCTCTAAACTGCCAGTCACAATAGGAGCAAGACGAGACAAAGACAAAGGAGGTGGACCAGCTGTTGAATCTCCTTCTCCCCAAAATGTCCCAAAACAGGCTTTGGGTTAGTCCCCAAACCTGTTTCTTATAAGGTAAGTGCTTGGGGAAGTTGAGATTATTCCAGTTCAACTAGACTAGCCCCAGGGACTCACAGGGATCCTTAGGCGGGTGGCAGGGTGACACAGGGAAGGAAGCCTGGTAGTGAGAGCAGAGATCAGAGCAATCCCAGATGCGAGTCAACCAGCGACGGCTAGCTTTGAAGGAGGAAGACACTGAGAGACACACACAAGCATCCCCACTGTGCCATGAAGATAACAACACAGATGGGGCTGTCAGTATCAAATAACCTCTGGGTCTAGTTCACCTAGTTCAAATGCTCACGGGTGAGAACGTTCAAAACAGGTTATTTATGCCTAGTTACAGGGGCTGGAGGGAGGGCTCCATGTTTAAGACCCTGTGGTTTGAATGCTTGGTCATCAGGGAGTGGCATTACCTGAAAGGGATTAGGGTGTGGACTTTTGGAGTAGATGTGGCATTATTGGAGGAGGTATGTCACTCCGTTGAGGACTTTGAGGTTGCAAGGACCCAAGCCAGGCTCACTGGCTCTCCTTCCTGCTGCGTATCGATCGAGTTGTTGAACCCTCAGCTCCTTCTCTGGCACCATGTCTGCCTCCCTACCACAGTGAGAATGCACTATACCTCGGAAACTGTAAGCAAGCCTCAATTAAACGCCTTCCTTTATAAGAGTTGCTGTGATCTCGATGTCTCTTCTCAACAATAGAAGACTGACTAAGACAGATAACTTCCTGCTCTTTCAGAGGACCAGAGTTTAGATCCTGGCACCCAGATCTGGATGCTCACATACACGTGTAACTTCAGCTTTAAGAGATCTAAAGCTCGACTTCAACCTGCATGGGTGTTAGCTTATAGACGATTCCACTAGGCTCCTCCCAGGGACCTAGCAGTGACCTACGTCACCATCTGCTGCCATTACCTGCCGCTGACAGGCATGGACAGCATAGAAAACAACAGCTCGCCACCCCAGCTAGCTTATTCTCAGCAGCTCCCCCCTCCCTTTCTGTCCTTCTCTGTCCCCCCTTCTCTGCCCTCATGGCCCTGCTCCAGTCTGTCTGCCTCTACCCCTTCTCCAGGCCCTAAGTCCCCTCCCTTCCCCCAAATAAGCCCCCTTTATAACAGATCTGTTGCATGGCATGGATTCTCAGGAGGACACCCTGGCATGGGCCTGCCAGGCACCCCCTCGCCTCATTATAATGCATAACAGTGGGCACCAGAGTACACAACATGCACACACACACACACACACACACACACAAAGGAAAATAATAAATCTTTTAAAAAATAGGATCGTTGACATAGTTCCGCTATTAAAGTGCTCGCTGCCAAGCCTGATCAACTGAGCTCAGTCCCGTTAACTACATCTGCATCTATATCCATGTCTACGGGCATATGTGCACGTGCATATATAGTCAATCAGCCAGTCAATCAATGAAAACATCTAACTAATAATGACTAGTCTTCCAGTCTCAAGAGCGTGATGCTCAGGTCTGCTCCTCTCCACTGGGAGCCTGGGTATGAGAACTAGTTAAGTCTCATGAGACCTGAATTCATCTTTTCTAAGCAGTGTTTCCATGACCTCACTCCCTTGCACCAGGCTCCACCTCTTAAAGGTCCCACCTCAACACAAGAACCTCTGGGGGAACAAACCACCAACAGAGGAAATAATAGACACAGCTTATACAGTAGCTATAAGCTTCTGTATAAATATATAATTGAGGGTTCAATTATCTACTCACAGGAGGCGTGTGCAATGACACCTGCTGCCCCAGTCAGTGTGGCCCCTTTCCTTACAAACACAGCAGAAGGTGTGGCTATTGTGGATGCCACAGAAGATACTGGGAGCAATGGGGCCACTTACAAATAGAGCTGTGACAAAGGGTCATGTCTACATTTAGGGCTAAGGGTCTGGGTAGCTGGCTAAGATGTCATGAGGAAACACAGATTCCCATGGAAATGAAGGGAAAGGTTGGAGCCTCTGTGCACACTTGGCTGCTGTCTCTTCCCAGACTATGCCCTGGCTGGTTTTCCTGCTCGATTACCTCCTTTGACCTTCTCCCAGAGACTTTGGCAGCCCTGCTTTGTGGCTCTTAAGTGCAACCTTCCGTGACCTCTGTGTCACTTGAGATGTCACCATGGAGATTTCGGGACCTCCCTGGAGTTGACCTTTCTAATTCATTCTCCGGTTTCCAGGCCATGGGCACAACCCCCAATACACATCCTCCTTCAACTGAGTGAGGTGGCCGTAGGACTATGCCTCTCTGTGGATGGGTGTCTAGGGGTGAGGTTGTCTTGCTGACACGGTGAAAGTGACATCCTTACTCATGTGTTGTCAGCTCCAGCTGACTTCAAGTTTAATTCCATGTAACAGAGGCAGGGACAGACAACTAAAAACAGACAAACAGCAAGCCTGTTTCTTTCCTAAGTTCCTGTCAGCAAGTCCTCAGGCCTGGTTGTTATTGTCATTTGCTTAGCTGCTAACATTATATCATATATATGTACACATATACATATCATATACATAGACACATAACACACACACACACACACACACACACACACACACACACACACACACACATTTTATTTTGTCTTCCTGAAAAATGAGCACCAGAGAGAGATTTCTCTGGATTCATCCTCAGTTGCTTAGCATAGTCGTGGGCCCCAAGTAAATGTCTGTTATCCCACTAAAAGAGAAGAAACATTATGAGTTCAAAGTTATGTAGTTACTGAAGTCATACATCAGTGTGTTGAAGTTTTTAAACCCAAAGACTGTCAGCTCTCATAAATGCCAGGATCGCCCATGCAAGAATGCCAACCAGGCTTCCACAGATCCCCGAGTGATAATGGGAATGAGAGGTCAGGTGCCCTCCCAGGGTAGGCTGCCATCTGAACAATGCCAACCAAGGTCGCACAGCTTTTCACCATGGTTGCAGCTGGAAGCAGAGGCAGGACCAAGAGAAAAATAGGTGTCTTACTTAGGGTTTTACTGCTGTGAACATACACCATGACTAAGGCAACTCTTATAAGGACAACATTTAATTGAGACTGGCTTACAGGTTCAGAGGTTCAGTCCACTATTATCAAGGTAAAAGTATAGCAGCATCTAGGCAGGCATGGTGCACACAAAACTGAGAGTTCTACATCTTCGTCTGAAGGCTGCTAGGAGAAGACTGGCTTCCAGGCAGCTAGGATGAGGGTCTTAAAGCCTACCCCCACAGTGACACACCTCCTCCAACAAGGTCACACCTACTCCATCAGGGCCACACCTCCTAATAGTGTCACTCCTAGGGCTAAGCATATTCAAACCACCACAGTATATAAAGGAAGGTCCAAGAGGTGCCTGATGTGGGTGGACCCTTCCCTCCGTGCCCATCCATCCAAAGATGGCAATTTTGGTGGGCAGCCAGGTGCATCACTGAGCCTCTGGGGCCCTTCTTAGCTCTCTTCCATGACTTCCAGTTAAGCCTTCTCCCTCATTGCCCCATGTGCCTCTCTAATGTGCCTCCCTTTTACTGTGGAACCTGTCAGGGTAGTCAGGTGCATCTGGGATGTCCCAATAGGCTGGTGGTTTGAATGCTCAGTCCCCAGCACTGTGACACTATTTCCAAGTCTGTGGAGCCTTTAGGAGGTGGGATGTTTAGGATTGAGAGGAAGAGGGTGCAGAAGCCCAGGAGTAAAGCAGACAGTGACATCTACCTGGTAAGAAGCAGTGTCATTCAGACAAGTGACAGTGGCTGGAATGAGGACTTGGGAATACACACCCCAATTGCACCCTCGCCCTCTGACCTCTGAGTGCTCCTTCTACACTACCCCTGCAAAAGCCAGAGGGCAGACACCTTTGGTCACACTCTGTGTATTTCATGCTTTTACTTTCTATTTTCTGATGCGTTGATATCTTGGGGGTCTCGTAGGGCAGAAGCTTCCCCTCCCAGGGTTAGTTCAGTCCTAGAGACCAAGGACCTTGCCGATCAGCTCAGCTGTAAGTAACAGACTGTTCATCAAAGGAAGAGTCTGTGTCATCTCCCTATCCCTGAAACATTAAATGTCTGACATGTGTCCAAGCTCAAGCCTGATCCACCCCCAGAACAGAGCAGGGGGAGGTGCAGAGATGATTCAGAGCTTCCACTGCAGCCCAGTGCAGGGGTCTAGGTCAGCAGCCATTGAGCTGTGTGAGAAGTGGCTGAGGCAAGCCTCCCGTGAGGAAATGCCTCCATGAGATCCAGCTGTAAGGCATTTTCTCAATTAATGATCAAGGGGGGAGGGGCCAGCCCATTGTGGGTGGTGCCATCCCTGGGCTGGTAGTCTTGGGTTCTATAAGAAAGAAAGCTGAGCAAGTGAGGGGAAGCAAGCCAGTAAGCAGCACTCCTCCATGGTCTCTGCATCAGCTCCTACCTCCAAGTTCCTGCCCTGTATGAGTTACTGTCCTGACTTCCTTTGGTGATGAACAGCAATGTGGAAGTGTAAGCTGAATAAACTCTTTCCTCCCCAACTTGCTTCTTGGTCATGATATTTTGTGCAGGAATACATACCCTGACTAAGGCACCAGGTAAATCAGAATTTCAGGTAGCTGGGAGAGACTTCCAGTGGAGGTGTGACTCAGGTGTTCCTCAAGCTCAGATTAAATCTAAACAAGCCATCCTGACTTCAGCAGCAGCCCTGGAAGAGGGCCATGCTGGTTCCAGCCACTGGCTTCACCCAGAGGTCAGATGCAATCACCCAAGTTCAGAGGAAGGGAAGCTGGGCAAGAAGCCAGCCAGGGACTAGAACTTGAGTGGGTGTAGGTCTCACACAAGAAAGATGGGACAAGGACACACTGGAACAACAGGAAAGTCAGTCACCCACACGGGCTACAGTCAGGCTTCCTGCTCAGACCTGACGTGTGTCGATGAATAGGAACCAAAACGTAACTCCTGGGTTCACTGAGAAGATATGCACAAAGCCTAGGAAGGAGAGATACAGAACCTGGGCAGACCTTCCTCCTGGGTGTGACTACTGTGGTTCTGGCCTGTACTATGGCTTTTGGGGACACAGAGTCTCACCCTGCAGTGTGCCCTGGCCCCTCTAGACCTTCCTCCCATCCATCACTATAGCATGCAAAAGTTTCCAACAGGAAAACACTTGCATAGTGCTGTTTGTGATCTGGCCTCAGCCTCTATTTCCTCTGATATCAAAGGGCAAATAAATGAGATAAAAATTCCGGAAAGCAGAGGCTAGGAGTCCCTGCTGCTCCCTGGTGCTCCCCACTGCTGCTCCCTGGTGCTCCCCAC
>NW_021620869.1:4886881-4895219 GCF_004785775.1 Grammomys surdaster
GATGCTCCCTGGTGCTCCCCACTGATGCTCCCTGGTGCTCCCCACTGATGCTCCCTGGTGCTCCACACCGACATTGGTTTTATTCTTTTGTCTCTGCTGCCTCTTGCCACCCACTGCTCATGTTCCAGAAATGCTGTGGTTTGGATAAGTGGCTGCAAAGGGCCCCATTTAAAGGTGTGGTCTCCAGTCTGACTTTGTTGAGAAGTGATACAAACTTTAATGTATGTCCTAGTGGGAAAAAGTTAGATCATTGGGGAAGAGTCCTTGAAAAGGTATTGTCACCCCAGTCCTCTGTCCGGTGTCCCATGTTGGTGTCCTGTCCCCCATGTCCCCTCCTCCCCCAACCTCTCTCCTGCTCTCTCACATTCTGCCTGCTTACTCCACAGAGTACTCACACCTGGATGTGCTTACCCTGCTACATGGAAAAGCAGCAGGCCAAGTGCAAAGCTCAGAAACTAGAAGCCAAGATCAACCTTTCTTTCAAGTTGACTGTCTCAGGTGTTTTGTCATGGTGACAGAAAGCTGACTGAGACAGTCGATGCCTTTTCACATAGATGCCTGGGGGTTCAAAACAGTGAGGGTAGGTCCTTGAGAAAAGTGTCATGGCCATTTAGCATCTGCCTGGCAGCTGTTCTGTATTCCGAATACATCTGAATGTGAAATAGACAGGTACATTGCACACACATGCATTTTTGAACCTGCAGGAGAAACATGGCTGCTCATTTCCCATAATGACTCCATTCCCTAGTGACAGATGAGGAAGGGGAAAATGGAGACCCAAAAGGCTCCCTCACCTGCCCAAGGCCCACACCTGCTGAGGAAACCAGAGACCTGAGGCTACTTGGTGACCCCTGAGGATGTCAATCACAACGAATTTTAATAAAACAACCTACATAAAGGTCAAGTGTGCCATTAAATCTGGTCCTTCACCCCCATCCCATCCATATCCCATTCCCTTCAACCGTAGTGTAGACTATCCAGGTAGGGGTTGTGGTAGTTAATATTGACTGTCAACTTGACAGGAGGAAGACTTTCCTTGTAGACACCATCTCTGTATTTGGTTAACTTAGAAGGGAAAACACATTCTAACGGTGGGTGGCATCATCTCATGGGCTGGGGTTTTGAGCTGAATTAAAAGAAGAAAGCCAGCTGGGTACCAACATTCATCCCTCTCTGCTTCCTGGCTGTAGAAGCAATGGACCAGCTGCCATCCCTTGTCCACCATGACAGACTGAACCCTAGCTATGAGTCAAACAAACCCTTTCTTTAAGTTGCCTTTGTCAGGCCTTTGGACCCAGCAATGAGAAAATTCACTCACACATCAGACAAAGTACAATGAAATTGCTGAAGGCTCCTCTGCCTTTCTTTCTGTTGTGAATGTAGGCAGATATCTTCATGGGCATCTAAACCATGTCTGAGGCCCAGCCTAGCTCTTGGGACCTCAGTGAGAGCCATGAGGGGCACTGAGCTAGTGAGCCATGTCCTTACAAGGTGCTGTAAGGGAGGCCCAGGCTGCCTGGATATTTTCTCATGGCAGTATTAACTAGCTCTCTTGGATTTACTGAGAACATCAACCAGGGGCATTTTGCCTATATTTGAAATTGTAGAGACCAAGTGTCATGCCCTCAAATAGATGAGATAGCTGAGCATACTGGACTCATGGATGAAATGTCAGGCTCTGGCCCAGGAAAAAATTCCTAAGAGGAAAAAACTCATTCTAATCCATGTTCATGGGATCCTGGGATGCAAATCCCCTCCAGTCCACCAGGTGGGAAAATGCCGATCGTATTTTGTATTGGAACAACGATATTTTTAGTGTTTATTAAATTTAGACTTCCCAATCTCTCTGTTGCTAAACATCTACATACAAACAAGATGCGACTTTTTCTGGCCCAAAATAAACAGAGCAAATACTTTCCCAGATCCCACAGCCCTTAGTCATGAGAGAGTGGACAGCTGCGATGCGTGTCCTGACTTTGTTCTTGCATGGGGCAGGGTTGGGGTCAGGGTGCCCACTGTGAACCAAATGTCTCCAGAGCACCAGGGTAATGAAGTTGCTGCCTGATAACCACCCTCCTTTGGGAAGCCAGGGGAGCTCTCACAGGTCAGCTCTGGGGTGGAGAGAACCCTATCACGGTGATTGTCTGGCATCCTCGTGAGAGTCTTCTGTTGTCATCCCCGTTAATGGGTCAGTTCTTCCATGACTCTTCCACATGCATGCCAAGCTCTGCTCTCTAAGGTCAGGCACACCTCACTAACCCCCCCTACCATGTGAGACACACACCCAAAAGAAGGTAATAGTCATGTCACCCCAAGTAAAATCGAGCCAATCTCTTCTGCTATCATTCCGATATTTAATTGCTGCATGTGTATTCCAAAAAGGGGATGAAGTCATCGGTGAGCTGACTGGCTAGGTCCTTTTCTCAGCTGGTGAGCCAGATGTAGATCCACTGGGTTGATGCTAGAGAGATGCTTTTAAAATGAAACCATACCATAACAAAACATTTTTCAAATAGCATTTTAATAGTAAAACAAATCTGCATCTAAATGTGGTGTTTGCAAGCATGACACCATGATTGGAATTTACCAGCGGACATTTAACATTGTTTTCTTAAACTTAAAAGTTAGATGCATATAGAAGTCAAACTGTCCTGTGAAAAATTAAAAGTAAATGTGCATTGTGGAAACTTACAGCTCATATGACAAGCAAGTAGAATATTTAGTGTTAACAGGGACTTTCTCAAAATATCAATGAATATGTAAGATAAAGTATTCATAAAATAATAAATTCACATAGCCAATAATCAGTAAAGTAAGGATTTTTTTCCTCTGTATACCAGAGACATACAAACGTAGAAGACATTTTTCTACTTCGTTTTTTAAAACGTGTGCATATGTGTCTGTCATATGCATGAAAGTGCAGATGCCCACAGAGGCCAGGGATGTTGGATCCCCTGAAGCTGCAGTTAGAGAGAATTGAGAACGGGTCGACTTGAGTTCTGGGAACCTGACTCCTGCTCTTAACCTCTGAGCCATCACTCCAGCCCCTGCTTTCTACCTTTTATGTTAGAAAAAGTTGGGAACATGTGTTGCACCCATCCTCAGTGTAGTCTGGGAAACCGAGGTCCTTGTAGAATGGTAGAATCCTTCCTGAGGGGAACGTGTCACAGTGGCAAAGCAACAGAACACAACACTCTGACCCAGAAATTTCTCTGGTGCCATTCCCACTGAGGAGACACTGAGGAGTGCTGGCCAAAGGCTGAGATTCAAGCCTGACATTTGAACATGAAGGTCAAAAAGCCCCAGAAGAGGGAATGGGAAATAATATTCTTGGTGGCTTTTGAACATGCTCCTGATGGGCTAAATGAAGAGGAAGAGGCTTAGCTTAGGGTTGGAGAACCCTGCACACACATACTTCCACGAACAAGTCCCACTGTGCCACTACAGATAGGAGCAGAGGTAAACCTGGAAGGGTTTGATCATGACATTCCAAGAAGCATCTGTCTTCTTCTTGTGTGTTGGTATTTTGTAATTCTTTTAAGAATGAGCTAGGATTGATTACATTTAAAAAAAAAAAAAACAAGATAGTGCTTAACATCTGTTATGTCAGTAAAACAACAAAGAATTAAAAACCCAGTGCTGTGGTTGTACCATAAAGGACACATCCCCCTGCATATTTCATGACTATGTAACTTAAAGGAATATTTTTGGAAGTCAACACAGCTTTATTAACCAAGAACTTTCTGATTGAGTAACACTATCCTATCAAGAGTCTACAGAACAGAATTGCTCTTCGTAGGCATCAGGCCAGGATTACACATTCGTATGAGAAAACGAAGACACCTGTGATAGCAGCAAGCAAGAGAAGACAGTCGATAGTTGGGCTCTTGGATCAGCATATGCTTGCAACTGCAACTTTCATTCAGTGCCATGGGATCTCCTGTTTGGGGTTGTGTGAAATCACGGTGTCCCGCCACACCAGGACTGCATGTTTATACATGTGGGTTCTAATGAAAGGAGATATCCAAGGAACGAGAGTCACTGCTATTGAGAAGCCGAGGGTGAGGGGAATCAATGGCTAATCTTCGTGACATTGTAATTTCGGATGGCTTTGTAACAAAGGAGAATGAGTTTAAACTGAGGTTGCCTAGGGATGGACCCTGTCTTTCATTGCTTTGACTCTTTTCTGACAATTCCTGGATCCCTTGTGTAACAACTGGCATTGGCGTTTGCTTGGGTCACTGTCCCCTGTGGCAGTTCAAATAACTGGGTAGTAAATCAGTCAATGCAGCCATTCATTTCTGACCACAACAGTCCTGGATCCCACCCACCCCAACAGCGACCACAGTGGAACTGCCGCCATGTTTAGCCCTCAAACACTGGACTGAGTTCTACTCTCTACAGACATATCGCTCTCCTGTTTGACCACAACAGTGTCGAGGATTTGCGTACTTGTTAATAGGCTGAATAACTTTTTAAAACTCACAGCACAGTGGTGTGTTTTACCTTTGGAGGATCTCAAGCAGCCCACATGAGGGAAGGCGCTCTATCCATGACTGTGGTGGGACTCTAGCTGAGCCCCGCCAACACCCCCCTTCCTGTTCAAATACACAGCTAGGCAATGTCTTCACCTCCCTGCGTAGCTTGCCTGTGTCACTGAAAGATCAGGCCCGGGACCTTGACCTCTGCAGTGTGACCTGTTACGTTAGGAATCAGCTGTCTAGTCAGTTTATCTTTAGGTTTCTTAAGCAATCAGTTGCCTTAAGTATGTAATGGCTGCTGGCTTTCTTACTTCCCTTCATTTTTATCTCCCCTCTGCCCCCATCTTGAAGTCAGCTTGGCTGAGATTTGCCCAAGATTCCCTGTTGTGTCAGGGACCACCAAGGACGGTGGCTCTGTATCTTTAGGTGGAGCACTTAGCAAACTTCTCCTCCTGTGACTTCATGTATAACTTAGATTTAACGGAAAAAATAAGACCAACCCACAGGATTGCTGGAGGGAACCATTAAAAGTTACACCGTGCTTTAGAATGTTGACACATATAAAGTCTTTCTGCGGCCCAGTTCCAGATCTCCGCAAGGGCTCCTCACTAACTGGATGACCTCATAGATGATGGCCAGAGAGATACCTGACACCTACAGTTATCGTAGGACAAGAAGGTGCTGCTATGCCTCAGGTTACATTTGTGTGGCCGTCTTGGGCTGATGCTCTTCACTACCGTACTACACAGAGCCCTACACGAAGGCCCTCCCTTTCTGTTATCCAAGTTTCAAGTGCCTTTCAAGCCCTCAGGCTCTCTCTGGACTTCCTCTAGCGTTTTGTCTCTCTTTCCAACCCCACACTTCACAGTCATATCTTGGCATCTCCCGCCCAGTGCTCCTCTGCGACCTAATAAGTTACCGCCTCCTCCACAGGTCGGGCAGCTGAGTTTCCTGCCAGGAAGGACATGGAGCAGACCTTCTACCTGAGGCTGAACAGACAGAGAGGCCTCCGACAACCCAGGGAATTCTCCAGAAGCCAAAGAATGGTGCGTGGAGTATCAGTATTGACTAGCTGAGTGGCGACCAGGGAACTGATACCTGGAGGAGGTCAGAAGGAAACTAGCAAAGTGCATGCTGAGGTCATCATGGACTCTGCCTGTGGAGACTAGAATAGGAATGAGTTCATTCCCAAGACCTCAAGATGTTCAGGGCAGAGGCTGAGGTCTACAGCAAGCCTGCTGGGGAAAGACTTGGTGTGAGGTGTATAAGGGGTGTCACCTACTACCATGTGTCTATGTCCATCTTCCTAGGGCACAGGGTAATAATATCTATTTCAGAATTGACTCTCAGCAGGTTCCCTGCTTAATTATCCTTCACAGTGGCTGCTTCCATGCTGAGACAAGGTACCACAGCTAAGGGGACACAGGGTGGGAAAGGGGAGGGTACAAGGATAATGGGCATATCCTATCAGACATTATTTCAAATCTCATCCTTTGGTCAGTGCGTATTGTGCTGATGTCCACATTGGTGCTGGGCAAGTGCACAGAAGTGTGGATTGGGGATAAATGGGAAAAGATCAACCCTCAGCCAGGACAGTGGCAGAGGGGAGGGCACATTGTCATAAAGAGAATGACAACCAAGGGTCAGCTTTTCTGAGTTCCTGCCATAAGCTGGGTTGCTATGGTCTCTGTGCCTCATTTTCATTCGAAGGGAGGAAGCAATATTTTCAAAAGTATGCGACCAGTGCTGGAAGAAGCCTGTTCCAACAGGACAGCTTCTGCTCTCCCAAGGCTGGAGATTCATATGCATACAGCCAAGCCAGGATTTTCATGCTTGGACAGAGATGCTTATCGGAGGATCTAAGAAGGAAAGGCTGCCGTGCATCTAACTCGCCAGACGACCCACAACTAAGAGGAAAATGAGGAAGAAGCATTTGGTACAGTTTAGCTCTGAGAATGATCCTTATGAAGTGTGAAACTTGTGCCAGGCTTCCTCAGCTTCAGAGGGAACAAGGGTCACTGGTTGATCCTCAGATTGTCTCTAATTCAAAAATTCAAGCAACAACAAAAGCCCTGAAGTGCTTAGGGCACAGACATGATGTGTCATGAATAGAGACTGCCACACTGGCCCTAGTGGGATGAGTCATAGCTAAGGGGCAGGTTTACATATTATAGAGATTTGAATGAAAATGGACCCCGTAGATTCATAGGGAATGGCACTATTGGAAAGTCTGGCCTTTTTTGGAGTGAGTGTGGCCTTGTTGGAGGACATGTGTCATTAGGAGGCGGGCTTTGAGGTCTCAGATGCTAAAGCCAGGCCCAGTGTCACTCTCTCTTCCTGCTGCCTGCCTATTCAGATGTAGAACTTTCAGCTACCTCTCAGCACCATGTTTGTCTGCATGCTACCACGCTTCCCACCATGATATTAACAGACTAAATCTCTGAATCTGTTAACCAGCACCAACTAAATAGTTTTCTTTATAAGACTTGATGTGGTCATGGTGTTTCTTCATAGCAAAAAAACAAAACCAAAACAACCAAACAAACCCTAACTAAAACACATATCATACTGAAGTAGCTTCAGGTAAATTGAAATATAAATGGCTTGTTTTTTCACCCAGACCCACCCCTAAGCTATCTCATTTTGTATACTCAAGTTTTAAAAACCTGAAAGCACTCTGGCCCCAAGAAGTTTAGATAAGAGCCCTCCAGCCTGTGTTGTCTGTTATCTTCTGATATTTAGAATTCAACATTCTCTTATTCCCATGACCTTTCTGTGGAGTGATGTGTATTTTCCAAGCAAGATAAGATGAGTGCCCTGCCCAACGAGTGGAACTCTGCAAAGGCATTGGTGTTTTCAGATGATGGAGTTTCCATGGTATTTACAGCCAGAGCACTGGTACAGCATCACTTCCTGAACGGGACTCTGGGAGAGCACCAAGCTCCACCTTCAGCAGTTTCCTATAGTGCCCACAGGATGTACTGTGCTGCAGAGCTATGACCTTTCTGCCCCTTGGGCTGTGAAGGGAAGCTGAGTTCCAGCTAATCTGTCCTTAATCAAATTCCTTGTTGATGAGAATGGGGTGGCAAGGTTGGCTGGGCCATGAGCTCAACATTGGAAAGGAAATTAATGACTATACTTGATTGAGGTGCTGGCAGAGAAAGGCTGCTAATGAGGCTGCTACTCTGGGACCCCAGTGCCCTTGACATTGGGAGGGACACACATCAAGCAAGTGCCAAGGGAAAATGGAGTATTAGCTAACCGCTGGCTCTTGGATTCATGTGGCATAGAGTAGCAGGTGGTTGTCAGGACTCCTGAAGATTCATTGACAAAGAATCAGATCCCCCACCCTGCAGATTGCTGCTGTGTTCAGAGTGGATGGCTGTGGCCATTTTGAATCCTATTCTGCTTATTGTTCAAAGACTTTGGTGACAGTATCACCCATGGCTAGGACTGTGCCCCACAGCTCACCAGGGTGCTCAGGATTTCTGGAGTTTGAGAACAGCATTAGAAACACAGAGGAGGAGCTGGGAAGACAGCTCAATGGGTGAGGGCACTTGCTGCACAAATAGGAGGACCTTGCAACCCAAGTGTGGCCGCACACACATGTGACCCTAGGACTGTGAGCAGCAGAGAGGCAGTTGGGCTTACTGCCGTCCTGGTTCCAGGCTTTTTGAGAGACCCTGTCACAAAGAAATAAAGAAGAGAGTATAAAGTAAGACACCAAAAATTCTCCTCAGGCCTCCTCAGTGCCTGTGTTTATGTGTACATGAACATGGGCGCATGCACGTACACATAACCATAAGCACGCACACACACACACACACACACACACACACACACACACACACACACAC
>NW_021620869.1:4895229-4943556 GCF_004785775.1 Grammomys surdaster
CACACACACACACACACACACACACACACACACACACACACACACACACACCATGAGGCACTGGAGAGAGCCAAGAACTTATGGTCTCAGCTACTCCAAAGACCTGAGATAAGGGATCACATGAGCCCAGGAATTCAAGTCCAGCCCAGACAACCTAGTGAGACCCCCATCTCAAAACCAAAGCAAACAAAACCTGGGACACCTACAGGCAGAAAAGAGGTGAACAGCTCCAAATATCCGTCATCCTTATTCCCTGGAGAAGCATGGCCCTGTCTTGGGTTATTCATCATATCTTTTCCTTTTTTTAAATTTATATTTGGCACATGAGATTTTCCCCCAAGAAAGTCTCAGTTCAATGGCATGGCCATTCTTAAGCTTTTATTTTTACATGGCTCGTGTGAAATGGGCAGATATTTTTAGAAGTGTCCTCTGTTGCCACAAACGGAAGAAAGTGCTGGGCCTTATAGACCACTTCTGATCTCATTTTATTGCCCTCCATGTTGGTGAGAAAAATGCGCTTTGAGAAGCCCAGAGGCCCCGTGCCAGGCCTGCAGCCTGTCCATCACCGACCAAGAATGCAATGTATCTTACCACTTGGAGCCACAGTCTCCCCCTACCCATTCTACAGTCCTCCAAAGTCAAGATCTCCAACATTAATCCATGTTTCTCCTATGACAAGTGAGCCCCCACCCCCAAGGTTTACTGGATAAGTGTGGGCTTCCTGTGCCACCTCTCTGCTAAGAACAGCAGTACAGAAAAATCCTTTGTACCTGTCCCAAATCGTAGGCAGCTGCCTTGAGCTCTTTACAAAGGCTGGGGTTCCCCCAGAGATGGCTGTGCCTGCCTCTGCCTTCATACACAGGAGCCACAAGGCCCATTCTCATCCCCTTTCCCATAGTGACCAATGACTTCTATCTCACCCAGGCCAGGGGAGATGATTGACAGAGCCCTAAGGTTACCCACGACGTGCTTTCAAAATGCCCAGGATTCCATGCGTTTCCGGAAGTGGTTCCGGAGCTTCCATCCAAGCATCTTTGTCTATCTCCTGCTCTTAGCCAAGGAGTTGTCAGACTCTTGGTGTTTCAAAGACCCTAGAGGCACTGAGGGTTTGGGAAAAAAGGGTATTTGTGCAAATGGTCTGTGTTTAATGGCTGGACAGCAAAATAATTTACAGCTTGCCTCAGTGACACAGACTTTAGAATCAAAGTTTGAGAAAAGTGTCTTGGGTAGTAGAGGATTTGGGTGGTGTTTGCACATGCGCAGATGAGTGCAGTGAAGACCCCCCCACCAAGGCCCAGCCTGGGGTGGAGATGATGGGCCACACAACTTTCATGCTTATCAGGAGGGCATTGGTTGCTGAAGGCTGGAAGGTGTGGTTCAAACCAGTTTCCTTTCTGCATTTATTCATATTCCCTATGTATCATTCCTGAAAATTCTATGGTTGGGACTATAGGGAATAAGACATACCCTGTCTGTAAGGAGGTACCATCTATAGTTTGGGAAGTCATGAACGTGTATACATATGATATTATATACATTTGATCATGTATACTTGATCATAAGTTTGTTGGAAGGACATTTAATCCAGGTGGGAAGTTCCAAGCTTCCTGATGAGGGACTTCCATAGCCAATTAGCAAGAAACAGGAATTGCCAGGTAGAAGAGGGGGTGAGGGCTACCTCGGAGAGTTCTGGAGGTTCTCAAGTGAGAGATCATGAGGCCAAGTAGTAGTTTGGGACACCTGGTACCTGTGTAGACAGGAGGGTGCTGACGTGAGCAGCTCAGACAACGCAGAGCTTTGTGGTCATCTTAAGGAATAGAGGCTCCTGTTGGGCAGGAGTCATCCGGAGTGATTGAGAAGGAGCGTTGGTCTATGCAGGCTTGGGAGAGCCCACTTATGCCTGTCCTTCCAAGTCTGCTCTGGAAACTCCAGATAAAGCCTGAGTCTGCGCCGATCCTTGTGCAGCTAGCTGTGTCTTGATGGTTCCTTGCAGTACACATGACAGCACTGTTGCCTGACAGTTCCTGGTGGTGACATGGGACTGCTTATGTGGATTCTCTGAGAAACTATTTCTTTCCTTGCAAAATGGACATAAAATTACCAAGCCTTGGTGTCCCTGGTCCTGGCATGTCAGTGCCTAGTTACTGTTCCTGTAAGTAGTGCCTGCTGCTGGATTAACGGCTGTGGCTTTTATCAGTGTGGCTTTTGTTTTGTCATATATGTCAGGCAGGGTGCTCCTCCATGATCTGGGGATAGCTGACGTCTGGAGCTTCCACTTGCAGCCTTACCTATGTTCTGCAGTCAGGTGTTTCTGGGTTTGCTTTGTGTTTTGTTCAGTTTGTTTGGTTTTGGAGATGGGGGTCAAACCAGGTAGCACAGGCTAGCCTTGAACTCCTGAGCTCGTGTCCTCCCCACCACAGGCTTCCAGAGTAGATAGGACCACAAGTACATGCCTAGGCCAGCTCTTGCATATTTTTCTTGTGCATGCATGCTTGCATGCGTGTGTATGCATATATGTGTATATATGTGTACATATGCATATATGTATAAATGTATGAATGTTTGTGTGTGTACAGAGATCTGTGTATGTATACATATGTGTTTCTGTGCCCAAGTACACATGGAGGCCTGAGGAAAACACTGGGTATCCTCTCTGTTCTCTTCCTTAGTCCTTGAGGTAGGGTCTCTCACTAAACCTAGAACCAAGATGGCAGCCAGTAACCCTCTGCCCCTCACGGTCCTGTGGTCATATGTGTGTGTGTGTGAGGCCACACCAGCTTTTATTGGTGTTCCAGGGTTCTCATTCTTGTGCAGCAACTGCTCTCACCATTGACCTCTCCCCCGAGCTCCCCCTGAGTGTTTCTAATGGCTGTTCTTAAACTCCAGGATGTCTGAACACCCTGCTGAGCTGTGAGGCACAGGCCTGCCCATGGGTGACATCTTCTTTGGAGGGCTTCTAGAGCCACTATCCCAGGACATGGGACAGGAAGGAGAAATTTCTTCTGTAGATAATTTTGGAACAATGACATTTAGGAAAATAATTTGTTTAGATGACTTCATACCACACACCAAAATATGCCCAGATGGCTTAAAGAAGGACATTTTAATTTATCTATCTCCATAAGAAAACAAAAGCTAAGCATCCGGATAATCCTTCTAAATTTCAAAAAATAAAATTAATGATTATGGGGGAAAAAGTGGTCATATTTTGTCCTGATAATCATTTTAAGTGCTGACGCCATTAAAAAATAACATGGTTTCATAGCAAATGTATTTTTTTTTTTCCAAATTTGCAGGCAGGGAGTTCCTTGCACAGCAAAATGGCATGTTCTTCCAACCCGAAGGGTTGCGGGTCATGAGCCAAGAATTCACAAAGGAAATGCAATTAGTAAACAGACACTTGGGCAGATTTCCTGCAACACTGGGGATGGGATAAATAAAATTAAAATAATTACATACCATTTTGACCTATCAAGTTAACAAAGTTTAAAAAAAATAAACACCACTGCCAGAGAAGGTATAGAAACACGGTCTCTTAGGCAACCAGTGGCTGGCTCTTCATCTGGTGCTCTGCAGCCATCTGTGCAGACAGGCTGAGTTATCTAACTTCTGGGAAGCCCGAGGTATTACAAACAAACCCCATAAGAGCTCCAGAGACAAAGCTTTTCAGCACAATGTGTAATTAATAACAACGACAAACTAGAAATATTGTAAGCAATCCTCGAGGAGATAGAATGCTTAAGGAAACACGTGGTTCTCCATTCTAGATGAGTCTATGACCATGATAAAGAAAACACAGCTCGGTACTGAATGGATGGCATGGGCCAGACCATAGTGCAAACATTAACAAGGAATACCAGCAGGAAGCACAGGAGGATGTTTGGGGTGGGGTGGGAAGTGGTTTCCTTCTCAGTTTGTGCTTACTTACCCCTGGCACGGGGCTTTAAGATGTTCAAGAGTTCTCATATTCGAATGGTGTCAAGTCTCACTAGGGCTCTCTGAAAACGAAGAATCCTCAGTCCATGTGATCTGGTATACAGTTTGAACCTACATTTCTGCTAGCATTCCAGCGATTGGGTCTACAATCTTTGCTGACACCAACTGGCTTTCCTACCACCCCACTCAGCTCTGAGACTATCACCTACCTGGTAGAATCCCAGATTCCTGGTAGATTCCTGGTAGCGGAGTCCTTCAGCTTTAGCACTAACTACCTGGACTTAGTGTCCCATTACACTCCCTGAAGATCAAGGTCGCCTCAGAGCAACCACTTCCGGGGATACACTGCTTACAAATATCTCCAGGCTGACTTCTTCGTCTCACTCTACTGTATATCTAAGTTAAAACTTCATCCCTCCAGAAGTTCCCATGTTGGAGTCTTAGTCTCTAATTACATACTCTAATTTATTTGAATATGCTAATTTTATTTAAAGGTAACCTCAAGTAGATGAGGTCATAAGTCTGGAGAACCATGATGGATCTGTGGCTTTAGAAGGTGATCAGACATAGCATGTTTGCTCTACCTCTTCTTGGGGTGTCTCTGCCATGTCAAATGGCCCAGGGAAGAGGTCCAGCCCTCCAGATATTTAGAAGCTCCCTCTACCACACTGTTGGGCTTCTTGAGCTGAATAAGCCTCTACTTTCGATAAAATGTCTAACTTCAAGTATCTTGTGATAGTAACAGAAATGGACTAAAACTGGCTTTTCATGGTCTCTGCTCAAACTTGTTAATTCCTTCAAATTACTCAGGACTCAAGAAAACACCAATTACAGTTTATATTACAGAATCTAAAGGAGCAGTCAGCTGAAGATATAGGCGGCCTGAAGTCTTGGGTGAGGGAGATGGGCAGGGAACACATGACCTCATCTGTGGGGCTTCCTGGAGTCTGGTTTCTGGACTTTTATTGAGGGTTTCATTTCCTAGACAGGACTGACGGATGGATGAAATCACTGGCCACAGGATCTACTCTCTCCTCCCTAGAGTTCAGGGCATGAAGCTGTACATTGCAACCTTGTAATCAAGTCTCTAGTCTTTCCATCCTGATCCTAGCCAGCCCCTCCCTTGGAAACTTCAGCACCAATTGGGCAGGCGATGTTTTTTTAGTGAATAACTAAGAACTCTCCATCATTCAGGAAATTCCTCAGGCTTTGAAGTTCTTGAGCAAAGGCCAGATACATTATCTATTAAATCACAGCACTCATGGCTAAGGATCGCGATTTGAAAAATGCTAGGATACATTATTTAAGTCTTTGAAAATAGGGTTGGGAGTTATAAAAAGAGAAAGTGCTTGGGAAGTTCAGAGGTCATGGTGCCAGAGGCTCTTGGGAAAGCTGACTGGTGTGGTAATGGTGGCATGGGATAAGAGAGAAAGCCTGGGACATACAGCAATTCTGGATGAAACAGAATGGTCTGCAGCCAGCAGAGTTGATCTTAAAGGCTGTGACAGATAGATGGTGCTGGATGGTGGCTCACCACATTTGCTCTGTGGGGGAGACGACGTTCCTCTGACCTTCAGCTCCATGCTTTCCGTGCTTGATGTCATGTACCTGGCATGGCTGACGGCTAGAACAGCCAAACTGACAGGCAAGCCAAGAAGTGAAAAAAAAAAAAAAAAACAAACCTGGCTTTAAGAAAGCCTGTTTCCATTTTGAACATGGAGTTGAGGGGCTGGGCATGTGTCTGTCTACAGACCTTGGTGGAAGGGGGTTGGCTGCCTCTGTGCCTGCACATCTGAGTTCCTGCATACCTGAGGAGGTACCAGTGATAGCTCTGGTCTGCATCCCTGGTCCAGAGTATCTAAAAGCCAAATCATCTGCTAAGCAGTCGAAGTGGTAAAGGTAAGGCAGCTCTAGTTACCCATAATAATCTTCTTTCAACCACAGCTAATTCCTATCCATTAGGCAAGTCTTGGAAAGCCCCGGAGGGTTAGGTTGTTACAGAGATGGAATGTTCATCCCCATTATTTCTTTGGAGAGGAGGAGACTGGAAATTGACTTACCTGGTGGATGGGATAGCAAACCATGCAGGTATCATAAATGGTTCACAGAAGCCCCAAGGATGCCTCAGAGAGGTTGTGCACACACACGGCACTCCCCACTTCCCCTGACTCTTCTATTTTCTGTCCTGAGCTGGTTGTCCTTTATCATAAACAGGTAATCCTGTAAGTAAGTTCTGAGTTCTGAGCTCCTCTAGCTGGCTATTGAATTGGAGGAAGAGGAGAAGGAGGAAAAGGAAGAGGAGGAAGAAGAAGAAGAAGAAGGAAAAGGAGGAGGAGGTCCACAAATTCCTCTAATTTATAGCCGGTGAGTTAGAGGTAGGGATTACGATTTGTACTTGAGACTGCTGTCGTGACTTGAGCACTTGCTGTGAAGCTGAGCCCTAAGCCATGGGATGAGATGCTGACCCTGGGTAGTTATGGGGTTGAACTAAAGTTAGGTTGCTGGGGTTAAACTGTAGTCTAAGACATTAGTTATTTAGTTATTGGCCAAGAACAAAGAATTTTTGAAAGTGTGTATGGTGTGGTGTGGCATGTTTGTGCCCGTGCGGAGGGGACACTTACATAGGTATCTGTTGCATTAATTATTATCAATAATCAAGTCACCCCACTGGTGGCATTCACATTCCTCGACACCCACCCAATGTTCTGGATTCTGAAATGAAACACACACACACACACACACACACACACACACGTCTTCTATTTTAATATGCCTTAAATAGCTCAAAGGCTAGGCCATTCTCAAACTTCCACACTGCTAACACTTCCCCTTCCATACTCCTGAATTATTACTTACTAAAATCTAAATTCCATCTTTGCTACCCTAGACCCAAACTGAGAGCCCCTTGGGGATGCTCTTCCTCCGGTCTTACATGGCTGTACACTCTTACTTCTCCAACTCTCAAGTCTGATCTCTCTGCTTCGCCGGCATGGTGATTCTAAAATGTGTTTTCTTCTCCTGATTCCCTTATCCAGGAAATGTAAAGTCCTGTCTCTGTCTCCCTGCACAGCCATTCACCCCAGGCAACTTTATGAATTGGAACCAGCTGGGAGCAGGAACCTTCAATGTCTCACACGTGGGATTCTCGAGAAATTTGGGCGACGATAATTCAAGCACTAAACCAAATCCATAACAGGGATCAAAAGTGGCCAGTGAGTAGAAAGTATTGCTTTTCTTGTACCTGGTTCTATAGATAAACATATCGAAATCACAAGTGACTCCACCAGGCTGGAAGCTGTAGAAGGGAGGGCATCAATGCATGGCAGTGTAACCGGGAAGCAAGGATGGGGAAACAGTGTAAAGAGATTGCATTTCTCCCAGGATGATCTGGAGCTCCGGTGATGCCCTTCAGAGGAAGGCCAGAAGGTGGGTCAAGTGGGGACCTTCATGGGCCGGGAATGCTTCTATGGAAACACTCCCATACATCTGGAATTTCAAAGTTAGTGAAGCTACTGAGCTAGAGAATGGCCAAGGTTTCCAAGACTGTGTGTGTAAGACCTACCGAAGTCCAGGGAGAGCGAGGAGTGTGCGGGGGGAAAAGTCACTTAGCTACAGAGACTTCAGAGGATGCAAAAATATGGCACCTGCCCAGATGTAGGTTTTGTCCATGAGAGGAAAAGCAGGAGGGTGGAACCTGTAGTCACCAGGGTTTCCAGGACACAGAGGAGGCTGCTAGGGAGACTGGAGTTAGAAGTCAGGACCCTGGAAATGAGATTTCTTGGAGGAAAGGAAAGTCACACAAGCAGCCACAGCTGTCCTCCCTCCCCCAGCCCATTGGAATGTGCATGGCATCTTACCCAGAAAGCACCGCCATAAAGAAGGCTTGAGAACATAAACCAGAGACTTCCCAGAGCCTAGAAGGAGGAACCTCTCAGCACTGGGGGTCTTAGAGACCTTTAGAGTCAAAGGCATTAAAACTCCATATTTCTGATTAGCATGGAAAGAAATAGGGAGAAGCTGTTTTGGGACCCTGTTAGGTTCATGTGAGCAAGAGGCATCTACAGAGACTGCATCCCAGCCAGGAAAGCCAGTGAGCCTTTACCAATAGTACCAGGATGGGTGGCTCGTGTTTAAACAAAACAAAACAAAACAAAACAAAACATCAAGGCAGAGCTTCACCTTAAATAAAAGGCAAACAAGTGTTTGAATGGGCGAGTTAATAAATCATAAACAATCTATGAGCATTGTCCTGGTCTCCATGAATAGAAGGACTTGCCAGGTAATCAATCACTTATGTAAATGATTTTGAAGTTCAGCCAAGGTGAAAACAAACCGAGAGGAAGCCTCACGGAGGGGTCACAGGGAGGTCACAGGGAGGTCACAGGGAGCATTTACTCAAGAAGGAAACAACCTGTGTTGCTGTGCGCACCTGGTCCTGGGCACCATGGAAACTAGGTCAGAAATAGGAGCCAGGCTTAGACAGGTGTGTGGTGGGGGGACCCACGTGTTCCAGCACAGCCTGTGAAGCCTAGTGAGAGGACAGCCAGGCCCTGGCTTCTCGCCCCCTTTGTCATCAAGTTACACAAGTCTCAGGTAAACTGGGCCACTTGGATCAAGGGCACTGCCTGGCCCACTTCCGTTTCCTCCTGCCTGTCAACATTGATGTTTGCAAGCTCTTTGAGAACAAATGACCCCTGCATTAAGGAGAGTGGATTTCATCCAGGAGTCTAATCCACCGTGTTTGCTTTCCCATTGACAATCACCACTTTAGGGAAATGAGCCCAGTGCTTTTCACGGATTGCCTGCAGATTTGGTTTTCTAACTACATCCCCTTTCAGCAAACACAGCCAATAACAGCCTTACCCATACCATATCCAGAAAGGCAAGATACTCGCAAATAAAGAGCTCTCCTAGGCAAAGAAGAGAGAGAAGCCATGCTGCCAGGGTACATACCTTCCAAAGTACTGTCTTATACTTATTTTAAAAACAAGTGTGTGTGTGTGTGTCTGTGTGTCTGTGTGTCTGTGTAATCTGTGTCTGTGTTTGTGTATGTCTGTGTATTTATCTGTGCATATCTCTGTGTGTCTCTGTGTGTATGTCTGTTTATATCTGTGTATATCTGTGTCTCTGTGTTTATATCTGTATCTATATCTGTATTTGTGTATGTGTACATTTATCTGTGTGTCTGTGTGTCTATGTATCTGTCTATATGTCTGTCTGTATCTATGTCTGCATTTGTGTACATCTGTGTGTTTGTGAGTCTCTGTGTGTGTCTGTGTGTGTCTATGTGTACGTGTTTATGTCTGTGTGTACCTGCGTGTGCCTGTGTGTGTGTGTGTGTGTGTGTGTGTCTTTATGCACACGATTATGGGTGCCCATGGAAGCCAGAGGAGAGCGTTGGGTCCCCTGGGGCTGGAGTTTCAGGAAGTTGAGAGTAGCCCAGCACAGGTTCTAGGAAGCAAGCTTTAGTTTTCTGCAACAGCAATATATGTCTGAACTGCTGTGTTTCACTGCAGCCTCCCTGCCGGCCTTTCAAACAATTCATGCCATCACTAAACCCATGAGAGTTTTGTTTCATCTTATTATATTTTCAGGAAAGAAATGTTTTTTAACTATCTGGCAGTCAAGCCCGAGTCCTAAGTTCATAGAGCTCTTTATACCACTCTGTTGTTCTTTAAACGTGGTTCACTCTGTAGCCCAGGATGGCCCGAAAATCATTATGTAGACCAGACTAGCCTTGATTATACTGTCTGCCTGTATTACTACCTGTTTTTCATTTGTCCCAACCATTCCTCTAAAACTCCTGTTGTTGCCACCACTGAAACTCAACCATCAAATCTGGTGAGGACCAGGACTCACATGGTAACCCTGGAAACCAGGGAAACTCGACACTCATGGAGTATCTTCTTCCTCAGCTGCTGAGATCATTCTTTCCTAGGGCACACCTGAAGTCTGTTTCTTCCACATGTCCTTTCCCTGTCTCTTCCTCCTCCTTCACTCGATCTTCTACTCTTCTTCCTCCTCTTCTTCCTTTCCCACCCCTATACTCTTCCCCCTCCTTTTCCTACCCTCTTCCCCATACTCCTCCCCTCCCTCTTCCTTCTCCTTTCTTCTTGTATCTCTGTCTCTCTATCTCTTTCTCTATAGTTTCCTTCTCCCCAGTGTTTCCATGGATCCCACTGCCACACCCCTATCCTTCCTTTCTCTGTCCTGAGTATGATCAGAGGCTGTATCCTAGTGTCACAGTCAAGTACACCTACTTTAAAATTAACTCTACCATAACTGTGTGGATGGCTTTAACCAAGTCATCCACCTCTCCAGGTGTAGGAACTTGAAAAGCAACCTGGTTTCTGGTCGAGCACTGCTGGAGTCCCCAGGTGATCCTGAGGGGCCCCAGGTGGGATGCAGGTGACCCTAAGGAATGGCATGTGTTCTGCCACACTCCTGACACAAGGATGCAGATCTCCATAGATTTGTGCCTTTCAGTCAAGTAGGACAACACCCCCTAGCACTTCCACAGGTAGAGGGCATGACTACAGGCCACAGAGCCTCAAGACAGATCTCCATATTAATGAGGTATCTAAAGGCTAGAGGAGTGTGGCCAATTAAACACCCCTTCCCAGACCCTCCTCCTTGCAAAAGGTATTTAACCTCAGCCCCCTCCCCTATATCCCCTGGGATATAGTTTTCATCTACTTTCCGCCATGACAATAAACATCTTAAGACTATGGACTGTTTCTCTTCTTTGGGATCCACCGTGGGGAACAGTGTAGCAGGTCTTCATCTACAGAGGCACCACCTAATCTCCCACAGAAGAACTCTCTGTATTCCCAGCCATGGAGACCAGCAACCCAGGCAAACAAGCCAACTGAGCAGCCATGACCAATGCAAGGGAGATTCTCATCCCCTCCAGACCTAGCTGGAGCTTCTCTCCCCTTCTCCCCTTTGGCCGTGGGCCAATTCAGCCCGTACGACCCCCACTTCATTCTTGGCCCTTCTGTGGCCCCCCAGCGGCTCCTGGGGGCCCAAGAGTCTGAGAACCAGCTGGTCCAAGGCTGCCTTTTGGCCCAGGGACTCACAAGCCAAGAGTTCCTGCTCCTCTAGGGACCTCTGACTGTGATGCCCCACCCATGAGTGGGGTTCTTTGGCTTCACGTAGTCTGATGCCTGCCCAGTGCCAGCATAGAGTAAGCACAGTCAAATTCCCATGCCTCTGTCTCCATGAGAGGCCCTAGCCCTGTGGCAAGACAGATACGGGACCCACACATTCAACCCAACATCCAGGTGCCATATTCCTTGTCTCCGAAATGGAGGTCTCAGGCCCACCTCATGGGCTCTGTGGAGAGTTAGTTAATATGCTCATTCATGCAGGAGAAGAACCATGCACACGCCAGAGAAGACAAATGCCAACACCTGGTAATGGTGCTCTTGGGAACCTCTCTCTGGATTCAGCAATTACTTGTGGCAGATTCTAATTTCACAAGTCACTAACTTGGGTATGCAAACATTTTCCCATATTAGGACTTCTGCCTGTTGTGTGACTACTACTGCTTGAGACGCAAGACATCATCTCGTCGTTTCCATGACACCCAGAGGCCCCTCCCTGGTTGCTCTACTAGAACAAAACAACACCATACTTTGTCCACACTCCACTAAAGTGTCAGTGCTGCTGGGGGCTTCCCATTACCCATCCACCCACAGGCTTGGGGACCTCAAGGTAAGCTTGCCCTGATGTGTGGCTGTGACCTCCAGCACCCCTACAAGCCACTTCCCTGAGAACACGTCTACTAACAAGGACCTCCAATATCCTAACAACCAACCCAAAGCCTGCCTCCAATTCTGAAGACAAATCTAGAATCTTATCCCTGTGAGCAGCTCGGCTAAGTAAACCACATATTCAGATCCCCAACCACACCAGATCTTGCTGGAGATTCAGTGAGCTCTTATGGAAGGTCAAGCCATCAAGGGATCACAGGGCTCTCTGAAGACCAGGGCCACAGAACTGCTGACTGTTGGTCAGTTGCTACCCAGGGCAGCCAAGGAAGCACCATCAGGCAGTCTGTGTCAGCTAGAGGGTAAATAAAAATGAGAGGGGAGACACAGGAATGTGGGGCCATAATGTTGGTTTTTATTCTCCACAAATCATTAATTTCATAAATTCTAAATAAGTTTAAATAAACTTTCACATACAATGTTTTGAACCCATACAAGAAACTTCCTTCCTGACCTGCTCCCAGTAAAGATGTCAAGAAAGAGCAAAAGACTGTGTTGCTGGTTCTAGGAGACCCCCTTCCAAGCACATATGTTCATGTATTAATTAACGTCACGTGCTGTTCTGAGGGTGGGCTCTTGTGATGGTGTCAGTGGCCTTCAGGGGAGAGGAAGAGAGAAGCTAGCTAGCTAGCATGTAAGTTCAGCATCCCTGTGGGACACCTCTGCCATGATGATCCGGCAGTAGGTCCCCCTCAGATACCAGCAGCAAACTCTAAGACTGTCTAGCTCAAAATCCAAGAGACCTGGTGTCATTTCTGTTGCTCTGATAAGATACTCTGATAAAAGCAACTTCAGGGAGAATGGGTTTGTTTTAGCTCACATTGTATCAAGTTAACATAACTGAACACCACACCAAGCTAATAACCCTTTATTTTTTAGGGATTACCCTGTCTGTGGAACACAGGTACCTCGGCAGAAAACAAAAATATGAGCATTCTGTGACAGACACTTGAAGGCCAGCTTCTAATGGATAGAGCCTTTTCAAGACGCTATGTGGGCCTGGCCAAGCATAGACACAGGTCATCTCAGATCGTCTCCTCTCCTGTAAATACTTGGGAGGTCAGGCCAGACTAGAGCACCAATCACAGAAGGTCACAGGCAGCATTCACTGGCACAGGGCAAAAGCAAGAAACTTTAGATGCAGAAACTGCACAGGCTGGAGCCTCTGCTTCCAGCATGAGGATAACAGGCATGAAAAAGCCACTCGATGCTGTACTGAGCCAGGCAAGCACTCTGCAGGCAGCTGCACTCAGACCTCTGTGGTTGTTTTCGCAGTTCTGGGGTGGAAGCCAGGGCCTTGCACGTGATGGGTGAGTGATTGCTACCACTGAGCTGCACCTTGGCCTGATGCGAGGTGTGTGAGATGGGCAGCCCCATGTAGGTGTTAATGTCTGAACTGTGAGTTTTCCTCAGTATGAGCTGAAAGTGAGACTCAGCAAAGCCATGCCACCTGAGAGGAGTGTTCCGGTGGAATAAGGTTCTCCACACAGATGGTGTGTAAGCAGCCATCTTACACAAGCTTGTGTCACGGGGAGGACATGGAAACCATTTTGCTTCTGGCTCTGGACAGCTGTGAATGAAGTTCTCCAGCCCTTCCGCCAAGTGACCCTGCTCTGACTCCTGGTCCAGGCTCTAGCATTGCCTGGAGGTCATTATGGTGGAGTCTCCCTGACGCTGGCACCGGCTAAGGTGGGTGTCAGCTCTGTGGGCCTCCTGGCCCAACTCATGGTTGCATGGACTTTCCCAGGGTCCCATGCCTTCTAGACCTGTTCTTTCTCTGGCCATACCATACCTAGGAGCTCACTCAGAGGAAAGGGAAGTTTGGAGTCATCTCTTTGGAGGCAGAGGTTACTTATCTTTCACAGGATACCCTCTCTGGTACTGGTCTCAGAGCCTCAGCTCCAGGCGTGCATTGGAAGCTACTAGAAATGCTGAGCCAGCCGAACACACCTGTTGAAAAATGAATTGAAATGCACACACACACACATATACACTCACACATGTCCATATACATTCGTACAGGCACAAACATACACATGCACCTAAGTACCCACCCCTCTACACACACATACACACAAACACTTGTATTCTAAACACACATACAGATATATGCATACTCACATATACCTTTGTGGCAGATGCCGCACATATACAGTACACTTTCACACACAGAGTATTTGTCAATGGGTTGATCCGCAGGAAATGAATGGCTTCCCGGTCTATACAACAGTTGAGGTCAGACAAGCCTCAAAGCAGAGAAAAGCAAGCGGATACAGGTAGATGCATCTCTGCTGTCTTTTCACTGGCCAACTCAAACCACTGGTGCTTGGCAGCTGCTCTGGGGGACCTCATCCTCGAGGTGGTGTCAGTCACAGAGGCCCTGCCCTGTGCAGCTTAGCAGGACTTTGTTCATGCTGGTTCAGAAGGGAAGCGCGAGGCGATAATCTGCTGGCCTCTTGCATGTGTGAAGTCTCTTAAGTTGTATTCCCACCACACACTGACTGATATGGCCTATCTCTTTGTCCTGTTATTTTTGGAGCAGTTAGGCTGCTCGCAGCTTCGATGTTGCCTTTGTAAACTTTGATGCCTCTGAGGGCTGAGGAATCACAGAGCAGAGTTGTTTTTACAAGCGTAGAAATGCCATGGCTGGATCTTTGTGGCTTTTCTATAGATTACAACCCTCCATGGGCGCCGATGATAACTGTCCATGGAGGGAATGCTGGCTTGGCTACACAGAGCTCTGATCATCACAGACCACCATAGAATGCTGTAGCTAGCCCTCTGCTAAGCACTGCCCCTGGACATTTCCCCCAGTGTCACTGGCAAGCTGGATGATATTTGAATTGTGTGTGTGTGTGTGTGTGTGTGTGTGTCTGTGTGTCTGTGTGTTTTGTGTGGTTTTCATATATGTTCAGGTGTACAAAGATGTGTGGGTGTGTTTGCTCATGTGTGAAGGCCAGAAGGCAGCCTCAAATGTCATGTCTTAGGTGCTATCATTTTTGGGTTTTGAGACAGAGTTTCTTTACTAGTCCAGGGTTTGTACAGTAGGCCAGGCTAGACTTGGCCAGCCCCAGGGCTCTGCCCTTCTTTATCTCTTTAGCACTGGGATTGCAAGTTCACACCACCATGCCCAGATTTTTATAAGTTTTATAAGGGAGATTTGAACTCAGTTCTCATGCTTGCAAGATAAGCACCTTACTGACTGAGCCAGCTCCCAGCCCTGGACATTTTTATAAGGAGATGCTTTCCCTGTATTCCTGATGTGAAGAACGTGTCCTGGCCTTCTCCACTGGTGTGGAGAAACCTCTTCCTTGCAGTCTTAAGCCCTTTCTGTGGTTGTCCTTGCCCTGGGTCTATTCATACAGGCTCTTAAACAACCATCATGCTGGCTGAAGATACTCTGTTTTGACAAGCACTTTACTTTGAGCAGAAGACACCAAACCTCTTGGGGAAAGAGACTAAACGGAAGCAGGCTTTTGTTAGCTATGGAATCAGGTATCCCAACTCAAGACAGAGCTACAGGCAAGCTGCATGCAGAAGAGGCCCTGTTTCTCAGGGGACAGTGGAAGAGCCCAGAAGGGCATGTAAGACAGCCACCAAAGCAAAGGACTTGTGACAAGATGCGTGGGTGGAAGGGAGTGAGCACTGGGAACAGCTGGTACTTGGGGCCTGAAATCCAAGGCTGCACTGGTAGAGGACTGTGCTGTGTTATTGATGTTGCTTATTGCTAATTAAATTAAAACCTTCCGAAGCAGTGCTGGCAGGCATGGCTGCCTGCAGGATTTGAGGGGTCTGTTTGCCCAGGTGCTGGGTGGGGCTCAAGCCAAGGGAAGTGAAATAGGACCTCCCCAAGTGTGGGGCTCCCCTCAAAGCAGACCTGACGTTTGTAACAGAGACCTCTGTCGCCAGTGCACCCCCTGGTTTCCACACATCTTGCTTCGATTCAGCACTTTAAACATAAAATTCCATGCAGAAAAGAAAAAAACATAGCCTAACGTAATGACTTCTATTGGAAATTATGGCTCTCTAACATAAAACATATTAGATGCCATTAAACTTTACAGGTTATAATTCCCCAGAGGAAGGTGCACTGTGCAGGCTGTTGAAAATGGTACTTTGGTGAATTTAGAGGCATGTAAACTTATCAGATAAGAAGGATCATCAAAGGGTTTCAGTTATCCATGGGACAGGAACAGTGGACAGTGCCCGTTAGCATCTGCATTGGGCTGCTGTGTTCACGGGCCGATATGTATGAATGAATCCATCTTCTGTATCACACTGGGAGAGCTTGCTTGGTTTGTCTTGGACAGTGGAAGAGACACAATTTGATTTGCTGTGTGTGTGCATGTACAAGAGTGTCTGTGTGTGTGTGTGTGTGTGTGTGTGTGTTTCCAAGGATAACAAGGCAACTACTGCCTTCTGGCTCCAAACTGTCATTATGTTTGTCCGTGTTGGCAAAAGTCCTTTTGCCATTTATCTGCTGTTGTCTCTTTCTCATATCTGTGGCTTTGTTGGTGAATTGGAGGATTGCAGTATTCCCCATGCAAGATGACTGCAAGACAATGACTCTGTCCTCAGTGTAAGAAAGCCAGTGGTATATTATGGGGACAGTATACACACTGTGGTATCTTTGGGGATACTGTACACACAGGCATATAGCTTCTACTGTCAGCAATGACTTCAGGGTTAGAGAACCAACAACAGATAAAGTGGAAACCTCTGGCTTCTTTGGAAAGTCAGTTATGTGAAATGATGTTTTGGTGGAGCACATGGGTGAAAGGGTATTTTGCTAAAGCAGACATGGAAAAGGATATGTGATGTTTAGAAGGAATATAAACACGACCTGCAGCTGGAGCGTTGGTGCGCTTTGTTCCACCTCGCTATTCTTCGCTGACAACGCTCATGTATTGGTTTGTCTTACATTGCGTTGCTGAGCTTTGCCTGTGGTGACTTTATAGAGAGAAACTCGCGAAAGAACTTCTCATGAGATTCCTGCGGCTCCTTGCTACTTGGGCTGGTCTCAAGCTGGTTGGCGAGCTTCACAGTTTCTTCTGGGTTGAACTGCAGTTGCTGATTCATGAGTGGTGATTGTTGAGTGAACCGGTCTGCAGCTGATGATTCAGGTTTGATGTTTGCTAGTAGACTGCACTGAGAACAACCTCCTGCTTCCATCTCCCCGCATCCCAAATGCTGGGATCACAGAGGTTTAGTCCATTGTCATCATGGTGGAAAGCACGGCAGCATCCAGGCAGACGCTGTGCTAGAGAAAGAGTTGAGAGCTGGATCCACAGGCAGCAGGAAGGGAGTGTGAATCACTGGGCCTGACTTGAGCTTCTGAAACCTCAGAGCCTGCCCCCAGTGAGTCATTTCTTCCAAAAAGGCCACATGTACTCCAACAGAGCCTCACTTCCTAATATTGCCACTTCCTATGAGCCTGTGGAGACCATTTTCATTCAAACCACCACACTGAGGAATCTTATATGACCTGTGTTTGAAAAGTCTCAATAAGTAGTCTGTTCTTTCTAGAAGATATTAGGAAGAAAAAAAGTACAATCTTATGCAATTTCAGTAGCCATACCCAAAGGTGCATCTTTGTGGCTTTTTTTTTATCCTTTTTTATATTCAATAGCTCCATTCCAACGAGCTAGTGATAACTTTGATCCTCTCTTATTTTATTCTGCTCCCTTGCAAGTCTGCTTTTCAATTGCCGAGCTTCCTCTTATAAGGCCTGACACCCTCACTGTGCTTCCTTTACTACATAGCCATCCGTCTATTCTGTGTGCAAATGCTTCCAGCAAACGGAGGTTTGCAGCTTCCCGCAATAGTCTGTTCAACAGTGAACTGCCTGTTGAAAACTTCTAGACCAGCGAGGTGACTCAGTCAGTGCAGTGCTTGCCTTGTAGGCGTGAGAATGGGAGTTCTATTCCACAATTCGTACAATGCCAGATGTGGTGGTGAAGGTTTGTAATCCCAGCACTGGGGAGGCAGAGTCAGGAGGATCCCAGGGGCTCCATTGCCGGCCAGCCTGGCCTAATTAGTAAGTTCTAGGCAAATGAGAGACCCTGTTTCAAAGAAAAACAATAGTGGTGCATGAGAAACAGTACCCAAAGTTGTCTTCTAACCTCCTTTCTCTGTCTCTGACTCTCTGTCTTTGTCTCTCTCATACACACATACATACATGAGTGAGTGATATATTTAGAGATACTCCTTGTGGGCCCCTCAGTGTTCATCCGAGACTTCTGTGGGTCAAGGTACAGCGGCATCTAAACTACTCCCTATACAACATTTTCCATGCCTCCAACCCTTCATTTCTTTTTTAGGCCAATGGCTGCCATTTCTAGTTGTTCTTGAATTCCATTCTACACACCTGTCTTCCAGCCTATCCTACCCCATAATCCCTCAGTCACTGCGGTCTGTGTGAAAACATAGAGAAAACATCTACAAGTTTTCTCCTCCACAGCCTCTATATGCCTGAACACCAACACTCTGCCCTGGATGGACACCTTCTTCTCTTCTTCTCTTCTTCTCTCTCTGGCTATTTTATATGATATTACCGTGTCCAGCTCTCTGCTTTCCCCCTTCAAATCTGAAGCTTACTATTCTTGTGTGGAGAATTTGGAACTAGGTGTCTGTGATTCTCATCTCATCTTTGCCACTAATTGCCTGAGTAGTTCAGGCTGCACAATTAAGTTTTCTTGGCCTCTGTTTTCTTCATCAGTATATATCCCAACACCAGTCCTTGGATTGGTGCCAGGTGACACAAAAGGTTTTACGGCTGCAGAGCTAATAGAATCCCCGGGGGACACAGATGTACATGTGTAGAATCTCAACTGCTCATCTGAGTGGGAGTATTTCTATCCTTTACTTTGACGTTAGTACTTTCTAGAGTGGTTTAGTGTGGAGTTAGGATAGAATGTAGTTGTTGATTAAATTGTCATTATATTATAATAAGTAACATCTGTTTAGTTCTTCATCTTCCATGAATAACAATAATTTAATTTATTATTAAATTATATTTAACATATGTTATGTATATATGCTAAATAATAATAATAAGAATAAGAAGAGGAAGAAGAAGGAGAAGGAGAAGGAGAAGGAGAAGAAGAAGGAGGAGGAGGAAGAGGAGGAGGAGGAGGAGGAGGAGGAGGAGGAGGAGGAGGAGAAAATTTAAGATACATTTTGCTATAAGAAATGAAAAGTTGGTCACTTTATTGTGCCCATCCCCTCTCCTCTCATGGTGACCAGTGGTCTCTTAACACCCAAAGACAAGGAACAATGGGTAAAAGAATTCTTCCTTTCCAAAAGTCAGAATTGTGTGAGCATAGCTCCCAGGACTCTGATTTTCTTATCTAGAGAGAACTATGAAAGCAGTATTTAAAACCTTTGTGATACACTTTTACAGTAAACTCCTTCAAATGCTAGTAGTAAGTATAAGCAATCTACTCCTTTTGAAGAATCTAAAGTCCTGAGTCTTTTCCTGTCCCATCTGTCACTGGAGATCTGAGACTGAGGACCATGGCTCCAACACAGAGCTTACTGGCTTTGCTCTGCACACCAGCTCATTTTAGACTTTGTCTCTTTCCGTTATTTTCAGCCCATTTTTATTTTATAATTTTTCTTCATAAAAAAAGCCATGTCAAACCCTTTTCTTAGGTAGAGCATAAATACTAAGAAAAGACAAAAGAAGTTTTAACATTACATATATGTTAATATATGTATGTATACATGTATGTATGATCAATGTATGTGTCTCTGTTACTTCCAGATACTGATTGCATGAACCAACAGTAAGTTATCAAGAAGATATTCTGCCCTGCCCACTACCAGGTACCATAAACAAGAACGTAATTTTATTTTTTTGTACTTTACTATTTTTGTGATAAACAATTTAGCAATAAACACCAATGGCTTTAATATGTGAATTGTTTCTGATCATGGAGCCCCTGCCCTTCTTTATGAACATAATTAAAGATTCTTTCAACTTATCAGCCATGAAGAGTTATTCTAGGTGGGACCATAGTAACAGAAAAATAAAACCAGCTCAGGGGAACAGCAGCCTAGTGTGCCGCCATGTTTCATTCCCATAACAAAATACTGTGCAACCGTCAACTGTGATTTCACACCAGCTGGTTACTATCGGGTGAACAAGACAGATGAACATCAGAAAGGAACGTATTCAAGCCTAGACAATACATTGACAGTGTGTTCACAAAAATTATAGCAGCCAATAACCTGAAAGTAAACTTTAACCCTTTCTTCTCTCTTCTTAGCATCGTATTACATTTATTCACTTGTGTGACTGTGGCTGTGTGTAGGTACATGCCTGCCAAGGTACATGTGTGATGGTCAGGGGACAACTTTATGGATTCAGTTGGCTCTTTCTGCCAGGCTATGCTGTAACAGGGCCCTAGCCATTAGCATAGCTGACTCCATGATGGAAACACCCTTCAGGCCATAAAAGTCAGCATGTAGACAGCACCACCTGCCAAAACGAAAACAAAATCTAATCCATCAAGGTCCCTAGTTCTGGGAAAGTCTCTAAATGTACTAAACTTGTTCTTTGGCTTCTGTGGTTCTGCTTCTGGCTAACTGTTCTTGTTGACTGAAGTGTATCAACCCAGGATGTGATTTTTGCACTTAAAAAACACCCTGAGAAAGGCTCCGGACTACACTGGGATCCCAAACACCCAGTGTAGTTCATGACTGGCTAATGAAGACTTCTTATTGGCTTAAGCTCATCTCTGAGAAGTCTTTTTGGGTAGATACCCACAACAGTGGCTTTACCCACTGAGCCATCTCAATAGCAATGGCCACCTTTATCTGTTTCCTTTCAAGGAGCCTGTAATGTTTATGTGGTGTGAGAAATTTAAGTTATTATTTTGAAAGCCAAGAACATAACTATCATATTCCATACAGTGGGATATCATGATGCCCAAGGCAGGACAAACGACTGGGAAAGCATGTTGTCAGTAGCAGGAATCTGGATGACCACATTTTAATCCACACACAGGAAGCCAAGAGAACAGGAAGTGGGTTCAGGCTATACGTGCTTAAAGCCCACCCCCCAGTGATATACTTCCTCCAATGAGGCTGTACTTCCAAAAGGCTCTACAACAACCCCCTCCCCAGCCAGAGTCATTCACTGGATCAAGCGTTCAAATATATGAGCCTCTGAGGGACATTTCTCAGTCCTAACACCATAGCCTTCCTATGTGACTGATGGTAAATATAACAGTTTTGACATGGCCCTGGTAATCTATCATGGACAAATTTGTGTGACATTTCTTTTCTTTCTAGAGTGTCGCCATAATTTGGAGTACAAACCTTTGGAGAGGGCACTGCACATGAACAGGTGGAGCAGGATGGGTCACACCAGCTCATCCAGGCACATCTTAAATCTTGAGATCTTGGTAAATGTATCCACCCTCAAGCAGGAATTGGCTTGGAGCATATGCAGAAATGTGCATGTAAACAAAACCTAATCTTTTACCTCCCATGCCTCCAGAACTAATTGGCTCAAACTTCCAGATGCCATGGCCTCAGACATTTTGGAGTCTTCCTCAAATTTTTGAAACTAAAATCATCCCCCCATCCCCACCCTTCATCACTTATGCATTCACACGTGCATAAACGAATAGAGAAATATAAAACAAAAGGTCTCTTTGCTCAGAGTATCTGTTGGTGTAGCATAGATTTCCCTGGTGCGAGGGCTGCATTTCTTAAATGAGAAACAGAAGGAGGGATTTAAAAGCTTAATGCACCCATTCCCGATGAACCATATGTATTACTATTCCAGCACCCATAATACCTCACTGTCATCTCTCTAAACGTCTGGTAATATAGATTCCTCTCTGCCTCCTCTCATGGCCTCCTGTGGTGAGGAGGACAGTCTCTCTGTCTCACCATTCCTTGGGATCTCACTCCCTCAACATCTTCCCAGACCAGGGGCTGGCACCATTGCTTAGAGGCTTTGGTAAGTCCTCTCCACAGCCTTGTGGCAGGCAGCTCGACAAGCGGATCCTGCTGACATTGTCTCATCTCCTAAATAATGAACTGCAGTGGCTGTGGAGAAACTGGGACTTCAGTCTCTGGAGCTGGAAGGAACAAATGGACAACTTTGTGTTTCTCCCCTGTGTCTCTGTTAAAAGGCAGGAGAGCTTCGTGCGCACATGGCATTTTCTCAGATGTTCTCTCATTTAAGATGAGCCCAAACAAGTGCAGCTGGCTCCATCCCAAAAGGGACTCAGGCAAAAAAAATTTCACGATTCTGTTCTAATTTAACTCAACATCTTGTTTTTAAGCAGTTGGGGAGGAATGAGATGGCTCGGGGGAAGAGACAGATATGGAGTTGGATAACTGTAACGTGACCAAAAGAGAACAATGCGAAGCAATGGGTTTCACTCGCACGCATCGGATTGGAATGGCCTGATGAGCCCCATCTTGCTTGGCACCCTTCCTGCTTCCTCTACCTGACTGCACCTTGGTAAACACTGTTGTGCCTGGAGCCTGCTAGAACCTAGTCTCATGTGAGTGGGTGGCATATTTGCTGCTGCGATCCCCTGCTCTGATTTGGACGTTGTCTGAGTGTGGTCTGCAAAGGCTCATGTGGAGGAAGCTTGGTCCTTAGGTTGGTGGTGTTTGAAGTTGGTGACACTGTTAAGAGGTTGGACTTAGTGGGAAGTCCTTACTTGGGTGGAAATGCAGGGCCCTAGTCCCTCATTGGCTTCGTGTTCCCTGTGGCATCTCATCTGTTCCTTACAGGGAATCTAGATTGTGACAGGCTAAGGCCACAGGGTTGTCCTTAAAGCTCCAACTAACTGTGAAATAAGGATTTTTTTTCATATAAAGTTAAGAGACTGCCTGGGAGATTTTTGGTATAGTAATGCAACTGAAGTACCTGGAAGGAATGAGGAAAAGGCCAGAGACTGGAAAAGGTCTGTTTGGGCCACAGAGAAGGGACATAATCAGAGCTGGAGAGCAGGCACCCCTCCTTCAGGAAGAATCAGGAGAGACAAGAATCCAGATTGGGGTCTCCTCTTCCTTTCTGCCTTGGGTTAGCAATCCTCACTCCTGAGCTTAGGAGGTAGAGGAGGCTTAGCAGACCATAAATGTCAGTCACCTGGCACAGAGAACAGGAGCAGAGCTGGGGCAGAGGAGAGACAAATGCCAGGTGACCTGTTCAACAACACTCCCACCCATACCTGTCGGTTCTGGTTGCAGCAGGCATGACCAGTGTCCCCCCTTCATGGGTCTGGCTTCTCCACAAGCTGCAAATGGTAGTTCCTACCTACCCCTTGGTTCTGCCTGTACCCCTCCAAGCTGGTAATTACCTCATCTCTTGCCTCCTTCCCTGGTCTAGATTAAAGGAGTTAGGAATGGTGTCTCCTGCCATCATGTCTCAGGTGCTAATCAAGCAACTAGTCATTCAGTATTCATTTGGGGAAAGACACAGAATAAAATAAAATGCACTGCATCATCAATGTAAGAGGTCTGCTTCGATTTTACTGCTGTGAAGAGGCACCATGAGCAAGGCAACTCTTTAAAGGGCAACATTTGGGGCTGGCTTTCAGGTTCAGAGGTTTAGTCCACTATCATCAAGGCAGAAGCATGGAAACATTCAGGCAGATGTGGGGCTAGAGGAGCTAAGTGTTTTACATCTTGGTCTGAAGGCAGACAAGAGAAGACTGGCTTCCAGGCAGCTAGGATGAAAGTCTTAAAGCCCACACCCACAGTGACACACCTACTCCAACAGGCCACACCTATTCCAACGAGGCCACACTTCCTAATAGTGCCACTCCCTGGGCCAAGCATATTCAAACCACCACCACCACCACACACACACACACACAAGTATGAGTATGAGTATGCACACTTGTGTGGGCACTCAGGCGCATAGAGGCTAGCTCTATCTTACTTTATGAAATAGAGTCTGTCACCTAGCCTGGAGCTTACCAATTGGCTAGGCTGACTGGCCAATAAGCCCAGTGATCCCTTTTCCTAGCAGGAAGATTACAGACATGTAATCACGCAAGTACACAATGAAATGTGACTATGTTTATGCTTCACTCCCTCTGTAACTCCACTATATCTTCTCTAACATGCCCTCTCTTCTAATGAGATGTCCACCATAGTCCCAGGGATTTGAACTCTTGGTTCCCATTTGGTGCTGTTTAGGGAGGCTTAGGAGGTATAGCCTTCCAGGAGGAAGTATGTCACTGAGGGTGGGCTTTGTGAGTTTAAAGATTCAAGCCACTCCCAGTGGATTTTTCTCTACTTCATACTTATACAGCTCAAGACGTGAGCTCTCAGCTGCCTCTCCATCCACCATGCCTGCTCTATGCTGCCTTTGCTTTGCCAGCACTGACTCCAGCCCTCTGGAACTGTAAGCCCAAATAAGGCCTTTCTTTTATAAGTTGCCTTGGTTATGGTGTTTTATGATGGCAACAGGAAAGTAACTAAGTCCAAGCACTCACTAGGGCCAGTGAGTGCTGCCCATGTTTACAGGGGCGGAGGGCCATCCACACCAGTGGGCACATCCTCCAACAAGAACAATTCTCCCTGTCAGTTCCTAATAGCTCCTTAGGCCTTATTAGGAGGGGGAGGGCCTGCAGATTGTCTATCTATGCCAGAATTCTGGCTGGCTCAGGCTCGCCCTGGTAGCCAGCACTGCTGAGAGCTCATGAGTGGGATAGCCATGACATCTTTATGACAATACACTTGCCTAGCTTGTTGAATATGCAGAATGTACTCATCTACAGAACTGGGCTTGTTTCCCTGTAAGTCCCTTTATAACAGTGGTTCTCAACCTTCCTAATGCTGTGATCCTTTAATACAGCTCCTCATGTTGTGGTGACCCCCCCCAACCATAAAATTGCATTTGTTGCTGCTTCATAACTGTAATCTTGCTACTGTTATGAACCGTAATGCAAACATCTGATATGCAGGATATCTGCTATGTGACCCCTGTGAAAGAGTCAGTCAGTCTCCAAAGGGGTCATGGCCCACAGGTTGAGAACCCCTGCTTGATAACAACTACAAGCCAAGTGGTGCCCCCAGAGGTCATATGTGCAAGTCCTGACCCCCAAGACCTCAGGATATGACAGCCTTTAGAGATAGGACCTTAAAAGGGGAGAATAAGGTTAAATAAGGTCATACAACATGGTCCTATGTACAGTCCAGGAGAGAGACTTGAAGAGAAATCGCTCTCTCGCTACTACTTTCCTGGACCCCTAGCCTACAGACCCTGAGAGTTGAGTCCCTAAGCTGCCCCAACACACCTATGGCTCACAGACAGCTCCACGTGGCCCGAAGGGGAATATTAATAGGATTCACAGAAGAGCAATTTCTGCAAAAACATTTTCTGGTTTTAGAATTCTGAAATTTTCATAAGGTAATGTACAAAAGCAAACTAAAGAAAGAATTCCATGTTTCCTTTTTAGACAACTTTTAACATCCTTAGCATTCCAATCAAGGCCTTAAAATGGAATTTCAGAAAACACACTTCCTGTGGGTGTATACTCATGGGACACGACTGAGAATTGGCCCCACAAAATTCATAAAAGCAAATGACGTGGGGATTGTTTGCTCAGCCTTGCAGAACTCCATGTGAGCTGGGGGAAGGTTGGATATGAGAATCCCACATCAGACACAGCCATTGGTGGCTTGGTTCACAGTCTGAACAAGGTTTTCTACACAACAGATGAACATTTCAGCACAGAAGCACTGAGCCAGAATGGCAGGTCTGCTGGATCCTCTCTACCATGCACACCACACAGCTGTTATTTTATTAATTACCCAGATGTCTGTCCCTGCCTGGATATGAATTACAATCCTTCAGCCACTGAGTGTCCATTGTCACAGAACCAGGGAGTGAGGGGTGGGTCTGCTGAACCCTCAGTCCCTATCTTCAGAATCTGGCCCAAGGAATCTTTTTTTTTTTTTCTCGTTTGCTTTTCTTGTTCTAACTCAGTCACCTTTGTTAATTCTATGCTATGCCTTGATAGCAAGTCTCCTTGGATACCCCTGAAATACATGCTAACCACGGCCCTTAGGAGTGAGTGAGTGTGCCCTTATTTGGAATAAGAATCTTTGCAGATACAATCAAGTTAATATGAGCCACACATTAGGGCTGGGAATATGCCTCAGTGTGGGAAGGGCTTGCCTTGCAAGCGTAAAGACCTGAGTTTGATCCCCATCACCTACTTGAAATCTGAGTGTGTAGCTCATTATCACAGCACTGGGAGACAGTGGCAGGTAGACCCTTTTGGCTCAATGGCTATCCAGCCTAGCCTATCCTGGCCCATGGGAGACCCTGTCCCAAAGGAAGTGGATGACATTCTTGTGGATGACACCCAAAGCTATCCTCTGGCTTCCAAACTCACCTGCACGTGTGTGCACACAATGCACACATGTGCATACGTGTAAAAATGATGAGGGCCCACTGCATTGAGGACTGGGCTTAATCCAGTGTCTGGCATCCCTGTAAAAGGAAGGCGTGGGAATGAAGTCACAGATAGGAGACAGCCAGGCATGGCCAGGTAAAAGGGGAGGTGGAAAGTGGGGTGGGCAACGTGCTGGGAAGGCTGAGCAGTCACTAGCAGAATCTACTGGGGGGGGGGGGGCAAGGAAGCGTCTCTGGAATCCCCAGAAGGGAACCTTAGGACCCCTCATTTCTGACTCCTCCCTCCCCACACCTGCTAAGAAGATCCCTCTTTTACCTTAAGCTATCCAGCTTGCAGACATTTATTAGGACAGCTCGTTAGAAATGCAAATTTCTTCCCTTTGCCAATTCTTGCAGTATGAAAGAAGTTAGCATCTGCAGTGATAACAGGTAGGGTAAAAGAAACACACGGACAGACACATGCACAAACACACACAGAAATACACACATGCACAGATACACACATGTACTTACACATAGACACATGCACAGGCACACTCAGAAACACACACAGATATATCCACAGGCAGACAGAGAGACAGACAGACAGACAGACAGAAAGACAGACAGATTCTTGCACACACACACGCACATGCACACGCACACGCACACACACGCACACACACATTTTCCAAGTACAAATATAGAGCATACATTAGGGCCAAGCAATCCAACACACTGTAAAACTCCACTTTCTCCCTGATCAGAGGAACAAGATACAATGAAGAGATGCTCAATGAAGCCACTCTACCAGAAATGGCTCTCATTTGATATACAGCTCTCTGCACTGGAAAAAGATGTGTACTTATTTGACATTAGCCAAAACAAACTTTGAGAAAGTTTGACTTATTCCGGATTTTTCTCTAAGCATTCTCTGGAGTGTGACATTTAAATGACAGCCCGAGGAGTAAATCCTACATTTGTCATTGAGGATATCTACCCTTCTTGGTAAATGTATGGAACAGAACAATCATCTCGAGAGATGTGTGGTTTCCTCCTGGTTAGCCTCTGCTTCAGAGCAGGACTGCGATTTGTAGTCAAGGTCTACAGGGGGGAGTCGTGCTATCCAGTCCCTGACAGGAGGTTAAATGTGACAAGTCTGTCAAAAAGAGAAACAGAACTAGTTTTTGATTTCATCATTCTTGGGTGGTAGTGAGGGAATCATGGACCACAGACACTCGCACTTGCTTTCCACTTTTTATAAGTGTCCAGTTCCCTCAGCTGTACATTTGTTTGCAAGGCCCTGGATAAATGTTCTGCCTTGCCTGAGACTATTAAGAAAAAGTAGGTACCTTGACAGTGAGAAGCAATGTTCTTCTGACACAAGAACTTCAGGCCACCTTGATTATGTTGCTTTGATCTTCTGCAAGGTTCCTCAGGATAAGATTCCATCACACAAATCAGTGCTAATTTTAATTATATTTTTCCTATGTGGATTTCCAACACTTGATTCATAGCTGGCAAGCAGTTTTGGCATGAATAGTAAAAAGCAAAATAGATGCAAAACAGACTGAATAGGAAGGCAGCTCTGAGCCGCTTCAAATCTGTCAGCATGTGTGTAGGCTCGTGTGTATGTGTGTGCAGGTGCATGCATGTGTGTGAGCGTGTGGAAGCTTGAAGGTAACGATGGGTATCTTCCTGAAACTCCCTTTTATTTACTGAAGCAGGATCTCCTGCCGAATCTGGAGAGCTTGCTGATTCTGAGTAGCTACTCAGCTTATCCCAGACATCTCCTGTCTTGTTTCATGAGTTCTGGGGTTTTAGGAAGACTACCATGGCTGCCTAGAGACTATGTTGAGTGCTGGGGATCTGAACTTTGGTCCTCATGGTGGTACAGCAAACACTTTATCCATCGAGCCATCTCCCTAGTCCCCAAATGTAGTACTTTAAAAGTAAACCTTTGTAAGCCGATTTGTAATAAGTCACAATCAGAAAAGCTCTTCACAAACGCAGGAACTCGGCATCCACAGGGTTGGTAATTGTGAAACAAATACAGACTCTGGGAACTCAGGTCTAGATGCTAACCACTCTGCTATGGCCAGTCTGGCCTGTCAAACTCACATAGCACAGTCATCCCATTCAGGTCTTGTTCCCTGGATCAGTGGCTTTTCAATAAGACAGCCTCACTTGCTTGTGTCTGGGGGCAGTATCAGACACAGTTGACTTAGGGGAATGAGATTGCCTGAGGCACACCTGGACCACAGTGGCTCCCCAGGAGCCCTTGAGTCCTCAGTAGAAACAGGTCTGCTGCCCGTCCTTCATAGTAATTTTCCTCAGGAGGAGGCTCCTCTGAGAACCAAGGTGATGAGCAGGTCTTGAGATCCCCTATACCTTGGCTGGTTCTAAAACCAAACATCTTAGTTTTTGAAGCTCCGGAGTGAACGGGAGGGCATGCCAAGTCCTACACCCTTGACGGCCTTTGAGGACTCAGACCCTTCTGTTAGGAGGTTGTTCAACAAGCATCATTGAGGAGCTTAAGTTGGCATCAGCTCTTGGTGGGTGGAGGCAACGGATACGGCTACTCATATTTGTAGATTTTAAATCATTTACCATTCTGAATTTGTAGTTTTTCTTTTAGAGCTCAGAATCCAGTGATCACCTTTGGGAAGTGTGGGGCCGTGAAAGGGGTCATTCCCCACAGGGAAGGATGCTGGGACACATAGTAGCACCTTGGTGCTTCATCTGCACACAGAGTGCAGCAAAAGCATTATCCCAGGATGACCCCTTTGAAAGCCTGGCAAGAGACAGTCATGGTCAAGCTCATCGTGAAGTAGCCTATCTCCTGCCCATGCATTTCCTAACTCTCATTACTAGACCCCATACTAGGCTGACCTTTTTACCTTTGACCCCATCTACACCTAGTGTTCTCAGTTCCTATATTATGATAACCCCAACTGCCCTCACCTATTACGAGAAACAAAAGAGAAGGATCTTTTCTTGAAGGCTAAAGCAACTTAGTTTGCAGTTTAATTCCTAATAATGGTATGAAGGGGGTGTTTCTAGTGTTCCGATGAAATTATCTGCTGTCTCTCACACGAAAGGCAGAATGCTCGAGGGCTGGGGTGACGGATGAAGAGAATCTGAACAAAAGCCAAACGCTTTTCTCCAGCCCAAGCCCCGTGTGAACAGGGAGAGGTCTGGTTAACATCCCTGTGTACTCCCATTTGTAATATGAAGTCAGCGACACCACACTCCATGGCCTCTGATGCCTGCAATTTAATAAAGTGAGAGCCCAGCACAAGGGTTCCCTGAAGCAGTGACATTCTCTCTGGTTGGATCACATTTCCCAGCTTATGTGTGAGCCTGGAGAAGATGGAGGCAAGACTCGGGAGGTAGACAAGGACAGCCTGTGAGGGTCAGAGCCCCTCCCATTCAAAGGAGACCCCACAGCCTGGGAGTGAGCCCACGATGCCTCCACTCCTGAGACCCTACTGACCTCTCCATCTGCCTTGATGTCGAGGCTTCCTAGGGAAGTGCACGGTCTAGCATCCTGTTTTGTTTTAATTTTAGAAGGTTCTACATTTAAATTTTTCTAAAAGTTTAATTTTTTTTAAAGGTTTTTATCTCCATTTTTAAAAGTAAATTAATTGGTAAAGTTTTTCAAGAAAGAAACAGAAGAAGAGAGAGAAGGAAGCAGAGAGAGGGGAAAGGAAGCCAATGCTACCTGAGCAGTCTAGCCAACCACTGGCTCTTCTATGTCTGTCTTACCAGTGAGTGTTAGGTGCATGATTCTAAAGATGCAGTTGTGGTTGTGTGGTGCACACAGTCCTGCACACAATTATGTCACGTCACATCATAGGAGGGACCTGTAGACATGTCAGAGTGTACCTGACGTGTGCAAGGACAAGCCTGGGCATCACTACACACCGTCTCCACCTGCAGAGAACAGTAATAATGAAGGCTGAAGTCCTGGCTCGATAGGTAGAGAGAGCTTTCCTAGCATTCACAAAACGCTGGGTCCAGTCCCCAGCACCCAATATCCTGAGTGTGATGTACATGCCTGTAATCCAGGCACTAGGAAGCTAGAGGCAGGAAGATCTTCATCCTCAGCCATATGGCAAGTTCTAAGCAGTCTGAGATATATAAAATCTTGTCTAAACAAGAAAGGAAGGAAAGAGTGAAGAAGGGAGGAAGGAAGGAAGGAAGGAAGGAAGGAAGGAAGGAAGGAAGGAAGCAAGGAAGCAAGGAAGGAAGGAAGCAAGGAAGGAAGGAAGCAAGGAAGGAGAGAAGGAGGGAAGGAAAAAAGGAGGGGAGAAAGGAAGGAAGGAGAGAAGGAAGGAAAGAGAGGATGGAAGGAGAGAAGGAAGGAAAGAGAGAAGGAGGGAAGGAAGGAAGGAGAGAAGGAGAAAGGGAGAGAAGGAGGGAAGGAGAGAAGGACAGAAGGAAGGAAGGAAGGAAGGAAGGAGGAAAGGAGGGAGGGAGTGAAGGAGAGAAGGAAGGAAGGAGAGAAGGAGAGAAGGAAGGAGAGAAGGAGAAAAGGAGAGAAGGAGGGAAGGAGAGAAGGATGGAAGGAAGGAAATAATTGAATTTATAGCACTGGTTCTCAACCTGTGTGCTGCACCTATTGGGAAACACTTATTTCTGACGTCCTTAGGAACTGAGACACTACTTAGTAACAAAATAACAATTATACAGTAGCAATGAAAATAAATTTATGCCTAGAGGTTCCAAAGACCATTGGAAATATGAATGTCCCCTGGTCACAATCCACAGGTTGATCTACAGGAAGAGACATAGTTCTATATTTGCAAAGCATCTGACAGTCTGTGTGTGCTTTTCCTGAAGAATACAAAGATGAAGCCTGAAGATGGAAAATTAAAGAGGAGATGTAAACTCAGCAGTCTTCCCCAGTTACCCAAGGCTCCAGGTACGTGCTCTTGAGCCCCATCCCCAGTACCTGTCTGTCTGGTCCATTCCTGATCCCCCCACACACACACACATACACACCCATCCCATCCCATCCTGTGTCCTGGCTCTGGCCCTGGAACTTGACCATGCAGTATGTTCTTCCTAAGCTCCAAGCTGGCTCTGTGTTTCTAGTGAGTCTCTGGGCCTGCTTCTTGGCTGTTCAACCTCTGGATCTAGGACCTGTTTCTGAAATACATAATTTGTGCCAGTGTCTGGCCCAAAAGGAGCAACTGACTTGAATCTTTCAGTCTTGGGAGTCACACACATACCTGGACACTTAACAGGACTCGCATGGACATCTGGGCCTTCTTTCAGTGTTGTGTGGTCCCAGACCACTGCTGGCCTTAATCTTCTGACTGTCATTTATTTTGATTCTCTCTAGGCCTACCTTTGCATAGACAGCTCATTCAAACAGAGTCTAGAATATTCCTGAGGTGTCCCGGGGACTGTGATCACTTCAGGGTGACAAAGAATCCTATGAGGATGTGACACGAAATATACTGCGATATAATGCAGCAGCGGCAGGAGTAAGAGGGTACCTGGTGGGCCCATGCCGAGGTGTCCCCCCGCCAAGAAATCACGCCATGCAAGAGTCGTAGTATTAAAGGTAGTTTATTGTCAGAAGGGAGGGGAGAGCAGGGGCAGAGAGGAACGGAAGGAGGGAGAGACAGACAGAGAGAGGGGGGGGAGGGAGGGAGGGAGGGAGAGGGAGAGGGAGAGAGGGAAGGAGAGGAGGGAGAAGGAGAGGGAGAGGGAGAGGGAGAGGGAGAGGGAGAGGGAGAGGGAGAGGGAGAGGGAGAGGGAGAGGGAGAGACAGAAACAGACAGAGTGTCTGGGAACATTGGGAACTGGGGTGGGAGGGAAGGAGGGAAGAGGAGGAGGAGGAGGAGGACGAAGACAAGGAGAGGTGGGTAGGGTAGCAAGCAGTCCTCTTAGAAGGTGCTGCACCTGGCTCATGCAACTGGTGGCAGTGCAGGTAGTAATGGCCGGGTGAAACAGCAAGCTATTACTAGGGAGCTGTTGGGTGGAGCCTAGTGGAACTGTCTGTAAGCCAATAGGATGTTCTTTAACCCCACCCCCAGAGTCAACAGAGGCCTGGAAGCCACCAAGATCTTCACAGGTTCCCGTCACCTCGCGGCAGATCCCAGAGAAAGTCTGGCTGGCTTTTAGTGAAGGAGTTGATTCATCCTGTGGTTTTGGCACAATTTTCCAAACTCCCATTTATTGGAACCACCCTTAGAAACGAAAACAGTGTGTGCCAATTTGCGTGTGCAGTGGGGCTCTGCACACGTGATTCCCACAGGTTCTAACAAAGCAGCCTTTTATCTGAGGTGTGCGTTTGAGTCCCACTTTGGGTGGGCATTCTGGAGAGGTAGACAGCTTCTCCTCCAACGCCTGCCAAGGATAGCAGGCACATGGGCAGGTGACTCCAGAGAGAGGACTCTGGAGGCCTGTGCGAGGCTGCTGGCAAGGCAGGTGGTGAAGGGATCCTTTTATGATGCAGGGAGATGAGTGTGTCCAACCATAAAGAGAACAGATCCTGTGGTGATTGGGATGCCAGCAATCCCTCCAGATTCTGGGACTCTGCCCAAGCCTGGAGTGATGGAGCCCAACCAGAAGGGAAAGACAGAGACTAAGAGCTTTCCTCTGCTCAACCACACAGTAAACAGAGGGATGGAGCAGAGGGAGACACTGAGCAGAGGTGGCAGGATGAAGTGAATACATCTCTAATCCGAGCACTCAGGGAGTTGCCAGAGGACCACTGAATGTGCTAGGCTAGCCAGGACTAGTTAGAGACTCTTGTCTCAAAACAAACAAGCAAACAGGATTAAAGGAAAGGAGGGCCTGGGGCCTGGCTGGCTGAGTAGAGTGTTGCTGTACAATCATGAAGACCTGAGTTTGGATCCTATGTACGCAAATAAAAAGCTAGGTATGGTAGTGTGGAGATGGTGGAGAAAAAAGAATCCTGGGACTGTTAGTCCAGTTTAGCCAATTATTGATACCCGTCATTGACCTCTGGGTCCCACACGTGCACATGCTTGTGTGTGCATGGTCATACACATGTGCACGCATGCACACACCACACATGCACATACAAAGACAATGAAATTTTGTCTCTCAATGTAATTACAACAGGAACTACATGCGCAGGAAAGCAAGAGGCCTGGTAGATATGCTGTGTTCAGAGCTGAATGTTCCCAGCTAAAATGCTTCTCCCTCTAAAACTTACTACAGGAGACTGGGCTATAGCTCGGCTTGTATGCAGCACTCTTGCCTAACAGGCACGAGGCCCTGGGTTTTATTCCCAGTGCCTTATAAATGGGGGATGGTGGTACATGCCTATAATCCTGTGAGGAGAGAGAGGCAGGGGGATCAGAAATTCATGTTTAGTCTCAGCTACAGTGAGTACAGAGCCAGCCTAGGCTACATGGGACCCTATCTCAAAATAAAACAAAAAAATATTCTTCCCGCTTGGACCGATTTGTATTTGGTATACTTGTGTGTATGGGGTGAATATATTCCCAATGGTTTTTCTGGAAGCTTTGAGATAGCATTAGAAATTTCTGCACGCTCCTTACCTGATGGGGAACAGGGAGCCTGTCTCCACCTTTCCAAACACTAGTTCAAAAGCCTGTTTCCAAAATTCACCTCTCCCGATTCTCAATCTCTTCCAAGCATTGCGGCCTGCATGTGCCTCGGCCTGAAAACCTAAACCCTCTGCTTATATTTATTTTCTCACGCCTTAGTGTAACTGTTCGGGGCAGGAGCTGTGGTCCTCGGCCCCTCTGCTCCATCCCATGGCAGGCCTGTTGATTTTGACTAAATTATGACTGCTGTGATTCATCTGGTCATTTCAAAAACTCATTAAAACCCGGTTTGTCTAAGGTCTGGTTGTAACACGATCCAGTTGCTTTGTTGAACTTATTTTACTGGGGCAGGGGTGTGGGGAAGAGTAAACAGTGACTGTATGATTAATTGCTGGAAGTGATTGGGAGTTTATTTCCCACCTCCAACATTTCCCTTCTTCAAGTTAAAAGACCAAATCCAAGGCAGCGTTTCAAAGAAAGGGGGGCCATTCCTATGTGATATGGAGATTCTTCCACAGGTCCAAGAGAGCTGTACCCAAAGGTCTGGCACCCAAGACTGATGGGGACCTTCCTCCTGGGACACATGAGTTTCTCAGCAGTACCTTCAGGATAGGGTATCACCAGCATGACACCCAGAGAGGTGGCCTTAGAAAGCTCTGTCTCCTTTGCCGAGACCACACAAGAAAATCAACCGATATGACAGAAGCCCAGGCCACATGCCACCCTCCTGCTGTTCTCCCCAGAACGGTCAGTCACCTATTAGGAGCAGCTCTTCTTCTCGGACAATGACTCCTGGAATACTTGCTAGCCAGTGTCTCAGGACCAGCTCTGGCCTTTCAGCCTGGCATCCACCTGCCTGGCCCACTTTGGTTCCCACGGTCTTGGGATTCATGAAGACATAAAATATGAGTCCTATACACTGGAAGTTTTCAGTCTAGATGACCCCAGGGGTTACTGCTTCCCAGCCCTTCAGCTCTAGGGTAGGTGGTGAGATCAGCCCTTCCCAGACCCCATTAATGACTTCAGACCCAGCATGCTACCACCACCTGTGGCTATCACGCTGAACTCTCACTCTTTCTCCAGACAGAGTGTCCCCCCCATCCATGTAGCCCACAGGAGAAGGGACAGCATGCCTGCCTATATAGTAAGCCTCTCTTTGGTTCTGTTGGACTTCTGCTCTTGGTATGACAGTCCAGAGCAGGAGATGGTCTCTGTCTCTGTACTTGGCTCTCATGAAGGCTTTACACACAGCAGTGACTACTGCATGGTACCCATCACATAAGGAGCTTGAAAGATATAGTGCCTCTGTTCCTTCTTCCTCCTTTGTAGAACGAATATCTTATGTCTGCATGGATGTGGCACCTGTCAATAATAAATCCGATGGCCTATGGCTTAAGCAGGAAATAGGAGGTGGGACATCCTGGAGGCAAAAGAATTCTGGGATAGCGCCAGGCAGGAGGTTCACCTGGGAAGGTGTGAGGAGACAGACTCATGGTACCCGAGCACAGATAACCAGCCACATGGCAGAACATAGATTAGACAACATGGGTTAATTTATGTTATGAGCTAGTCAGAGAAGAGCCTAGATATATGGCCAAGGTATTTGTACATATATTTTGAGTCTGAGTCTTATTTCAAGGAGCCTAGGATTGGGGGGAAGAATCAGGCCTAACCTTTAGACTCCTCAGCCTCTCACCTTCATTTTCCTGGATAGCAATCTCTCTCAGAGTGAGCCTCAGGTCCCATCTACCTACAACTCTACCCATAGTCACCCTCTGAGCCTCAAACCCAGGTTTCCATCAGTCACACTCATCACCTGCCCCACCCCTCTGCCATCCTCCTCTGGACAGCAGCACCTCCATCACCCAGGAAGCTTTGTCTTACCACCTCCACCCAGCACATGTCTCTGAAGCCCCACCCCATCCGTCCCCATGACCCTTCCCTTAGGCTGAGTCCTCCCATTGTTCCCACTGAATACCCACCAGGCCTACATCCACTAAGGACAGATACTCTCCACATAGTGTAGCACATACAAAAATACAAGCTACCTTCCTGTTTTCAGATTAGCCTTCAAAGGCTAACTGGTCCCTGATTGAAATCCTTGGTGTTTCCACACTGTGCCACACAATCCACACTGTTGACAGCCTCTGCCACCCTGTCCACCAGCCATGCAGCGCACAAAAGAAAATGCAATTGCCTCTGTCAAGAAGGCATGGCTTAAACACTCCCAGTACTGCAGAGTGGGGTTCAGGGATGCTAGCTCCTCGCTGAATTCTGTATCTTGTACATTTCATCCAGCCCTTTCTTTTCCTCCTTTGTGTATTACTGTTGTCTTTGTAATTACTGAACAGAGTTCTAATCTCTCCTCTGAACTCTTTGTCTGGCATTTCTTCCAGGTCGTTTGCTTTAGGAGCTTACGTTGGCTAGTTTCATCAGCCTGACACCCAGCTAGAGTCAGCTGGCTAGAGGCAACATCAATCATCAATCAAGAACATGCCACACAGGTTTGCAGGTAGGCTGATATGGAGGGGCACTTCGTCAATTGTCCTGTCCTCTTCTCAGACAACCCTGGCTCATGTCAAGTTCACACACAAAACAAATAAAATAAAACCCAACCAGGACAGGATTCCTTCACTAAATTTGGCCTCAAAAACATCATTCTCAAAGTAGTGTGACCTTTGTGGGGTGACCAAGTCCTGAAGGAGCAGTGATCACGGTTGGGTTTGGTAGCCTGACCACGCAGACCCTAGAGAGCAGTCTCTTGTCTCTTTCAAACTCTATCAACACCTGACCTTTCTCATCCTTCCTGCCCTGTGACAACAATGGAGAGATGCTTCCCAGGATGCAATAGTCCATGCCCTGATCTTGGACTTCTAGCAAGTGTCTGTAAGAAATAAGCAACTGTTGTTCCCAAGTCACCAATCTGTGGAGTTCTAAGGGGACAAAGATACTCCTGCCAGAATTTTCTCTTTTTGATGTCTGCTCCAGGCCCCTGGCCCACACAAATGTCTGAAGCTCATATATATATAGCACAGCGACTTGAATGAGTGGATAAGCTCACCTAGTTGGCATGATACCATGACCTGCTAGCAGCACCGGTCAGATCTCCTGGGAGTTATATAACATTCCACATCCCATCACGCACTTCACCAGACTCCAGGCTAGGTACAGTTCATCAGGTGGACAGTTGTCGGCACCTTCCGGAGAAGATGAAAGCTCTTGAGTAGACAGTTAATGCTGTCCTGTTTGCATGAAGTGTTCTAATTTGAACCCTATCCCCTGATCGGATGCCCTATCTTGAGATTGTTTGCACACCCTGAAAGAGACACTACCAGTGTCCCCGAGGAACACTGGTGAACTTTGCACACCCCTGGAGCTGGAATCCTCAGTGTGAGTTTTAACCAGAGACCAGAAAATCGAGAATTCATTGGTGTCCTTTGTTCCTATCAGTGCAGTTAACCATGGGTGTGGCTTCCTGACTGCATAGGGTCCCTAAGGATGCTCCTTGCCATTGAAATAGGTTTCCGATCACGAGATGGTTGATTCCACTCTCAATCCCACTCTTCCTGAAGGTAACTCTACAGGTTCCTAGTTCGCCTCTGTCACTCATTGTTTGTTTTAACGTTTCTTCCTGTGCCTACTAATACTGTGAGGTTTCACACTTTCTTTCCGAAGTTTCGTTATTTACAGCTAGCCCTCGGCTTCGATGTTTACTCCAGTAAATCTTCCTGTCTTCTTGTGTACACTGCCAAATCCCTCCACCCTCAAATAATCCAACCCCAAAAGCTGCATCAGAATTTAATAACCACGGTCATAAATCAAAGCGAAGGTTTTATCCCTTCATTTCACATTCGACAACACAGCTAAATGAGCAACCCACTGTGCACAGGACCCATCAAGCGGGGGGAAAGCCTTCCTTAATCAAAGGCGTATTTCATTTCTGAAAAATTCATCAGAATGAGTTTGGAAAGACTGCGCCTTCTGAACCTGGCGGCTGCACATCTGGAAACCCATTTGCCATTCCCCCCCATCATTATATTCAGGAATACAAGTGGGTTTGATTTGCATGCATGAAGCAGCCCCTTCATCTCTTATCTCCCGTGCCATGCGAATGAATTCCTGTGATCCAAGGCTACAATTACTTATGTGGATTAAGAACACTGCAATGTGCAGATGATCCGTGTGACCCAGGATCTGCTGGAAACCAAGCAGAGCAAGCCCTGGAAATGCGTCATACAGCCCTGGTGTCTTCCCTGGTCCTGCCCGCTGCCGACTGCCTTTCCAGAGCCACTGAATTCAGAGGTCACAGAGAAATTCTTGATGCCAGTCTTCCCAGGTAATTCTCCATCCAGAGCCACAGCTAAAGTACCACATCCAGTTCTGGAAGCCCTCTCAGCCTGAGTCACTCACTCCACTCTTCCCACCATGTACTTCTGGTGATATGGGCCCTCTGCCTGCTCTGGCCAAGTCCTCTTATGCCCACGGTAAGTGCAGCCCCAAACCAAGGAAAGATTTCATCATCTGTAATAGGCTTCTTCTTCCTATTCGCAATGTCTAGCATGCACAAAACAAAGCCCTCCAAGGGCGAGGCTGGAGGCATCCACAATAGCTATCCTCAGCGGACAGCATCTATGTCCATGACAGTGATTTCCCATGGGGCTGCTGAGTGCCCAAGAAAGCTGAAGATATGTTTATGATTGAATCCATTCCACCAGAGACAGGAGCCAGGGGGATCCCTGACACTCTCAGATCTCAGTTTCCTATTTTAAATGGTAATGTTTTCTAGTATGCTTAGTCCCACCAGTTGCTATGAGAAAGGACACCAATCATAGCCTAATTCTAGAAGTTGTTAATTCGAAGCCCAGTGGGTCAGCCAGGCCATGCTTCCACCCAAGCTCAGAGGAAGGACCTTTTCATTTCCTCCTGTAGCCCCTGCATAGTCCTGGGCATTCGACAGCATAGTTCTGGGTCTTCCCATGAGATTCTTTTCTTTAGTGTCTTGCCCAGAGCCCACTCTCTGAGGGACTACCTGACTCCAAACTTCTCCATATTGTATTAGGGTCTACCAGACTGACTTCATTTTGACTTGGTTATATCTGCAGGGATCACATTGTGAAGTACTGGGGGAGGGATCAAAACTTCGACCAATGTTTTAGGGGATACTGGTCACCCACTAATTTAGTGTGCAGGTGGTATGAGAACTCAGATGCAGGGTTAGCTCCAGGCTCAACACAGTAGCCCATAGGATGTTCTCTCCAAATCCTTCCACAACCCAAAACAGGCAGTCCGGGGTCAGCACTGAGGATGTCCTGTGGCCACGAGCAGCTGTAAGCAGTAGGGGTCCACTGTGCCACGAGGGCTGCAGGCTCAGCAGGTCCCTCAGCCAGACTTGCAAGCTCAGCTTCTGTGCCTTCCTCACTGCCTGCACAGCTGCCATACAAAGGCTTATTACGGTAAGAATCAATGTGAGAGTCTGAATTGGGCACAAAACCCACTCTCTTCAGAAATCATGAGCTATTCTCCTTCCTGAAAGGAGCAAGATTGTGCTTTGTTCACACGGAGGCGGGAAAGAGAAAGGACTGAACAAAGAGGAGCAATTCAAAAGTGCTGGGAAGACAAATGGGAATGTCTGGAGCAAGCATCAGCTAAAAGAAGGCAAGCTCCATTTTTAAGATAATGATTTTTACTCATGTGTGTTTGCCTGGATGAGGGGATGCGCGTGTGAGTGTGAGTACCACTGGAAGCCACTAGAGGGCATCGGATCCCCTGAAACTAGAGTTACAGGCAGTTTGGGACAGCCAAATGTGGGTGTTGGGAACCCAAACCAGGTCCTCTGGTAGAGCAGCAAGTACTCTTAACCAGTGAGAATCTCTCTAGCTTCATATTTTTCTTAAAGATGACAAGACAGAACTGTGTAAAGGTCACAACCAGGGTCTCCAGGTTCTTAGTATGATGAATCCCTAACCCACCCCCACCCTGAGAACCCGTTAACATCTTTGAAGAGCTATTTACCACAGTACAGTGTCTGTCCCTCTCCCAGACTCTGACAGAGCCCAAGCTCTCAGAAAGGCAGCTCTTCCCCACCCACCCAGCCAGTTCCTGAGCCATGCTTAATGCTGCTGGTCAATCAATCTGTGATTTCTGATTTCAAAGGGCACAAACTGTGCCCCTTCTCCCCTGAATCACTAAAGTGGCTTTGGGGAGTGCTGGGTGCCTGACCTTCCACCTGGTAAAGCCTCCAAGTTCTTACCCAGGACCACATGGTTTAATGGTCTGGTGGTGGCAATGATCTCTGTCCTGCTGGTTAACTACTGCCAAAGATGATAGTGTAGTGTCCACTTGTTACAAAATGAAGTTCTCCTTCTAACAAGTGTCCTCCAAAAATGCCCTGCCATAGGACAACTGGAGTGTACAGTCTGCAGTCCTTTCTTCATGCTGGCCTCTCTAAGCAACTGTACAAAACCAAACTGATGTCCTCCTCTGTGGTGCTGTCCTGTAACCTTCTCCTCTAGCCATAAAGGTTTTCCAACTAAAGTAATTTCTACAGTGTTCTCAAGGGATCAAGGCCTTGGGGATAACTCATTGATCTCAATATGTTGTGACATTTGTCAATAGGTCCTCTCAGTGTCCTCTAAGTAGGGAGCTCTTCTCTGCCCAGCCCCCCATAAACAGACATGCCATATCATATCTGAGTATCCTGAATGTGTGATCCTGGTCTCAGCCCATAGCATGAGATGCTAAGGGCACTTTCACAACGACCTTTGTCTATGGACAGATATACTTCTTCCTAAGTGCCCATAAAGAAATCTATTCAGTCCTCTACAGGTTCTAGAGTTTTCCACATGGATTAGGTGCTATAATAACCCGTTTCCTCCTCTACCACTGACTTTTACTTTGCCTTCTGTCATAATTTTTGTTGACTTAATACCTGGGAAGACTTGAGAAACTGGCCTGTGAGCATGTCTTGGAGGAGCCATTTTTCTTGATTGCCAATAATGTAGGAGGAGCCAACCCACTGTGGGTGGTGCTATTCCTAGGCACATGAGCCTGGCTATGTAAGAAAGGCAGCTATACAAACCAAGAGAAGCAAGCCAGTTCTCTGTGGTTTCTGATTCAGTTCCTTCCTTGAGTTCCTGGTTTGGCTTCTTTCGATGTAAATTGAAATAACCTGCCCCCACCCCTCCACTCCCATCAAGTTGCTTCTGGTCACGTTTTATCACAGCAACAGAAAGCAAACTAGGACACTATTAAAGCTTCTGCTTGTATACAATGAAGCCATAAGAAATAGCCTCAAGGATGCTGTGCCCAACACTGGAGATGCCCAGTGTGAGACATGGTATTATGTACACTCTGAGAGAATCTTCTTCCTAGGGGAATTCATCTTTGTTCACTTTAATAAGAATATTGAAGCCTAATAATTGATTCAGGTTTTTGGTTTTTGTCTTCTACCAAAAAGATTATAGCTAAAAAATAAGAGTGAAGTTCCATATTAACATAAAATATACATGAATCACTGCAGAGTAAACTTACTTCTTTTCTTTCTCTCTTGATGGTACTAGAGAGGCCAGGGACACTGGTGACCCACTCAAAAGGAAGATAGGCTGGAGATATGGTTTGTATGAAACATGGGCTGGTTTGCTGGGTTTTGTGTCTTTTCTATGTACTCTTCCATTATCCACAGCCATCCTGTGGGAAGGGCTTGGGAGGATTCTGACATCTGGCAACAGATGCCGTCAGCTCAAAGGGTGTTGGGAATCATGACAGAAAGTTTCCAGTGCCATGACATCGGACAGGAAAAGAGTCGATAGCAGCTTTCCCAGAAGTTTCCCAGACATTTCCAGCACTCAGTCAACCTTGCCACGGCCCTGACCATTGGCAGCATTGTGAAGTTGAAGGAAACCTTTTCAGACCATAAACAAAAGCAGAACCAGGCTACCATCACTACTAACAGAAGGTCTGACTTGATCTTCTGGTGTCTCTATAGAAAGAGATCAATCAGGGCTGCAGTTCAATCTACAATCAGAGGACAGACTGGGAAACAGAAGGGAAGAGGGTTGTAGAGTGGCTGTAGACACTTCACAAAAGCATGACTCTTTTTCTGGGTTTTATTATATATGTGCTGTTTGCTAGATTTTGAAAATTTGGGGATATTTTTTTAAAAATTCAGCTTGAGTCTTTAAGTACTTACCCCAATTCAGCATTTGTAATTCTGTCTTACTCAGGAGAACCTCATGCTGACCATGTGATCTGTGTACCCCACCACCTCATAATCTTTCTGATGCCCCAAACCTAGTATCTGCTATCCACTTGGGGTCCCAGTGCTTACTAACCACATGGAACTGTGACTGTCAGCCTTGGAGACAAGGTGTGAGCCCAGGACACTCGCTACCCTGGGGTGGGGATGGGAATACTTCCCTGAGACTTGTCATGTGCAAATGACATTGATACCTGTTTACCCAAAACCTGATTCAGTCATTATTTTTCTTCCTTATCCAGGGGCTGGGGCCCTTCCCCAAGCCAGTAGACTTTATTGGAACAGTAACTGTGCTTCCACATTGAGATTTTGACCACATGCACACCTTGCCCTCTTAGATGGAACTCTTCAGACGTGGGCACAAAGTTACCATCTCCCTCCCAGCATCCTCGGCATCCTGGTGAAAGATGCTCAGACACAGGTGACCTGAGATGGATGATTTTTCCAAAATAAGTATCCAATGGCAGCCTGAGATTTCTGTGAGTAAAACAGGAAAATTAACAGTCCTACTGCCTTGCTGGATTATGAGGCATTAACAATCAAATTTGTGTAACACTCTGAACACTGTGTCCAGAGCTCAGTGAATGTTCACGACTTTTGATGGCTGCTCAAAGTGCTCACTATCTGTGACAGTTTGAGTAAAAATGGCACCCAAAGGTCCATAAGGAATGGCACTGTTGAAAGGCGTGGCTTGCTGGAGTAGGTGTGGTCTTGTTGGAGGAAGTGTGTCACTAGGAGGCAGGCTTTGAGGTCCCAGTAGCTCAAGCCAGGCCAGTGGTCCCCTGCCTCTTCTTGCTGCCTTCAGATCAGGATGTAGAACTCTGAGCTCCTTCTCCAGCACTATGTCTCCCTGCACACCACCATGTTTCTCAGCATTAAGATAATGGACTGAACCTCTGAAACTGTAAGCCGGTCACAATTAAATGTTGTCCTTTATAAGAGCTGCCGTGGTCATGGTGTCTCTTCACAGCAACGAAACCCTAATTAAGTCACTAGCCTTGTTATTTCAGCAAGTGAGAAGTTTTGAAACAACAACCAGACCTACCGATATCACCCAGGTCACGGACAGAAGCGTTTTACAGTACAGGGAAAGTGACAGGCCTTGCAGAAAGCCAGGCTGTCACTCATAAGACCATCCAGCCATATTCAGTGCCCTCATTAATTCCTCGGGATCCTGAGTGATCCCTCAGCTTACACTCCAGAGGACACCACAAGAAACTGTTCCAAAAGCAGTGTTTCCACCCAGAAACACTGTGTCTGCAGGAGGCCTTGGCTCGGCAACTCCAATTTCTCTGTCAAAACAAGGAAATGAAGCTAATCTCACATGATGGGCCCTCACTGAACTCTTACTGCTTTCAAATGATCACCTTCCCTCTCAGGGGGTTTATAAACCATCAACTTGAATGTCATTTCTAACCCTGCTGTTAGCTCTGAGGTTGGGGACTTGCTAACTTCCTCTTTTTATAGAAAGCATTATGTCAGAATCCTCCCACGAACCGCAAGCTTTCCAGAAATGGCTACCACTGAGGTGAAGTCGTCTAAAGTGAGGCCAGGCCTACCTAGAGGCGGCCCACATCCTAATTATCTGAACGGTTTTCCAGTCGTTCAAAATAGTGTGCTGTCTCCACCTATGTGTTAGAGCCGAAGGAAAATGAGTTTCTCATATAATGATTAAAAATATTCTTGGATTTGGCTTTGGGGAGTTCTTTTTTTTTTTAACTAAATTACTCCTGTTTGCCTGAAAAGATGGATTTAGACCTGCAGACGCCAAGGTCCTTTGGAGTTCTTAGCTTTATCATCCTCAAGGCGTGGTTCTGGTTGCTACCAAATTCAACCCAGAGCACACAGCCATGGGCCCTTAAAGAGAAGAAGATTTAGTAATGTTGACCATGTGGGCATGGGAGTTTCCAGGCCTGGGGAAATAGAATAAAGCCATGAGCAGCATCTCTGGAGGGCAGCAGATGTTTTGTCTGTCCTGCAGCCAGTCCTTCACTGTCACACAAGAACACATTGGTTTGTCCTCCAAAATACCCTCTGTTCACCCTGCTCACAGGCAAGCTAGGTCATGTGAGGCTGGCCATACTCTGGGCCTCAAAATGAATCCATGAATTAGGACAGGGCAGTGAGAAGTCACAACCATGCATCTACTATGATTAACTATCATGTGAGACACAAGACACAACCCAGCCAGCCACCATCCTGAAACACACATTGGGACTGATGAAAAGCGGCACGCTCACATTCCTTGCTTCATGGGCCTTGCAGATCGATCAAGACCTTGCTAACCATTTCTCCCTCACATGGAGGTTCCAGGAAAGTTTGTACACAAGACAATATGGAAGAAAATCACCTAGTCTGATGTCCTCCTATGTCTTTACTTACATTCTTGCTGGATGTTTGTATAGGTCAGATCTCTGGTTCTTTTTTAAATACTTCAGGCTTGGATCTCTCATCTTTGGGATACTGAGAACAAAACCCAAACAAAAGTTAGAGCTAGAGGTGAGCGTCTTACCACCATCTCCCTAGCTGCAACCAGTCTCTTCAAAATGTGTCTAGATTTAGTCCTCGCTGGAATGTCCAGTCATTTGGTTTAAATGTGAGTATTCTTTCTTTCAACTGAATGAGAAGACGGTCACCTGCTTATCTGCAAAGTGTAGAACATAAGACCCAGACTCAAGAGCCTGGTGCTGATCACCAGGGACAGTCACTGTACAGCTCGGTTCCGTGCCAGGCACCTTGGAGGCAGTTAGGCATTGCCTTGTCACATACCTTGACAGATGAGAGGGAATCAAAAGATATACATGCCACTTCCGGAGAGAAACCTGAGAGCACATGGGCTTCTCAAGAAACTCTCCCTGCTGCTCTACCCACTTTGGAAATATGGAAATAAAGCCTCCTTCCACCTGGGTCCATGAAAGAAGTCATGACTCGATGCTAGTCAGGCAGCTGAGGATGTTCATCACAGATGAGAGAAAAAAGAGCAAAGCAAAGATCAAGTTTTGGACTCACTGATATGACATTCTGGGCTTGTCTGTTACTGTAGCATAGCTTACCGGATCTGACCTATACAAATGTCCAGCAAGAATATAAATAAAGACATTGGACATGAGACAAGGTGAGCTTCTTCCATGTTGTCTTCTGGACAAACTTTCTTGGAACCTCCACATGAGGGAGAAATGGTTAGCAGGGTCTTGATGGAGAGATATCCAAGGCTCATGAGGCAAGAAATATGAACATGCTGATAAAAGCACAGATAAGAAAGGCATAGGGGTGGAGGATGGTGTCTGTCTACACCCAGGATGCCCAGGGAAATGTGAAAGAGTGATTCCAGACCAAAAAGAGGAGATAAAGGGAATTTCAAGAAAAATACAGCAGTGATCACACCTAAATAACAAAAATGAATGGCCTGATGTGAACTATGCTTGACCTGCAGCTGTCAAGATGGTCCTGTGAGTCAGAGTCCCATGGGCTGTGCTCAAGACATGTAGTTACTTTGGAGTCTGTAAAGACCATAATCTCAAGGGTGTGATCATTGGGACCAGACTATTAGGTGTGTCCAATAGCATGATGTGAGGTCCTGGCTGGACATGAGTATCTCTGTAACTGTGAATGAACAGGACAATGTGTTCTTTTTCTTGTGGATTTGGAAATCATTTGTCAGTGTAGTTAATTGTTATAGAACAAGTGCCTCAGACCTTTATGTCTTAAAACAATTGACTTATTTATTAATCACCATTTCTGGTGGACAGGAATGCACATGTAGATAAGCAGGGCACCTTGGCTTAAGTTCTTTCAGACTTAATAGGGAAGGTGTGATTTGGCTTACAGTCATCTATCTAAAAAATCAGTTGAGGCTGAGGATGTTTGGTCATGACAGCTCAGTCACACAACTTTTTGAAAAATAAATCCCCATTTGTCACCATATGACCTCTCCGTAGGGCCATTTGAGCAACTTTATAACATGGTAGGTGGCTAGGTCCTCCAAGAGCTGGTGGTGTAAAAGAGACAGCCATGAAGATGAGGTAATGTCTTCTGGTCTTAGGACCTCATCACAAAATTCAGACTTGGTCTCCAAACAGTCACCCGCCTATCATTTCTGGTGCCATCTCTCATTAAGATATGGGCAGAGAGAGGGAAACTAGGGGGTAAAACATAGACAAAACCATGTGCAAAGCAAATTAGCCACTGATGGTTTCCTTAGGAGTAACGACATCAGCAGACTTTCAGATGCCTGAGAGAAGAATCTAGAAAGAAGAAACAGAAAGTCTCAAACTCCAGAGATAAAAAGAATTTTGTTATATTCTAAGTGAACAAGGGAGAGTGCCCGGCAGAGCTGGGACAGATGTAATGGACACTGATGTCTGCCCGGGATCTGTGTGACAGGCCCCTGGAGACAAATTGTTCTGGCTACTGGGTGGCTAATGTTCAAGCTGTCTGAGTGAGCACTGGGAGGGGGTTCAGGAAACTTCTAAGGGGTACAGCGGAAGATGGGGTGAGGTGGGAACAACAGAAAGAGAAGGATATGGTCCAGAGAGTGTGGTATTCTGCTGTGGGTTCTCATTGATTCCCACCTGTGGTTTGTGTTCTCAGAGAAAATTTGACAGTAGCTTTTGCCAAGTAGTTACAACTGTTTGGATGTTTCACTTGATTGCAGTCTATAAGCATAGCTGTAAAGGAACAATCATAGCAACAAAGGACTCCTGCCATTATCTGTGTGTGGGATGTCACAACGGGTCAGGACATACTTTGTCCAGTGAAGGTGTGGATGGACATTGTATAGAAATAGGTTCCACTGTCTAGGCCTCTAGTGTGAACCACACCTCTGATGATGTGACCTTCAGAATGATAGGACCGAGAGATTTGTCACCAATACCTGTGGCCAAACGTCTATAGATACAGCCATGTGGCTGGTGGCATGGTTCACAGGGACTTCCTAATATTTTTAACATCGCATTATTTCAAATCCATCACAGATGGAACATGCATGGATTTTTTTGACACTTTGTACTCTTTCAGCTCTTTCTGGGAACAATTTCAACTCCTGAACAGTGGCTTTAGAAGGCCTCTAAATTGATTCTGTCTTAACCAAGACATACCGCTACCCAGAATCTTAAAGCCACATGGATTCTGGGAACCAATTTCTTTGGAGCCCCCAGAAAAATGATGAAATGAATAACACAGCAGACGTGTGAAATCAGAGAAATGTAGAAGTCCCATAAACAGCTCCTTCCACTGAGCATTTTTGCGCCAGCCGCTATACCTCATGTTTGTTTTAACACAAAAACTAATAAAAAGCCCCTCTCCTCCATGAACCCCAGGATGGCTCGGCTTTCTTACAATTTCTTGCAAGATCCAAGTAAATTGGTCAGATGGAGAAAGCAGATGTGGTGAAAGCCACGTTGTCCCTTCCTTACAACACAGTTTACTTAGCAGCTCTCGGCCTCAACTCCTGCTGAATGGACAGCAGGGTCTCCTGTCCAACAGAGGGCAGCTCCTGGGTGTACGTATCTGTTCCAAGGGTATTAGCTCAGAGAGTGAATGCAGGCAATGCCAGGGCTCACCGGATAGCCAGTGGACTGCTGCTGCTCCAGCTAATTGGATTTGCTGGTTAGTTTGGCGTTTACTCTCTGGCCTCCTCCAAGCCACCCAGCGTCTCCTCCTCACCTGGGAACTGACCCCAGCACAGCTGGAGTCATCTCAGCTATGGGCCCCGCAGCCTGTATGTTGTGTGTTCTCATTTACGTTTCCATGTTGGTCACAGAGTGTTCTGGAAGCTTAGGAAGGAAATTGAACCAAGCAGAGCTGCATGACTTGAGCAGGGCTCCGTGATGTGGGAGGTAGGATGGCCCTTGGAGACACAGACATCTCCATTTTGGTTAAGGCTTTTTACACAAATTCTCAGGTCTCCTCAATCTACTCTCCTACCCTGTGTAGTAATGGGGGATGGGGTGTGCTTACCCCCCTGAGTTTTAGATAAGAGAACACTGTCACCCAGGGCGAGGGTGTTGGGTTTTTCCTGGGAAATGGTGGGAAAAACACTTGGAACCCTGAGAGTTCAGTGGCAGAGTCTAAGCTGTTCACTAGGATCTCAGAGAGAGGAAGATGGTAGCAGATGTGGGTGGGGCTGGGAGAGAAATTGGGGCAAGAGGACAGTTAGACAATTCTAAGAGAAGATATGTCAGCAGCTCTGAGTCAAATTAAGGGACTAGGAATGGTGACAAGAGGGGAATCAGATGCAAGGAATTTTCCAGGAATGATACTGGCTTTCTAGAAGTGACAGTCTCTGGGAAGGTATGTAGGGACTCTGGGAAGCAGTCAAATGCTAAGGAGAAAGGAGGAAGAGGGAAAGAGGGGAAAAGGGGAAGAGGGGAAGAGGGGAAGAAAGAGGGGAAGAGGGGAAGAGGGGAAGAAAGAGGGGAAGAGGGGAAG
>NW_021620869.1:4943656-4994519 GCF_004785775.1 Grammomys surdaster
AGGGGAAGAGGGGAAGAAAGAGGGGAAGAGGGGAAGAAAGAGGGGAAGAGGGGAAGAGGGGAAGAGGGGAAGAAGGGAAGAGGGGAAGAGGGGAAGAAGGGAAGAAAGAGGGGAAGAGGGGAAGAGGGGAAGAGGGGAAGAGGGGAAGAAGGGAAAAGAGCTCCTTTACTGGCTGAGCCATCTCACCAGCCCCCAGAAACTTCTGTTTTTACCCAAACATAAACATAATATACACGGATTGGAGCATGTAACTCTCATATTCCAAATGACAAAGACAATGCTAAATATGCACAGCATTGTTAAAGAGCAAAATATTAGGAGGTGTTCTACACTCTGGTGGGGGGGGGGCATTCTGCGCACACAGATGTCTGAATATGATGTACAACCAATGGGACAGGGGTCACAGACGTCTATGTTTACACGAGGGGGCATTTGCCCACTTAGCTCCCCAAAACTAGGCTCCAGGGTCCTGTGGTGGCTCAACCCTGATGGAGTCTGAGGTTAGGGAAGGAGTGTCAGTGGAAGGCTGCTCTCTCTTTGAGGGCAGGGGAGATAGAGGCAGGCCTCCGCTCACACAGTCTTGGCAGGGAGCAGATGTGATAGACATGGGTACAAGCTTCTGGTTATGGTCGCAGCCTACCGAAACTGCAAGAGACTCACCATGAAGTACTCTCCCACTTCCGTCTGGTCCTTGGATAACCACCGAGAGATACCTGGCAATGATGTGTGAGAAGTAACAAGAGGAAGAGTGAAGGAATGGCCTGCAGTAAAACAAAAAGATCACAGGTCACAGTGAACACAGAGCAAAGGCCACCAGCAGCAGAGGGGAATAGTCACGTGTATACATCTGATGAGAGCTTAACATCTAGCTGGCGTGAAGCACTTCTGTAAATAAACAACAACAGCAAAGACATAGACCCTCTTGGTTAAATGGGCAAAGGGCATGTACAGATAATTCTTTAAAAATCTATAGTTGATCAATAAGTTAGTCAGGAAGGAATGTTTGCCACTAGTTATTAGGGGATGACAAATCCAAAGCATGAGGAGATGTCACCTCACAGCTCTGTGAATGGCTATGAACAGAAAACAGATTAATGAATGTGGGCAAGGATGGCTAGGTGGAGAGAATTCCACTGATGGAGTTGTTGTGGAAGACATAACGACTGGGCCTCAAAGCATTCAACAGAGGATTGTCACACTAGCAAGCCCACTTATGGGTACAGACTCAAAAGTGCAAGCAGGGACTTGAAGAGACAGCCATTGTATGTATACAGTCGCAGCAGCAGTGTCTGCAAAGGCTAAATGTGAAAGCAATAGACATGTCCATCAGCAGATTAACGGAAAATGTGGTATATGCATACAGTGGAATATTATTCAGTCTTCAAAAGGAAGAAGTTCTGATTTATTATGACCTTGTCAAACCTCGAGGACATTTTACCGAGTGAAAAGAGCCAGATGTAAAGCTCAAATAGCATTATAATCCCACTTCTGCAAGGTTCCAAGAGTTGCCAGATTCACAGAGATAGAAAGTAGACTGGTAAGTTTCCAGGAATGGCAAGAGAGGCAGGGCACGCTGTCATCATGTAACGGGGACAGATTTTGAGTTTGGGAAGATTAGAAGGTCTGGAAATGGATGCTGTTGAAATACACACTTGAAAGCAGTCACTGCGATTGCAAGGCCCGAGTCATGTCCAGAGCACAGGACTCCCTAATACCTTCCCATCCTCCATACTGACTGTGCTCCTCCATGTGATCCATCTACACCACTCCAGGTATTCACCCGGGAGACGACATGTCAGCACATCACAGAGATCCCTGTTTATCAATGTTTACCACAGCACTCCCCACAGGAGCTGAGTTATAGGCCCAACCTAGGTGTCCAATAGCAAAAGAATAGCCAAGGGAAATAGGGAGATGGATATTTCCTCCAACAATAATGCTAAATGAATTAAGTCAGTCTCAGAAAAAAACGGAATATTATGTTACCTCTCACATGTGGGTCCTAGATTGTATGCAGATACATAAGAATATGTATGTAACGTGAAAGTAGAAGTGATGTCACTGGCTGTCTATGAAGACTGACAGTGGGAAGGAGAAGAAAGGAGAAAGGGCAGGGAGCAAGGGGTTTGTGTTTGTGCTCAACACACAGAAGAGTCACATTGAAAACATGACCCAGTGTCCTCCACAGATGGAGGAATGTCACTCAACTCCTTAGCTAGCTGAGTGAGGTAGCAGCTCCATGAGAACCTTTGAACCTTTTCTTTCATGTCTTCTGGGACTGCAAGGCCAGCACACAGGTCTGGGAATGCAGTATTCCTTTGTGTTTGTGATCAGCTTTTTCTCACCTGTGATTCACCTCACTGAGACGCCAGGAGATCTCAATTATTAGAGGCAATTACTAGGAGGACAATTATTAGGCTTTCTCACAGAACCAACACCTGTGGGTTGACCAGATGACCAACAAAACAGTTACTAACAGAGTTCCTGACAACCATTTACCCAGGACTCTTGGTAGACTGTATGAAATGACTGTTGCTCCCCATAGCCACCCTCTGATGACTTTAAGGTTGGGAGGAAACCTTGAGACTACTGATGCCCAGGAATGTCTCTGAGAGGCCCTATGGAAGGGTATTCCAGAGGGTGAGTCCCTCAGTTTCAATTCCTCTGGCTTGACCTGTTCACCCTCAGATGCAGAAAGCAGCATCTGGCTTGCCAAGAATGCATTCAAACACGTTGTCTAAAGGAAAAGAGATGTTGAAATATCTGCAAGCTTGGCAAGCTCTCAGAGAGTGTTGGGAGCAGAGACCCTTCTTGAACACCACACCTAAAGGGTCCCATTCAAGGAAGAAGCAAAAATCTTCATTTCCAAGTTTATCTCGGTTGTCTGAGTGGTTTAAAGCAAGCATGTATTGCTTCGGAAACCCAAGGAGAAAGGAGTACATATTCTGAAGGTGACAACATTGTGGGCTGGCTGCAGACACTGGGTGTGAGCATCCCAGGGGCACATTCATTACAGTATCTATCAGAGAACACGGCTGGGGAGAATTAGAATATCAGATTTCATGTGAACAGATGTTAAAACTAACGAAATAATATTTGTCCTGGCAACTTCCCCAAGGATAAACATGATTACTGATTAAAAAGACAGGGTGTCAGACTGTAAGTCCTGGGTCTGCTGAAGCAGAAGGCCTGATCAGAAGACCTAGCTTCTCCCAGATTTCCCTTACAGGAGTCCAGAGAGAAATGTGTGTAACTCAGGGTTGCAGTTGGTTCTTAAGAAGAAACCAAAGACATGGCTTAACCTCGAAAGCATGGCCCTGAAGTGGCCATAGGTAAAGACTGACAAGATAGAAACAGCTCTAGCTGTTAGCCACCCAACCTAGGCAATCCCTGCTGTGAGAGATTAAGAGCTAGGACCCAGTAGCATGGTTCAGCATTGACTAGATCATGATAATGATGGTTGATTGTCATCTTAACAGGATCTGAAATCCCCTAGGAGTCAAGCTTTGGAGCATATCAGTGGGGGATTATTTAGTCTCTGGGCATGCCTGTGAGGAGTTATGTTGATTAGGTTAATGGAAGTGGGGTGACTTAGCTTAACAGTGGGGGACACCATTCCCTAGGCCTGAGTCCTACACTGAATAAAAGGGAGAAAGGAGGCTGAGTGTCAGCCTTCGGGCGATGAAGTGCCACAAGCTGTTTCTAATTCCCTCTGTTTTAACTTCCCCATCCTGAAGAACTGTGCCTTAACTGTGAGCCAATAAAAGCCTGTCCTTAAGTTGCTTGCTTTAGTCAGGGTATTTTAACACAGCAAGAAAGTAAGACAGCCAAGAATGGATTAAGCTACTCATGGACTACTCATTCTGTCTCTGTCTCTGTCTCTGTCTCTGTCTCTGTCTCTCTCTGTCTCTCTGTCTCTCTCTCTCTCTTTCTCTCTCTCTCTCTTATGCATGCACATCCTTTATGCCTTGACCACATCAGAGGCCTCAGCAGATGACTGTCATGGACTTCCTGGCCTCCAGAACCAACCCTGAGCCAAGTAACTCATTCTTTATGAATTATCTAATCTCCCAAACCAGAGATGCATTTATAACAGGCTTATTCCAACTGTTTTGTCCTAGGTGCATGCTGTGTGATTGGCCTTAGTAGCCAGTCTGCCCAACTGGATCCTGCTGGGACTTTCCCAGAACTTGAGTAAACATAGCCCTGTCCCCAGAAGACTTCTGTGAGTCTGTGTGTGTGTGTGTGTGTGTGTGTGTGTATGTGTGTGTGTTGGAACTTAAGAGAGTGTGGAGAAAGACCCAAGGGCAGTGTCATTCTTAGAAAGTTAACTTAAGTTCCACCAAATGTCTGGAAAAGGAGCTTGGGAGACAGCTTGGTTTTGCCACAGAAGAATGAGGACCTGAGTCTAATGCCCAGAACTTACATTAAAAACAAAACAACAAGAAAGCCTATGCAGACATGGTGGTGTGTGCCTATTATTCCAGTGCTAGGGAAGCTGAGGCAGGAGGATCCTTGGGGTTCACCAGACAGAGCCTAACCTCAGTGATCCCAGGCCAGTGAGAGACAATGTCCCAACAAAGTGAGTGACTTCTGAGGAGGAAGTCAACTCATGATGACCTCAGGCCTCCATAGACAACACAGTCACACATATGCATGCAGTCTGGCACATATGCAACACATGCACGCGTACACACACACACACACACCACATACATACACATACACACATATATACACATACTATATACCACATACACACACAATACATACCACACCACACACATACATACACACATACCACATACCACAGACATGTATATACACACACTCCACACACACACATACCACAAACATGCACACCCATGCAGTACATACCATACACGAATACTACCACCACCACACACAATACATACATACACATACCACACTCACATCGTACATACTACATACCACACACACATATACACACACTATATACCACACACACACATAATACATGCCATACCACATACACACATACACATATACTACATACTACAGACATGCAAACACACACACACTACCATACACATAATACACACACACCCCACAGTCACACACCGTACATACTACATATAACACACACCACACACATACCACATACCACAGACATGCATACAACCACAACACACACAAATAAACACACACACATACCACAGACATGCATACACATACACACAAACACCACATACAACAGACATTCATACATACACACATACCACACACATACTACATACCATACACACCACAAACTACATACCACACACACAAATACACACCACATATACACACACATGCATGCACACACAGTTACATGCACGCATGCCTAGGAAAAGAGTTCCTGGCTGTGACATTGAAAACATGAAGTTATAAGAGGATGCTAGGATGTTTGCAATCTTTCATTAATACGTCAACATTCCTCTGCTCCACGGCTTCTCGGTGGCTATTTTCTCCATCACTGGGAATAGACATGAAATGTGCCCTTTGTCTAAAATTCGCTAATTTAGAGTTATAATTGCTCTGTTTCGTTGGTTGGTTTGGGGATTTTTTTTTGAGGTGCCAATATAACTGTCTCTATAATTGCTGTTGAGAGCTCACTGGATTCCAAGAACTCTCTGAACTTCAAACAGAAAAAAAGAAACCCTCGTCTGAGAGCATGTAAGCTGCTACAGCTGTTCTCTCTAAAAATGCCTGTGACTTGTTTTTCCAGAAGAGGAAAGTGCAATGTATTTTTTTAAAGCCTAGAACTCTCATAAAAATAGCTACTTTGTCAACATGGTTTTATTGGGTTATGAGAAAAACAAGAAAGCCATTATTTCCATGCCTTAAATGCTCAAATAATTTATGTCGTTCACAGCAGTGCCCATTAAAGCACAGGTAGGAAGCACAGTGTTTCCAGAGACTTGAGCACACTGAGAAAATGCTCACCATGTGATGCTGACTGAGGCAGGCGAAAGGAGAAGCTGCCACATAGTGTCCCTGAGCTCGAGATAGTTATATCACTTTAAATGTCAGCACAATCTACCAAACCTGTGCTGTTCGACAAGTTATCAGATACAAGATAGCATTTGTTTACTTCAAATCTCTACAGGACAGGAAGATGTTATTCTCATTTTCCAGATGAGAAAACAGGTTCTGGGGGGAGCCAACAGTCTTCTCTTATTTGGCAAAACCAGGGTTGGAACTTTGTACTAAAAAATAAAAAATTTAAAAAAAAAAGCTGAAACATCAGCATCCTCCAGAAAAACTCAGCATCCTCAGGAAGGACCAACATCACCTGGAAGCAACAGCATCTCCTGCAAGCAACAGCATCTTCTGAAAGGACCAGCATCCCCTGGAAGCACCAGCATCCCCTGGAAGCACCAACATCCCCTGGAAGCACCAGCATCCCCTGGAAACAGCATCCCCTGGAAGCACCAACATCCCCTGGAAGCACCAGCATCCCCTGGAAACAGCATCCCCTGGAAGCACCAGTATCCTCAGCATCTTCATCATCCCTGGACACTCAGCCCCACTGTGACCTCAGAGCATGAATTTTCACCAGTTGCTCAGACAACTTGCACACACATACAGCTTCAGGCAACACTCCAGCTCTAAGCCAGTCTGGTAGGAACAGAACCCTGGGGACATGCATCTGACTGTTAACAGTGATCAGCTGTGATTTTAATCATCCCATTTACACTTTTCTGTATTTGGCAAACAGCTTCCATCCTATGCTCTGTCTATAATAAGAGAGGCATTGAAGTGAGTGAACCAGCTAGATTTGTTGACGCAACAGTATGTAGCTCTATTAAAACTTACACGAGAGCCAGCTCGCTCTTTCCATCCCTTCCACTGCTTGCAGCAGCTCCAGATTTAGGTAGCTCAACTTTTGGCATAAACAAGAAAGGGTTAATCTACCCTGGGGATGATGCCACTGTCAGGGAGTCTCCAGGCACAGAAGGTTAAAGGAGCCTGGTGTCCACCCACCTGGACAGTCTGTTGCCCAGGGCAGCCAGTTCAAATGCCCTCCAAGGGAGAGGCCAAGCTGTCCCTTCCCAGGCAGCTGCACTGTGAGACCACAGCCCGGAGTGGCAGGAATGTTACTGTTTCTCCAGTTGGTTCAGGCAATGAGCTGCTGAGAGAGTCAGAGGGTGGGCCATGAGAGAGTCAGAGGGTGAGAAGACTAACAGCACTGTTACAGCCAGTTGCTGGAAGCCTGGCCCTCTGGAGCACTGTGTTTTCATACCTTCCCAGCATTCTGTGGGGCCTCTCAGCCCCTGTGTGACAAGAAAAAAGATTTGTGATGATGAGAGAGATCAAACTCTGTTCCATCAGCCTCCTCATGCTGTTTTTGGCTACCACTCTACATTCATCAAAGCACACTAGGAAGCGATGGCCTTGTAAATCCACCTTGGGGTCTGATGCTGGGGTCTCCAACTTGTCTGAGTATCATCTCCGTTCCTGGATGGCCAAAGAAGGGCCAATAGAAATCCTTATGACAGAGACTGAATGGACAGCCAGGCTTCTCTGGACCCAAGAGTGGGACTGTGACTGACTAGTCACTCGGCTGCTACAGGCCAGCTAGGAGGACCTTTGAGGAGGCTTTGCTTTGGATATAAGTGTTCCTGGGCCTCTCCAGGGATGGTGTTTTGAAGATGAAGAATTTAGAAGTGGTCCTGATTTTCTTTCTGTGCCAAATGAAGGTCATTTCAGCAAGAGGGTGTCCAGACTATAGAATGGCACCCAGCTGGGTTGTCCATCCTCAATATCTGGTACCCTGTGAGCTCCCTGGAATGTGATCAGCTCTTCTTTGGAGATTCCGGGCAGCGTGGCCATGTGATTGGCCTTGTCCCTGCAGTGCAGCATGAGCCATGCACAAGAAGGCTCAGGGCAGTAGGACATCAAGGGTAATTGTTAGAGACAAGTTATCAAAGTACTTATGTGGATTGGTGCAAGTCTCACAGGGCTATGGGCACAAGTCTGGGATTATAATCCAAGGAGCCTGCTTCTGTCACTGGTGGTGATTACAAAACCAAGCGGCCCTCCAGAGAAAGATGTGCAGGCAAGTTGCTTGTTTCTAGGAACCTATGTTAAGGTGTTCCTAAATTGTGGGGTGACTGGGCGCATAGGGAATTGGTAGGATTGCAAAGACTGCCATATAGAGAGGGGACTACCGATGCATCCACACATCAGGGGCTGAGATGGGGTGGAGTATGGGGATAGTCTTCCCAGAGAGCTTGGTAGGTTCTGTATAGTGATGCTGATATTTTGATTTCATGCTCCTGGCCTAAAGAGCTATGGAGAAGGAGCTGCCTGCTGCCTTCAGTCACTGAACTGTGGTACTTGTTCGAGCAGCCCTAAGATGGGACTGAAGAGATTTGAATATCTTATTTATTCTCCAAATGGTAGGTGCTGGTGAGACGGCACAATGGGTAAAAATAAACAGACAAACCAACAACCCACGCATGTCTGGTCACCTGAGATCAGTTCTCAGAATCCTTCTGAAAGCCAGATGTGGGGATCCCCTCATCTCATTAGCACTCCTATGCCTCAAAAGCGAGGTGGAGGAGACACCAGTTCCTGACAGTTGTCCTCTAAGCTCTACTCACACACACGCACCATGTATACGCATAATGGTAATAGATGAAAATGAAAACATCTCTAAATGATAAAAAAAAACATAGAACAGGAGTAGTCATGGAGAGTAAGACAAGAAACAGATAGGAGGGGCCCAACTGTCAAGAACAGGAGGTGACATTGGTCCCACTGGGCAGAGACACCGCAGTAGCAGTTCTGAGATATTACTGCTAGAGGCCAAGAATTCCACAAGAGAGTTTTGCCCACCCCAACTCCTCCAAACCTACCATCTCTTCCCCAACCCCAGGTGTCTGCTATCTTTCTCCTTCCTTCCTTCCTTCCTTCCTTCCTTCCTTCCTTCCTTCCTTCCTTCCTTCCTGTCTGCCTGTAAGCTATACTCCAGGACAAGATGGAAGCAGAGGAGACACCTGAATACTTTGTGGTTGGACCAGCTAGATTAATATCTCATCATTTAAAGAGTCCTAGAATAACAGCTGGATGGTATCCTACTCTCTGGGAACCACTGCTGATACAAAGGAGTTCTGAAGTCTCTCTCTGTCTCTGTCTCTCCCTGTCTCTCTGACTCTGTCTTTCTGTCTCTGTCTCTCCGTCTCTGTGTGTGTGTCTCTCTCAGTCTCTCTCTGTATCTGTCTCTCTCTTTGTCTCTCTGTCTCTCCCTCTGAACCTCACTCTCTGTGGTTCCTAAATTTCATTCTTCAGATTTGCAAGAAAAAAAAAGAAAAACCTGAAATCTGAGCTACAGTTCAGAATGGCTTTGGTGACTTCCTTAGTTTGAATGAGATGTCCCCCATAAGTCTCAGATGTTTGAATACCTGATCCTAGGGAAGTTTCACTTTTGTTTCCTCCTGATTCAACTGCCAGTTCCTAGAGACAGAAAAAAGGACATGTGACCACTGTAATCCAGCCCCAAGATGGTAGGGAGCTTTTAACATCAAAACTCATCCTAGGCATCCCTAGTGGGTTATGGTCTGACCAGCTTTGATGGGCCCAGGTTCCTGCAAGAGACACCAGACACCTGCAAGCTGAATATTCCCAAGCCAGAAGCAAGTACTCAAGGGCCTGGGAAATCTCAGTACTGACTTGCAAAGCATGGATCAAATGTCTCTTTCTTTCAGAGGTAGGAGGCTGAAACAAAACGGCTTAGAGGAAACTGACTGATTTTCCATTTCAAAACCCCAGATTTATCCTGCCCAGGGTGGTCTCCTCACTCCACTCTCTGATCCTGTTTATCAGGTTTGCTTTTAAAGGCCCCTCAAAGATTATTTATGGGCGTAGGCTTAAGCCTTTGGAGACTGTTCTTTCAAGAGACAGACGGGTTTAAAGCCACTGTCACTTTGCCTAACTGATGTGGTCACGTGGCAAGGCGTAGGGAGAGTGGGATCTGTCTCACTAAAGGATAAATATGACAGAGATTAAACTCATTATAAACAAGACGGATTAAAAACCCCGAGCTGCCCACAGCAGAGTCAAATGACTCAGAATAATCTCCTGAGGAATTCTTTTTTTTTTTTTTTTTAAGAGTACTAGCTGAGCTCTGGGCTGGTATCTTAGGTTATGCTCATAAAATCAGCAGTCTTGTACTAGTGGGACAATAAAACAAAATGGTGACTGGCAAATATGCAACAGTGTCACACCAAGGTAAGGAAGAGCCATTGCTTAGCCACAGACTGCCATCCCCTCCAAGAGTTCCAACTGGACACTCAGTTCTGTCATTTCTATTGGCTTCCAAATGTTTAAGGGCTTAGAGTTTTTCTCTTCCGGCTCTGGCTTCTCAGGATGCAGCCCAGACATTGGCAGCAGGTACAAGGGAGCCCACAGATGGTCTTCACTGCATTAACCTTTCATGGTGGCTGAAAGGGATGCAGGCACTGGTAGAGCATCCTCAGGGGCCACAAGTGCTGTATGTGTCTGGGCACAGTGCCTAGACCTCGGGATACTGTGCTGAGAGCTATGTTCAGGCCTCATAGCTCTCTACCAACAAGAAAGCCGAGGTTCTTCTGTCTCTTTTTAAAATAATCTTGGAGGAGGGATATGAGCATTCTTGAAATATTTGTAAGTTTTTTAAACACACAAAGACAGGGGAAGGGCTATGTGTACTCATACCAGCCTCAAAACGTGTCCATGAGTGTTCCAATGCAGGAACTTGGGCGTTTTCTGGAACATTCCAAGTTACCTCTGTACTTCAGGACCATGATAACAGAAATGTCAAGAAAGCACTAGATTGAGTGAAGGAGCCTGCTCCCTTTAGATGTCTTGCGGAGACACTGGACAACACGACCCGAGATGTAAGACAGCCATTTTCTATGGCTTTCTAAATCTGGCCATGCATATACTTGGAAAACATCTGTAGCTGCAGTAGGATGTCTTGGTGAACTATAAAAGAAAAGAAGTGATGGGACCAACTACCTCCCTCATGACTTTCAGGCTGTCTATCTTCCACGACTCTGTATAATTCACTCCACCTGCAACCTTGTAACCGTGCACTTGGGCAGAGGAATGGCCATACACCATGTGACCTGAGAGCCCTTGGCTCGGGAATTTCATTTCAAGCTCAGGTCTGTGAAAGACCACATCTACATGTGTCCCAAATCTGTACTTCAGGCCAGAGAAGGCATTGGAGGCTCATGAAGCTACCAGAAAGCTTGCCCTAACCATATTGAAATGCCGACTTCACTTGTCATCATACGTCTGAGAAGAGGTGAGCTCTGCACATGGAAGCCACATGTGGCTAGCAGAGGGTCTGCCCTTGTTATTTACAGTAGCTGACAGCCTAGACAATATGAGGCTACATTTGGAATTTAAGAAGATATACTAGTGGTCATGTACCCCCATTCCTGTCCTCTAAGAGAAATATGATGTATACACACATTTTCACAAACACCAGAAGCTCTGGGTAGCACATAGTTCAGTAATTTGTGCAGCCTGCCCAGGCTGTCAGCTCTCTCAGTGCCTGGTGAGATCTTAATTCTTCCAGAGTAAGACAAAAAGCACTAGAAAAAAAATTACAAAAGTCAAGATTCTTAAAAGTATTTATACAAGTTTCATATCACCACTAATAGTCACTGATTTCCAAAGGCTACTTGGAAAGAGTCTGTGGAGTTTGAACTATTCTGATCATAACAATCAGCTGATCTGGCCACAGATACCTAGCAAATGAGATACATATGCTACTTCTTATTTCTTTTCCTGTGTGGAAAATCCACATAGTAATTTTATCTTGCTTACATCCTGTCATAGTAAGGCTGTGAGAAGGCTCAGTGGGTACAGATGCTAGCTGCCAACTCTGATGGCATAGTCCTGTCACAGGCCCCACAAGGTGGAAAAAAAGAATTACTCTACAAGTTGTCCTGTGGCACTAACACATATGACATCAGACACACACACATTAAAATGAAATAATATTTTTAATGTAGTAAACTACCTGAGATTCAAATCCCTTTGTCCCACTGTGACCAAAGTGCATGATCGCTTCTAGGAGACAAATCACGTTGATGAATTCTTTTTCTAATGCAGACAGGGAACTAGAGAGACAGTTCTGTGGTTAAGAACACTGGCTGTTCTTCTAGAGGAACTGGGCTCTGTTCCTAGCACATGGTCTCACAAAGGTGTGTAATTCCAGTTCCAAGAGATATGACATCTTCCTCTGGTCTCCCTGAGCACTTCACACATCTTCTACACAGACATACATGCAGACACACACACACACACACACACACACACACACATATATATATATATATAAATAAATTTTTAAAAATGCAGATGGATCCACTATTCTCATTTTTTCCTTAAATTTTCAATATTCTAATTACTTACAAATATCCAGAACATTATACAGAGCAGGGAAAAAGGTTCTCTTGGGTTGAAAACATTGGAATGGCTTCCCAATGGAAGCCCTGGTTAGGTTAAAAAGAAGAAGAAGGAACCCCACAATTTCTTTGTGCCAACAACATAGTTTTCTCTGGAGTGAGTTTGGGTCTCATGTGGGGAGAGAAGAGAGGCACAGGAGCACAGAGGTGAAGGCTGTGTTCACTCCCAGGCCTGTACAATAGTACAAACCATTCAGAAAAATCAAGAGCCCTGTTACCATGAGCACAGAGCAGAAGAAAGACATCAGGTATCTTTGGGGACAATGGGCAGCATCTTACTACCAGGACCATAATGAAAGGTGATCTCTAGTGGACCATGAAGTCTGTCCTTCATATATGTACACCTTCACCCTTATGATTCCAACTTATGCAAATAGAGACTCATGTCCCTCACTTGTCTTCAGGCTCCAGGGATTCAGTTTGACTAGAACAGTGGCAGGTTAAGGTATTTTGGGTTTGTGGTTAAGTTATTATTGCCTTTGACATCGACTTCTGAAATAAGTAGACCACGGATGGGATTGGCCCACAATTCAGCCATCTGGTCAACCAGACTCTTCTGCATAAATCACCAACTCATGTCTTCTCAGAAAAGGAATCATTAAGAGCAACATTCCCCGAATGCCCCTCACCAACTCTCTGGCTGTGTGGCTCCAAAACTGTGTCCCTCACTCCGGAGAGACGACTATCCCATCTAAAGCTGGCATATGAGCCTAGAGTCTGGCCTGTCCAGTGCTCTTGTTGGGAATACATTCCATTACCATGCACACAGTGTGGCCTCAAGCACAGACTTACCAGCTATTCAAATCTCCATTACATCCACTATTAAGACAACAATACACAAACAAATTCCAAATAGAACACATGAAAATATTTTAAATAGAACAAAGACCGTTCCATATGGTCCAGCATGCTGCTAAAGACTTGAAATCTCTTCATTCACACCTCTTTTTCCCCTTTCTACATTTCCCCTCAATCCTCTGTAGGAATCTCTGGTTTGCATTATTTCTAGCCTGTCATTACAGCATTAAACTCTGAATGCGGCCATCTGTTTGCAGGCACAGCATCCACACCCAGCAGGAACTGGCCCTTCTTCTCTCTCTCCTCTCCAAGCTGAAAGGCATGTGCAAGAAACTCCAGCCCTCTCTCATTTGAGTTTGACTTAGGGCTTTTGTGCTTCTCACATTCATACTCCTAAGTTTTAGAGAATATACTTGAGAGCTCTCAATGTTGATGTATCATCTGCATGATATGGAAGCATCATAAAGTTCCCCTTTTCTCAGGTCAGCAGAATGTGCTGTGTCTGTAGTGAAGACTTCTTCTTCTTCTTCTTCTTCTTCTTCTTCTTCTTCTTCTTCTTCTTCTTCTTCTTTTAAATTCTTTTTTTATTGGATATTTTATTTACATTTCAGATGCTATCCCCTTACCCCATTTCCCCACTTCCCGCCCAGGAACCCCCTATCCTATCCCCCTCCTCCAGCTTCTATGAGGATGTGCCCCCACCTATCCCCCTACTCCCACCTCCCCACCCTCGAATTCTCCCAACACATGGTGTCCAGCCTTCATGGGACCAAGGATCTCCTCTCCCACCTATACCTGACAGGACCATCCTCCCTTACATATACAGCTGGAGTCATGGGTCGCTCCCTAAGTGCTTCCAGGCTGGTGGTTTAGACCCTGGGGGCTCTGGTTAGTATTGTTGCTCCCCTCATGGGGTCACAAACCCTTTAAGCTCCTTCAGTCTGAGTGAAGACTTCTTGTTGTGTAAAAGCTCCTTCAGTCTGAGTGAAGACTTCTTGTTGTGTAAATGAAGCTGTGAGCGACAGGATTAAGAATTACAGGAAGTATCCATATTTTCTAAAAATCAGGAGACTAGTGGAAATTGACAAAAGCAATGAGTAGCATCAGTTTGAACAGCTAATAATATAAGAGAGAGAGAGAGAGAGAGAGAGAGAGAGAGAGAGAGAGAGAGACTGGATAAAGAGAGAGAGAGAGAGAGAGAGAGAGAGAGAATGGATAAAGAGTAGAATATGGAGGCCTCCCTTGACAACGGGATCACAAGGCTCAACATAAACTCAAGAGAAATGAAAAGCTATATACTCACGAAAACCTCCACATGGTGCTGATGACAGCTTTATTTCTTATTGTTAATAACTGAGAACAATCAACATGTCCCTCACCTGGGGAGTGAATGAACAGACTGTGTAACATCCACATAGTAAAAGGGATAAATTACTGATTGATACAAACAACTGATTCCTTTTTGAGTCTGAAGCCAGACTCAAAAATATGCAACAAGAGAATTCCAGTTAAATGATGTTCCCAGAAGTGGGAACCTGTGAGGACTGAGCCAAACAACAGTTTCAGAGACTGGGTGTGAGGCATGAGGGAATGAGTTGGAGGGGACTTGAGTGTTCTAAGCATTCACAGTACAGGCAGCAGCCATTCAACTGTGGGGGTTGTCAAGACTTGTCAAACTGTATGACAGAAAGGTAAATTTTACTACATGAAAAAATCCTATACAATAAAACTGACTGTAAAAACAACTGGGGGGGAAGGAGTCTCTCAAATGTAAGCATGTAGGGCCTGGGGGACTGGAAGACAATTGCTGTCAAAGAACTCCAGCCAGCAAAGTGTAGACTGAAAATTGGGAAGGATCCTGACAGTAGACTGACGTCTCTCCTCCAGTCTCTACATTGCGAGTCAACATTGCTACCACAGTTCATCCTTGGTCACTACCTTGTTTTCCATAGTTTAGTGATGTTCACGAGCAGTTGACATGTGTGTATATGTACCCGGAGGATTGCCTCTGACTGCCAGCCACCCAAATAATGACTCAGAGACTTCTATTTATTTATGTAGCCCAGGCCATAGTGTAGGGTATTTCCCAATTATCTCATATAATATAATTAACCTGTTTGTTCTAATCTAAGTTCTGCCACGTGGCTCATTAGTTCTCTCTCCCTCAATCCTGGCACTTGCTTCTTCCTCTGTCTGGCTGGCCAATCTCCCACCTCTCTCTCTCTTTCCCAGAGTTCCTGTCTGCTGAGGAGTTCCACCCACCCTCTCCTGATTTGCTCATTCAGCTCTTTATTAAACCAATCAGAAAGTGATGGAGAAGGTGTTTACAAAACACCGAGACTGGTGATGATTCATAAAAATAACCATACCAAAGTCCTGCCTATACTCAAATCTCTGAAAGTACAGAAAACAGTATTTGTTTAATACGAAGACACTCTTTTCACAGTGCACAAGAGATTATCCCAACATATATGTTTACATGTGTGCATATGTTTATGTGTATATGTAACAGAAGATAGCCTTGTGTATCATTGTTTCTAAGGAATCATCAACTTGTGTGTGTGTGTGTGTGTGTGTGTGTGTGTGTGTGTGTGATCTCTCATTTGTCTGGGGCTTTCAAAAAATGCTAGGCTATCTAGCCATTGATCTCCAGGGGCCCACCTGCCTCTGCCCCTTTAATGCTGAGATTACAAATGCATGTTACCATATCTAGCCTATTATATGGCTTCTGGGGTGTGAAGTCAGGTGTTCATGCTTAAGTGCACTTTACAGATATAGTTGTCCCCTCAGTACCTTGAACCAAACTGTAATTTTTGTTAGTATAGAATATTAGCTTTTTTAGTAATTAGATTGTATAGACTTGTTTGATTTCCTTCTGGTTTCTTCCTCATAAACGTGTGGTGTGTATCTGACTTTACTTGCTTAATACTTTGTTTTGGACTTTACATTGAGTCTTAAAAGATTTCATAACAAGGCTCATTGCCTCTATGAAGTTGGCATGTAAATGTGGCCCTGATTTGGCAGATAAATCACTATGTGGCTTTCACTAGCGCATCTGATGTCACACGAGGAAGGTATTTTGTTCTATCTACAACTTAGTATAAGCTTCAGAAATAATTATATCTCCAGCTCTACCAAAAGACTTTCCGCCATTAAGATGTGTGGTGTAGCTTTGCACCTTGACCTTGAACTTGATATTTATGTGATAGAATTTTGCTGTTGAATCAATTGCACCCCACCCCAGAGCAGAAGCACAGATGCTAAGACATTGCAATAAAAATGTGCCAGTCCTATTCCATCTCCCTCAGTGCACCCCACACATTATTTAAGAGTGAGATGTATGCCCAGGTCAGGCTTCTGCCTTAGGTGTGGGTTGTGGGCACAGTTCTGGTTTATGTACAGTGTCCAGCTTCTGCCTTAAGTGTGAGATGTGTGCACAGTTGGTCAGTCTCCCACTTCTACCTTAGGTGTGGTTGTCAGAACAGAGCGTGGGGTGCTGCTTTTCTCACTCTCCAACTTCAGTTTTTTCTTTCGAGTTGCGTGTGTGTGATGTTTCAGATAAGCGCCTTCCCTGCTTCTTGCCCAATGCTTAATCACTCAAGAGCCAGAAATGCCAACAAGCAAATAATGCTTTCCCTTTTGGTGTGATGAACGACCCTTGTTAGCATAGGAAACAACTAGTCTCTCTGCCTCCCTCCTTTGTCCTTCCTTCTTTCCTTCACATCTCCCTCTTTCCTACCCTTCCCCTATTCCTTCTTAACCCTCTCTTTCCCTCTTTCCTTCCTTCTTGCCTGCCCCTCCTTTTTCTTTTCTTCTCTATCTCCTTCCCCTCCTCCATTCCTGCATTTTCCTTTTTCCTCCCCTTCCTTCCTCCTCTTCCTCTCCTATTTTTTCTTCCTTTGCCTTTCCTTCTTTGCTTCTTTCCTCCTTTCATGTCTCCCTTCTTTCTGAAAACCTTGGCACCATAGTCATAGGGCAGGGCTGAGTCAGGTAGAGTTCCAGCCAGGACAGCATGTGGACAGAGAAGTGAGTGGCAGGAGCACCAGGTGATTTGGGTGTCACAGCTGGATCCAGAGAAGGACAAAAGAAAGCATGTGGAGAGCCCAGAGACAGCTTAATACGTGAAAGAAAACAAACAGACGTGCTAATGAGAACATGAGAAGTGGTTGCAGTGAGTCCTGCAGTCTTGGAGTAGCGTGATTGTCTGGGAGGACAAGGACATATCTACTGCTGCTCTGTCCACACAAAACAACAACAACAACACAAACCCCACGAGGGCACTAATACACATGTCGGTGACCAGCAGAGGACCCAGATGGCAGCCTCTACCCTCTACTGAGAAGGGGACCCATTCCAGTAATGACAGCTCCAGGGCTGGGAGCCTGAACATCTCTCTGAGATAGAGTGAAGAAGCACATGCCTAAAAATGAGGATTTGACAAGGACACAGCAGCCACATGGAAGGAGCTTCCCCAGCCCCAAATCAGCAGTGATATCATGAATGATAGCCAATTGAATAAAACAAAAATTAATGCACAAAGAACTATTTTTATCAGATCTGAGTGACAACTTAGACATGTGAGAAGTATGGTAGAATCAGAAAGTCCTTACATCTACCTGTGGAATACCATGGAATAAATTCACCCCCACCCCCAAAATGATGGACTGGAAAACCAGAAAGTTAGTTTGGAGGGAGAGGATCTGTATACATCTCCTCACAAGCTACTTATTAATTATGGTGGGGGAAGCAGACCGCGCAGAGAAGGCTGAGGGACTATACTTAGGCACACTGTCAACATCAGCATTTCCAGAGATGGGATAACAGGGAGCAGTGGCCACTGCTGGGATCCAGTGAGGACCACAGAGCATTAGATCCGGGATGCTCCTGCCAGACATGGCACATGGGTCTGTGGAGAAACATCTGACACTCCGAGCTAGAGGCTGTGTTCCAAAATGACCAGCCTGTGGACTTCAGAAGCGCCAAGTTCATGAAGGTCTATAAAACTGCTGTAGAGAAAGACAGAGAAACAGGACATATAAGTGTAAGCCATGATCATGGCTCAAACATTTTGATATAAAGAACAATTTGGAGCACAAGAGAGATGGTTCAGCAGTTAACAGTATTTGCTGCTCTTGCAGATGACCATAGTTTGGTTCCCAGCACCCACACTGGCTGGCTTACAACTGTCTGTTTTAGATCTAGGTGATTCAATAACCTCTTTTGGCCCCAGGTGCGTGTGTGTGTGCGCACACACACACACAGGCACACAGACACATTTTTTTTTAATTTACAGACAGTTATCAAAACAGAGTCTAAGACCCCAGGAATGATAAGGCACTCTTGTTCCCCGCTGCAAATGGCTGTCAGGGGCTGTGCTAGTGAGTGATCTGTGCTCAGGAAACACACAGGGATGGAGAGCTCCCTGCAGCTCCCTCTCTGCTGGCTCACAGGCAACTCTTTGTTCAGTTCTTGTACCTTTCCTGTTTGTTTAGAATCCTATTAAAATTAAAGAATGAGCTTAAGTTGCAACAATGATAATGTATTTTAAAATGGCTGGCCCCAAATCCATGCAGCTCTTGACCTAGAAACACAACTGCTAGAGCCGTATCCTACCGATGTAACCAGAAATGTCTGCAAAAATTGAGCTGTAAACTGTTTTAGAGAGGGTTATTTATTGGTTTAAAATGGGAGCTAACCTGAAAAAGACTATAATAGGATTTGGGAACATAAATTATGATCTAAGCATGAAATAGAATATTAATATGGCCATTATGGAAACTGAGAAAACCAGTTAATGGCTTGGAAAAACGTTTATGATCTGCATTGAGTAGAGAAGGCAGGTTAGAAAACAATATGCCTGTTTCATCTTGTTACTGAAACAAGAGCAAAACAAACATTGTGTGTATAATGGGGACAGGGACAGGGTGGGATTTTAGCCATATCCTTCACCACAAGAAAGCTTGGGGGCTTCCCTGTGGATGAACCATGAGCCTCCAGAGCTGGGGTGGCAACAGTACTCCCCAAATGTGTTTGATAAGTTCTTTTACTTTCATCTTGGACTTGTTCCTAAAAGTGCCCCAAACTCCTAGTGGCCTTTCCTATGATTCTAAGACATCCATCTTCTCTGCCTAGGCCTTTATCCTGATGGTGTTCCGTCTAAGTTACTCCACAGCATCTTTCAAACACAGACTATCATCCTGCAAGGCAAGCATTAGTAAAACCTGCAGGTCCTTAGAGACATCTCTGTTTCATGTGGACATTGCATTTCAGGCTGAGGCTCAAGTAAGATGGCCACTCCCAGAGAAATACCCACCCACCTTTAGACACAGCTTCTGTGTCTCAGAGTACAAGGACCATAAGTCCACTCTAATCAGAGAAGGGGTGTGGCATGGGCCCTTTGTGTCTCATGCAGCTCGGGAGGACACATATGGTTCTCAGGTTGTCAATCACAGCCACAAAGCACCACCAAAGTATCTCCAGAGCCCGGGGATGGGTGCTTTCACAGAACCTTTGCCTGAGTCCTCTGGAGCAAACCAATCCACACATCATTTGTAATGGGGGCTGACGTGGAGAAAGAGATGTCCCAGTGACTACAGAAGGCTTCAAAGGCATTGTGATAATGTCCACCCAAGGCTCCTCAGGAAGTGTGAAGGGAAGGTGTCTCCAGAAGCTAACAAGAAAAGGAGCTTGTTAATGACAGACTTCCTGTGTGTTCTGGGACCATAGAGGCTTTCCTTCCTCTTTCTAGATGGCAGTCAGAGCAGGGGAGGGCACCGTGACTCAAGGATTGAGAACATGGATGCCCCCATTAATCTCCCAACACTTCACTAGCTAGGGCTACAAAAATTTTTTTAAGAGGATTTCCTTTTCTGCGTTAATCACCAATTCTGGAAGAGGAAATGTGGGCAGAAGCCTTACCCCTAACCTTTGCTCCCTGAGATCATTCCTATGAATACATTATAGGACATCAAGGACTTTGCCGATCTGGTTAAGGCTACTAATTAGCTGACCCGAGAATAGGGAAACCACTTGCAGTTATGTGGGTGGGCCTGATTCTCATCCTATGAGTCCTTGTCAGCACTCTTTCCTTGACTGTTGGCAAAAGAAAAAGTGAGAGTGGAAGCATTAGGAGGATTTGATGGAACTGTTGGCTTGAAGAAGAAGAAGAAGAGGTCCATATATCAGGGATCTGGAGGCATTGGGTCCACAGCACAGAGAACCAATGAGTAGCCATATTGCTTTCGATTCTGGGAAGTACCCTGGGTGTCTGACCTACAGAATTGTGTTATGTATGTTTGGTTTTTTTTTTCCTGCAGTGAATGTACACTGCTCCTTTTCAATGAAAACACAGGATGGAGTAGAACAAGAATAGAATTTCAGCAGACATACCTGCCTCAGTATCACAACTATGGGAAGCAGATTTTCCTAACATCAAGAGTGGTGAAGCCTGAGAGGGCCGTAATCAGAGTTACATAAGGGCTACCTGAGATAAGAGGTCAGACTGCCAGTAGCCTCCTTGGGCTACATAGTCACTCCTCTCCAGGCATGGGCAGACTGAGCAGGTCAACAGACACCAATGTGCCATTTCATTAAACTGGCAAATCACAGAGCCCCCAGAGAATCACTTCCAGGACTGGCGCCTTAACTTTTCATTACAGAAAGCTTAGCATTACTGATGGGGCTAAACTTAATGTTGGTCACAATTCCAGATATCTGCAGTGGGCACACTCATAAAGAGGCAAGGTTCATTGGGAGATGGCTCAATGGGTAAAGTAGTTGCTGCACAAGAAGGCCAGAACTCATATGAATGCCTGGTCAGGAATATACCTGATGTCAACCCTAGGCCTCTATACACATATGCATAGACAAGAACACATGCACACAAAGGCATGTGTGCATACACAGAGGTTTGATTCTGATCATTATACCAAATACTAGTAGCTATAATGTTCATTTTTAAAGAGAAAAAAAATGTTACCTGGACTTGTGGCCTCCAAGCCCGACTCTTCTAGAATGAACAGTAAGGTAAAAAGACATCAGTTTTAATTGCCAGTACCTAGGGAGAGAGAAGACATAGTTACCGCTGGCAAGCATGTTAAAGAGCCTTCTAATTAATTCAATGTCCTTTCTTCCAGCCTGATGGGTTAAGGGGAAGTGACAGATGTCATGTGGGCTGGCTTCGTGGAGCTTTTGACTTTGTTCCACTTGATTTACTCATCAGATCCAAAGTAAACAGGCCTCTGCCCCTAGCCTGGAGGGGGGCTGGTGGAGCCAGTTCACTGGTTCAGAGAGCTGCAACTCCCTAGATGACATCTGAGAAAAACCAGGAGAGCAACACAGAACTTTCTGGGGAGGTGTGGACTGTGGTGGCATTCCCAAGACAAGCAGGCCACAGATCATCGGCAATCTGAGCATGGAAGCTGCCCTTGCATTGGGAGAGCTTCACCCAAGCCCTGGGTTTGGGTCAGAAGAGCCTTTGGACTTACGGTATGAATACTATAGGCCTAGGGTCAGGAAGGATGAATCTCAGGGACTTCAGTCTCTTCCTGTTTTGGCAGGTCCAGGGAGACACCGAAGCAGTAGAGTGAAGGCCTTGTATCTGCCTGTATCCAGGATTCCTTTCCCTGGGGTTTTGAGGTAAGTAGCACTATACGTAGTCCATGATTCAGGTGCTGACTAAGAAACTGCTGCATCACACTTCATGTCTCCTAATGCAGCAGCAGGCCTTGTACCAGTCTCCAGAGCCCAGGGAACATGTTTCCAAGGATACAAGACAGGTCCAGGCAGGCCCTAGGAGTGTGTCTCATCATCCTGTCCTTGTCAATCATTTTATCCACATCTTTTATATAGGGAGGTCTTGGGCCCTTTGTTGGATTAGCTGAGTTTTCTAGCATAGTCTGGATCTTGCCTGTGCAGAGAGTCCACAGCTAAGGAAATCAGTAAGGCAAAGCAAACAGAAGGTAATAGAGGATGGGGTTGCTACCTCCTGGGAAGGAAAAGAGTCCCATCTTTGTCTATGTCCAGCCAACTGTGGCTAAGTGAGAGAACTGCTCAGTGGTTCTGCCAAAATAGGAATGAAGATAAATTCAATTTGTATGTGAAATGGAACAGAGAGTACCTATTAACAACTCCTCTGGTCTGGGTAGCCCATACCTTAGTGTGAGTTAGTTCTACCCAGAATAGGCATTTTGTGATATCTATCCAAAGTGTGAAGTCCATGGGCCTCAGCCTTACTCACTTGGTCACCTGCAGGCATCAGGCTTAGAATGGCAGATCACTTAGTCTGTCTTAGATCTTATGGCTCCTGGGTCGATCCTAGAATTTGTCACTGAATGCAGAATGCATAGAGGACTACATAAAGGAAAGAAAAAAGATGAGGTGGCCAGAGACAAGCACAGAGAGAAACAACCACTCAACCCAAAGTCTCTTTAAACACACAAAGAGGAAAAGCAACCACTGGCTGAGGTTTAGATGGGCAGACCATGCTTTGCTTCTAACCTATAGTGTGCACAGTGTAAACACACACACACACACACAAACACAGAGAGAGAGAGACAGACAGACAGACAGAGACAGAGAGACAGAGACAGAGAGAGACAGAGAGAGAGAGAGACTGACTCCAGTCATCCCATTTCTCCGTGTTCTGTTTGTTCTTCTTCTATTCCTGTGTCAGTTACTTTTCCTTTATTGTGATAAAATACCATGACCAAAGAAAAGTAGAGAAGAGTTTCTTTGGGCTTGAGTCCAGAGAGATAAGGCTCCACTGTGTTAGGTATGGCAGCTGGACCAGCAAGCTGAGAGCTCAAACTGCAAACACGAAGCAGAAAGAACAAACTGGAAACAGGGAGAAGCTTCTGTTTTATCTCAAAGCCCAAAGCTAGCAACAATATACTTCCTCCAGCAAGGCTGCCTTACCTAATCTCCCCACCCCCAAACAGCACCCCCAATTGGAGACATTTCTCAACCTTTTTAAAAACTGGATGTCCTTAAAGTATATCCTATGATGTTTTGATAGAGTTTCAACAGTCAAGTGTATTAACATACTATCACCATATCTAAAGTCATCTTCCCATTTTCTGCTTTAGTCCCAACGGTGACTTTTTAAAAAACATAACATGTTTCTAATGTCCTTATCTCTAAGTAAGGCAATGCTATACACCATCCTGTGGCTATGGGTGACTTCACAACATAAATGCTCACAAGCAGATCTTAAACACAGGAAAAGCAGAAAAGTTATCCACAGAGGGACTGTTGTGTACCAGCCCCTTCCATCTTATTAAGATATAGGGTATAAATGATAAATGAAACAACACACAGTAGGATATTACAGATTATGATGTTTACAGGAAAGTAAGACAACAGGATGCTTTAAGGGAAAGTGAAACCCTCCATCCCACAGGAAAGAGCCTTAAGATAGGAATTAATCAACTCAAACAGCCTCAGGAAGTCCCTGAAACCCATCAGATTCTCAACTCGCCAGCCAATGCAAAGTAAACAGTAAAGACTGCTGAGAGTCACATTCAGACAAGCCAGCCTTCAAAAAGACTCCTAGGAGACAAAAAGCAAAATAAAACAACAAAATCAGCCAAACTACCTTAGAAGAAATTTATACTAACTAAGACACCCGTGAAGGACACCCTCCAACCTGTTGAGCTGCTTAGAGGGTGTACAGTGTGCTCTGGTATCCCAGCTTTTGTAATCTGCTACTTGTGTTGGTGTGATCTTTGTTGATGCTGCTGTCCCGGAGTCATTTCTGCTGCTGTGTACTCTGGCTTATCCACCTCTTCAGCACATCCCTCATCTGCTCATTAGATAGGCTCAGTGCCCGGCAAGATACTAGCAAGCCCGGAGGCCTTTAATTTAATATCCCTTCCTCAGGTGGCCTTCTCTGCCCCATGATTGCTTGACACATCATCGTTTTCTCAGAGCTCTTTCCACAAGTACAATCAATACCTGTAAGTGTGTGTCCCTTATGATGGTAAGCACCATGTGAGACTGGAATATATCCATCGCTTGTCAGTCACCCTGGAGCTGAGCTGGACGCAGAACCAGTCTATACAGCTTGAGGGGAAATGAATAACCGTTATCCAAATACTATCAAAACCTCTGTGCAGAGACATCAGCTAGACCCAGACACAGGCAGCATCAAAAGTGTATTGCCACCCTGTCCTTGGCCAGGCTGCAGCTAGGAAACCTCAGGAAACCTCAGGGTTTTTTAGAAAACCGATGCAACGTCAGAGTAAATCTACTCGGCTTTGTCGCCTGGACAAGGGACTGCCACTCTGTCCACTAAGTCTCAAGAGTCTGGTGGTATTCGCTTTCACACCATGCTAAGCCCCAGGTAGGTGCCTCCCTTAGCATTCCTGCTTCTGAGCTGGATGCTGAGTGAAGAGTCACAGGAGAAGCCCCAGATGTCACCCTTGGAGTCCACTCAGGAGCCAGCAACTATACGGATGAACCATAGTGCACCGGGCTCTTCTCTGGCCTCAGTCAGGCAAAACCTGAGAGAAAGAGTTTAACATTAACCTAGGGAACCTGTCAAAACACTGTTCAGCCTTAAGCATCTGTGATTTTAAGGTATCTTGGGCTCAGTATCCAGGACTCAGAGGAAGAGCAGGGGAGGGGCTAGAGGACACTAACAGCAGGGAAAGAACAGATGCTGGAATCAGACATAATGCAGCCCACTGAAGGAAAGGGTCTGAGAGATTTGCGAGTCCCCGTTGGGATTCGGTAGAAATAGGAGGGGAAATTATTTAATACCAGTATTTCCTAATCATAACTTCTTGCCCTTTTGAAACAAACCACGGGCCACTCTGCTGGAAAAGAAAGCTGATGGAGAGGTGGCCGTTCCACTTTAGATGACACTTCTGAGGCACATCCCCAAAGTCTTCTCTAAAGCTGGGCAGTTTTCCAAGAGGTAACCCCAGCATCTGCAGACCGAGCAGTAAAAACAGGAGAGGTCTCCAGCACAGAAAGCCAGAAAGCCAGCTGGGAATCCCTGTCAGTGGTCCTCAGGACAGACTAGCGAAAGTCTGGTGTATTTAGTACATCCGTATAGTGACTAGGGGCTCTCTTCTGGTCTCCTCTAATACCTGCACACACATGCACAGCCTCAAACATGCATGCATGCACGCACACATGCATCCACACACAATGCTTTTGACACTGAAAGAATGGGTTTACTATTGCTGTTACTCTCCTCAGTGTTCAGCCGACTTACTGAAAACACCCAAGAAAAGATAATCTTAAAAAGGGCTAAACAAACCAAAAAGCAGCTATGACGACATTCCTCCCAGACATACCCAGTATGCCAGCAAGGGCCCAGGCAGCTCACGCCATGAGCAACAGTAGGCTGACCTGTGCAGGTAACCAAGTCCTGACTTCAAGGTGAGTTCAAAAGGCCAAGAGGTCAATCCGAGAACCTACCCTTCCCCTGGGAGAACGGTTGCTTTTCAGAATTCCATGACATAATAAGGTTAGAAAATTCCATGCTGGGAGCATCTGAAACCAATTATGGACACGTTGCCAATTATTCAGGAGTTTTGATGTCCTATCCAAGACATTCCAGCAGAGTTCTGTAGGCACCAAGGGTCTGGCTGTGACATCTCTCGGCTTATCATGCACCAGGATCGGATAAAATAATCACATTGGTGATGAAGACTTCCAGCCTGTCAAACTATTTGGAGCTACAGTCACCCATCCCATGGGGAAACAGCTGCTGTGATCTTTCATACAACACACCCCACATATTGCAACAATGGTGGGTGCTCGTGAAGCTGTGAGTATGGAACCATGTGAACGCTAGGGCTTTCATATTTCACTTCACTGGGTAAGCCCTATGCAAGGTATAACACATGTCTGTTGACATTCCAAATCTGGTGGATCATAGAACTGGCCCATCAGGGGAAGCTGGTCTCACTTCCTGTTTCCTCCTTCCTGCTCTCAAATTTGGCTAGCCTGTTCTGTTCTCTTCCTCAGATACTCCAGGCTCACTCCTCTAGTCCCTTCCTCTGCCTGATGCTGCCTAAGGAACTGATTCTCTTGCTGTGTATTTGGAGGGAGGAGATCCTGCCTGGTTCCATTCTACTGTCTTTACAAGAACAAGATTAGAGCCCTTTCCTGGCTTCGTGGCTCAAGCAACATTTACACTGTTTGATATTTCTTGATCTGTGAAAATAACTTGGGGGAGCCCAACACATCTGGCTTGAATAAATGAACCTGGAAACAATATCACAGACAAACACAAAACATGAGATGTCTCCAGCTAAGGAACCAAGGTGCTCCAGAGAGATCTTGCAAGTATGACCACCCTTGTGGTGTCCGGGTAAGCTGGCTGCATCCTGCTTGCTGCATTCCATCCTGAGGTGTGAGCTATCACCACGGAGAAGCTGAGTTCTGCAGTCTGGAAAGGGCCTGTACTAGACACATAGACTTCCAGCCTTCCAGACGATTTTGTGGGAACTACGGTGTTGTGAGAATTCCTTCCTTGAGGAGACTCAAACAACATCAGTCCCTCCTCACAAATTCCCAATGACAAACTTGAGTATGAGACTACCAGAGTTCACCCAAGGGAACCCATAGTACAATGGCTTACTTACAGTTACACTGGAAAACTCCTGTCCAGCACGCATGATACCCACTTCACCCCCAATGTCACATAGAGTTCTCCCCATTAATCCTATATAGCTTCTGTACTCTAGTCTCTCCCCGGACCCCTGAAACCACAGGCAAATAGGGCAGATTTGCAGACAAATGGCTGGGAGAGGTGGCTGGAAATGCAGATAAATATTTAGTAGCCACCTCCCTCTATGAAGGAATCTCAACAGTCCATAGACCCAAAAGTGATTGACACTTGGAAGCAGGCACAGGTGATCTGATGATAATAGTGATTGTTAGACACTTGGTGGATAGGACCTTACAACACTAGGACATTCTTAAGCAGCTGGCCTCCTTGATCAAGGACCTGCATAGCCTGTTCATAGGACATGTGTGCCCTGGAGCACACAGAAAATTTTAGTCAACTAAGTCAGGAAAATAACCCTATTGGTTTCCCACTCACAACTAGAGATGGCTGTCTGCTTAAGGAGTATGGGGCAGATGCTATAGGCTCTGCACAATGCCTTCTCAGAGGAAAGGGGTTTGGGATGTCACTGAAATAAATTTAGTCAAGAGACACCACGTGTGTGTGTGGGATAACTTGTGTGGATTTTGAAGTATTTTGAAGTACAGAGTGACACGATTTTGGGTTCTGCTCTGATTGGCTCTTGTCAGTTCTGCATTCTGTTGACAGATTATCCTTCACCATACAGCATCTCACCACTCATTGGAGTGTCGTGCGTCCTTCTCGGAGTCTTCTTGACTTCACCTCCTCATTTTCTTTTCATTTTCTCAGTCATTGTGACGTGTTAGCTCCGTGTCGTTAACCCTAATGGACATCTTGGCTATGCAACCAAACATGGAGAGGAGATTAGTTTGCTATTCTAGAAGGCAAAGGGTCCTATCTATATGGGAATCCAAGCAATCTCTAATGCTGAGGAATGCCCACCTTAGCCCCTACATCTGTGACGAGAGACCGCACATGTGCACAATGTGATGACCTATTTCCCAGCATGCTTTCTAGAGGGACTGTACAGAAAGTTTTATCAAGGCTTCCTAGAGACAGAATAGGAGAAGTCCTATAGAGCTGAAACACAAATTCATACCCCTGGGTTTCCCAAAGTCATCTCCAGCCTTTGAAGATGTTACCCAGGGGCCAGAGAATGCGACTCCCATCAGGAGACTAAACAGCTTCACCTTTAATCCAGGGAATGAATGCTGGTTTACTCTTTGCTGATAAGGCCTACAAACCTATAAATTACACATGTTCTTGTGGTGATTATGTTATAAAAGCCCACCCAGGTCGATGAATGGGAACTTTTAGCTGAAGAAAAACCAAAAAATAGCAGTTATGTCTCAGAGGCTGAATTCCACTCCACGGGTTAAGCGCTGAGAGAGCACCCTCCTTAGAACTGTGGGTACCTGAGGATACCAGAGGGAACAAGAAAGAATAGGATGTCGTTGCACACAGGGATGGATGACCAGGAGGACCTCAAGGTTCTGCTCGTCCTGCCAGACTTGCATGAGTGTTCTGCTCATTTTTACTCTTCGAGGCAGTTAGCTGAAGCACAGTGATGAATAGGAATCAGGCAGACACTAAAGGAGTGTGTACAAAGGGAGTAAACTCGGAAACATTCAGCAGTGTCCATTTAAAGTGTCTGAACCTGGCTACAGTGTTTGGTTTTTCCTCAATGAAGGAATCACTCTCCTTTTGCATATCTGACTGTGTTGTGTTTCCTTACCTTTTTTTTTTTTTAACAAAGAAATGCCTAGAAGGGCTCATTAGAGCCTGATAAATGCGCAGCCACTGGCTTTTGTCTCCCAGCCAAGGGCTCCCTTCTGGGCTGGGTGCTGACTCAGCACTGCACACAGGAATTCTCTCCAAGAGAACAGGCCATGGTCGGCCTCTCATACTTGTGGTCACAGAGCAGCGCTTCATAAATGTCTCCAGCTAACGAAGTGCAGCTGACGCAAGAACGTTTGTGAATGGGATGTTCCGGCTGGGCTTGAGAAGAGATTTCGCATTCGCAAACGCATTCCAGTTATCTTCTGTGGCAAGCCGGGGAGTGGATTCCATTTTGGTAGCATGATATTCTTTCAGTATCGATGGAGGAGGAGGTCAAGGTGTAACTCAGCAATCTGAAGCAAATTAAAACCCAGAAATGCAGAGCGTATGGAAACAGCTGTAAGACCGCTCAATTTTGAGAGTTCTGGCAAGTCCACTATTAAAGGTCATGGGACAGGGGCTGGCTCAATGATTAAGAGCACTGGCCAGTCTTCTAGAGGCCCTGGGTTCAATTGCCAGCTCATGACTGTCTGTTAGTCTAGTGTCAGGGACTCTACTGTCCTCTTCTCCCCCTCTGTGGGGACCAGGCGTCCATGTAGTAAACAAACATACATCCAGGCAGAAGACTATATACATAAAATAAAGAAGGCTTTTAAATATTTCAAAAAAAAATCTCAAAAACATAAAATGGAGAATGACTGAAGAAGACACGTGATGTTAATTTCTGGCCTCAGGATGTACACATGTGGGAATGCTCATGCACATGCACAAACGCAGAGACACACACACAGAGATACACACACAAACACACATACATACACACACACACACATACACACACAGAGACACACAGACACACACACACACACACATACACACACACACACACCATTACTCAAATTAGTAAAGACAGCACTCACATGCGTGACACTGGGCTTCAGTGGGTTTTGTTCTCTCCTCCTTAGCCATGAACTTGAGTCTTAAGAATCTAACAGGATTGTTACAGCTAATGTTGTGTCCCACCGCATAATAGTGGGAAAAATAAATCTCATTTCTGCTGATGACACAGTTTTATTGTCATGAACTAGGAATGACCTCGAATGATCCAACCACAGCCAGGAGGAATAGTTCAAGTTGAATCCTGTTAAATCCAAAGCCATGGTCTTTGTTGGCGACCTCCAAAACCCCAGTCACTGCTCCATGAAGCTGAGAACAAATCAGCTCAGGCATCTGGTGGGAACTCTTCACCCGTGGCTATCCTGATACACAGGAGAGAGACTCTCCAAGGCTTTCCTGGGTCCCCAGCGACAAATGGTAACACTCAGCCTGAAGACATTTTAGATTCAAGTTGTGTGTGATTGGCTCTGTTGCATTAAAGTCTGAGGTCTCCCTAATGACCAGAGCCAAAGATGACTGCTGAAGAGAAATCTCAGATTTTGCCTGCAATGGCTTCCCCCGTGTCCAAGACAGCAGCTTCCAAATGGGCCATGCTCCCCAGCTTCCCAGCAATGGGATGGCAGCTGAGTGCTTTCTGCATTCCTCTGGAGTCCTACATCCTGGGAGGCAAGCTTAGAGCCACTCATGACTGAGTTGCCTTCTCCTCAGTCCCCGGGGCTGAGATGGGGCTGAATGGTTCCCATGTGGCTTCCTTCTTGAGTTCTGTCTCCTCTCCCACTTTGCAGGTCACTGGGTGAGAGGGCAGGCTTTGGTAAGAGCTTCATGGCTGACACTGCTTCTCAAAGGCAAGCAAGCCCAGGCCAGGGAAGAAGGAAGGCAATGGATGGTGTTTCTTGACTTGGACTGAACCTTAGGAACATGCTAGAATATCAGCAGTAGCACACTTAGCCCACAGAGCCCTTGACCTTAGCCAGGGTCTTGTTTACGGCATCACACATCCACACTGTCACCCTGGGCTTTGGTTGAGGTTTATTCCATGAAACGGTCATAAGAGAACAGCTTTCATTTTTTTTTTAGGAAATGTTATTCGAACCCCTTCTTGTTATGTTGCCCAGTGCCCCACAGGGGACATCCACGTATGTTTTTATTTTAATAATTCACTGCCAGAAGACATCCATAACCTGAGGAACTTAAGTACTTCCTACTTCCTGACAACAGAAACCACAACACGGGCTGTGTCTTGCTGTCTCTCCCCTCTCCCTTCTGGAATGCTCAGTTACAAATTCAAAGCTTATCCCAACTACAGTGCCCATGCCAGGGTGCATGCTCTGCACTTCCTTTTTCTGTCTTGTTTCTATCTTATTAAACTTTAGAGACACCAGGCCTGGAACATAGCTTCTCTTCTGCCAGTCTGTGATGTATTTGCCAAAGCCATCAGGAACAGCTTCTTGATTGACTGAATGCTGATAAAGTCTCACACACACACACACACACACACACACACACACACACACACACACAAAACAAAACAGGAGAGAAGAGAATCTCCTATTCGTCCACTTCCTACAGGAAGCTTATTCTCTGCTAAAGCAGAGGAGATGACTCTGCTGTCCTTGAACTTCTGACCCACCCCCTGTCATTCGGTCCCCACACTTCCTCCATCTGTGTTCACAGCATAAGGAAAGTTGTGTGCATTCTCTGGGCTGAGCTCATGCTGGGAAAAGAGTAGGTGTGACTGAGCTGTTTCTGCACCTCCATGTCAGTACCATGGACCTACACTGAGCTGCCCTGCTTCTCGTGTCTCCTACCTGGTGGTTCTCCCCTTGCACTGCCTCCCACTCTGCAGGTCTTTGGGTGGAAGGACAGGTTTACATTAGAGCTTCCTGGCTAGAGCTCTTTGTCAAATCCATTGACCCATATATGCCTACAGCTACAAGACAAGTCTGGAGGCACACCAAGATTCTGTAAGTTGCTAAATTTCCTATTATCTCAAATTGAATAACACTATTAGCCATGTGTATCAAATGATCCAGTTCGCAGCAGATCATGAAATGCTTTGGAGATGACCTATTCCATAGTCCTTCTCAAACAACGGCAAAAAACCAGGACACTGGCTCCTGCCTGAATCTCTACTAACATTCAGTGAAGAGCCACATGAAGGGGAAGAAAACCTGAAACCTACATTCTCACTGAAACACCACATTGCAGGAACGTAATGAGTTTGGCACCTGGGCTCTGTTCACCTCTGCATCCTGAGGGAGCCTTTCAGACAGATGTTAGACTGTCTGGTCGACCCAGCCAGCACTCCTGGGGCTACAGGAGTGGACAGGAAGACTCAGGAGAGTAGAAAGCTGAGTCAGGGACACAACAGTCATTTAAGCACAAGGGTGATGGCTAATCTTGACCTGACTGGCTTTAGAATCAACTAACAAAGGAAGTTGCTAGAGACTCCTGCCAAGGAGTTTCTTGATCAGATTATTTGAAATGAAAAGACCCACCCTAAATGGTTGAGACACCTTCTGGTGGCAGCTGAGATAATGGGACACAGAAGAAGAAAACTTTGCTTTTTGCCTGCTTGCCCTCACTCTTGCTGGCAGGTTCATCTGTTCTGTTGCTGATGCATTCCTTCATCAATATGAGGACCAACATCTTCAAGGTAAATTGAAGACTAACATCTCTCCAGCAATCCTTCAGCTCTTCAGTGCTAGATAGGGGCTGAGGCAAGACATGTGCTGAGGTAAGATCCATGGAGGACATTTTTGGAGCGTGTAAATGGGACTCAGACCGTGATGGAGGCTGAGCTTATCTTGTCTGTAGAGCTAGCTGTGCGATGCTTGTGGGTCTCCCATTTCCACTAATCTTTGCTCCCCTGAGAAAGATACAGCCAAAACTTCTCCTGGCGTTCCTGCTGGTCCCTTCTGCTGACTTGTGCCCAGGTTAAGGCCTGGCTGTCTCTGCTAGGTCATGCCACTGATGCTGACAGACAACACTTCCCCTGTATCCTTTCTTTTTTACTACCTCTGGTGGGGAGTGGGCTAAAAGGGAGGTTAAAGCATATAAGAGCCATCATTAAAATAGGTTTTTGAAAAAAATTAAAGTTACAAAGTTCAGTTCAGAGTTTGGGGTGAGGGGTGGTCAGAGGCGGGGCATGTGGGCAGAAGCAATAGCATTTGTATGTCTAGATATTACCAAGCCAAATTACTGGATATTTTTCCTCAGAGACCACTACTGCAGCCCTCTGTGATCTTTGATTCCCACCCATGCCCCTTCTCCTGGATTTTATTTGGAAAGTCACAAACGGAAGCAAGAGCAATACAACTAATGGAAACCAAGACACCCTGCCCATCTCAATAGAAGATGGACATCCTTCTGGACCATTGCCTCCCTCTCCCTCAAAATGGCAGCCCAAGTCCTTCCAAAGCCTTCAGCCTCTCCATCTCCACCTGCTATGTCTTAGTTTGGTTTTCTGTTATAAACACCATAACCCAAAGCAACTTGAAGGGATAGAAAGGCACATGTGGATGCCAATCAACCCACCCATCCATTCACCCACCCACCCACACTTCATGTTACACATAGTCCATCATCAAAGGAAGCTGAGGCCAGAACCTAGAGGCAGGAACTAAAAGCAGGGAGCATGGAGGACGACTTCTCACTGGCTTGCTCCCAGATCCACATTTAGATGCCTTTCTTATACATCTCAGGCCCACCTGCCCAGGCATGGTAAAACCCACAGTAGCCTGGGTCCTCCTCCATCAACTAGAAGAAAACAAAAACAAAACAAAACAAAATAGAAACACCCCTGAAGACATGCTCAAAGGTCAATCTGATGGAGACAATACCTCAACTGAAATTTTCATTTATCAGGTTTGTATAGGTTTGTGTGAAGTTGGCAAAGTCTAATCATCTCACACAGGTTCCCATCCATCACTCTGGGCACCTGCATCCACTAAGAAAATGTTTCCATGAATCATCCTACAATGCCCTCCATCACCTCTCCTGTCATGGCTCCATCCCTCACACATGGCCACCGACACTGTCACTTCTCCTTCTTCTTCTCACTCAAAATTTAGCACAAATGGGCATTTTCATGATTCCCCTTTTTCATTTTTTATGTCCCCTCTACTACCCCATTCCCACCAAAGCTCATGAAGGAATCATGTCTAGTCTCTGAGACTTTTTTTCCCACTGATGCATCCCAGTACTGAGAAGAGCACTGGACACATGGAAGCACTCATGAAATACTTGATGAACAGAGGAAGAGTGTTCCTGTAGGCCCTAGACACAGGCGCATCCATATTATTGCAGTGGTTAGTCTGTCGACTCTCTGTTTGTTTTCCTTGGTTCTCGGCCATTGAATAGTCATGACCCAAAGAGACACCATGTTAGAAAGAAAGGAAACATCCTGAGAATTGGGCAGAACTCATTTCTCAGGCTCCCGTTGTGAGGCTCAGGTAACCCTCCACTTCTACAGATAGTTCTTCTCTAAATAGCAACCACTAAAATGGTAATAGCTATCACTTGTAGAGAGCTTACTAATGTATCACATGGTATTAATGATCCTTGAGCTTCCTGTCAGACACTCAGGAGGGGGATACTCTCGTTATTTGGAGTCCACAGAAAATAAAATAGATTCTCAAAGACCGTGAGTCCATTACCAGAACCACAGCAGTGCATCAGCTAAACTGAGGTCAAACCAAGATTCAGTTCTCGAGTGTTCATACATTGCCCCTAGGGAAGACAATGTCCCATGAGAGGAAGTCAGTAGGGGGTATATTCCTGCCAGCTCTAAGAATTTCTCCCTGATAATTGATCTGTCTATCAACCCACCCATCCATTCACCCACCCACCCACACTTCCATCCATCCTTCATCTGTTGCCCTGCTAATTAAGGTAGAAGTCTACTATTGTCTAGATAGCCTCTGGGCACTGCACAAACTGGAGGGCTCCCTTTACTAGCAGAGCTTCCCCTTCTCTGATCTTAACCCCCACATGCCTCTATTTGCAGAATGTCACAGAGCCTTGGATTACAGGTCAACTTCCTTTCTCCCTGAGAAAACCAGTTCAGTTAGCACCTGAGGCTCCTGGAAGGCCCCTGCCCCATGCTAATGCAATATCTTACTACCTTAGGCCCTCAGGCAATGAATGACATTTGCCTACTCTGAATATCCCTACCCCTTTATCCCAAAACTATATAGCTCTTGAACAACCCCAAATAAAGTAGATTTTGCTCCCCAGAACTGCTCCCCGTGTGTCGTCATTACCATGTGTACTCAAGGGGTTTCCAAACCCATCATCTGTCGACTCTGCTCCATTTGCCATCAGCCGACGATCTCCAGGGGCAGGAAGGGCCGAATCATCCGCTCACACCCACTCACTCACATGTCCATATTTCTATACTCATACCTACTCACACACACCTGTTCATGTATTCTGTCATTCAATTATTCCTTAAGCCATTTACCCATCTACTCTCTGACTTTCCCATGTAATTAAACAGGTATTATGAGTAACTCAGTGTAAACATATCCTTCCAACCAGAGAAGCTAGTCACAGTGCCTGTCCCCGTGGCAGTCCATCACAAGTGACATCTTTGTCTTCAAAAGACAGAACATCATGACTTCATTAGTTATACCAATATCTTGGAATTTGAAATGACAGGAACTTGGCCTGAAAACAAACAAACACATGAAACTCAACCATCAAGAAACGCAAGAGTCCTAACATATTTTTAGGTCAGACAGTGTGGGAATTGGCCATGCCATTAGAGACATCCAGTTCCTGAATTGTTTTAAAAATTAAAATTTAATTTGTCAAAAGTAAAAGCCCACACAGTTCATAGTTTAAAAGTTATTCTTGGGAGATGGCTCAGTCTGTAAAGTGCTTGCAGCACACACTTAATGACCTAAGTTTAATCCTTGGCATCCAGACAAAAAACTGAGCGCAGCTGGGCACACCTGCAGCCCCCGTGCTGGAGAAGCTGGGCAGGACATCTCCTGGGATTGCTGACCAGCCAGCCTAGAGAGATGGCTGCACTACAGACCAGTGAGAGACCCTGTCCCCCAAAAAACAAAGTGGAGAATGATTCAAGAAATCAGCCAGTGTTGACCTCTAGCCTCAACATGCATACACGTGCCTGTGCATGTTACATGTGGTCATACACACATAACACATATACACATAGAAACAGGAAGACATGTGTACTCACACACATACACGCACATGGACAGAGAGAGAGAGAGAGAGAGAGAGAGAGAGAGATTAACGTCACAAAGATCCTCAACAAGCACCACACTGTCCCAGGCTCTCAGTTCTCACCCAACAGCCAGCTCTGTCTCACGTGTTTGTTAGATATCACTGTGCGACGTTGTAGCCCACAGATGCACACATCAAGTTCAAAGTAACACCCTTGCCTCTGTATGTGCTTTCTCTCACTCAAAAAAAAAAAAAAAACAACTAATTAGTAAACAACATTAAAGCGTATGCTTAGATGTGGCCCTAACAGTTTGTGCCTGAATTCCATTAGGAACTGGGTCTTAATGTCTCATTTTAAGTCCCTTGAGCCGAATCCACGCATATCCTTGAGAGGAATGCTAAAGACACAAGAGATTTCCATCAAAACAAAACCTGGACTTTGACTTTCACACACCACTGATACTGTGTATCCAGCATCTCTGCAATAGGCACAGCCCTTGCTGTGGTTCATTTATTTTCCACTGTCTAGAAAAACAATCCTGCAATCCCCAGCTGGCCCCTTAGCTTTACAAGCCAGCGTTAGTCTTCTCCAGTTCTCCCATCCAAATCCTAACCACGCCTGACCCTGCTTAGCTGCTGAGCCATGAGGTATGAGCAGGCACAGCCAGGGCAGTATGACTTTTTCTCCATAGATCAATCCAAAATCAAACAGCGTATTTTAAAGAAACAGAATTTTAGGTTTTGTTTTAGTGACTGACTTCTTTCAAGTTTTATCTGTGTTATGTTATATGCCAATGTGTCATCTTTTTTTTTTTTAATGGCAGACTGTTATCTTACTATATGGGTATACTGCATCTCGTTTTTCTATTTATCAGTATATGTACACATGTTTTACTGTAATCAGTAGATTCATGTGGCTGCTTTCTCATCTTGTGTTTTCATTTCCCCTGTGTGGATGCCAGGTACAGACTTGCTGGCTCATACTCTGTCCTATGTTTAATCATTAGAGGAACAGCCAGCCTGCGGAGCGGTAGTCACCATGTTAACCTCTCAATGGCAACACAGCCGTCCTCTGAATCCTCGCCAGTGCTTGTGGTTGCCTGACAGGTGAATTTTTGATGTTGCTGAGCGTCACCCAAGAAGGTTAAGAAACAAGTACAGTATATGAGGGACATATTCAGAAAGAAAGATGGAAATCATTACCCACAATCCTTCAAATGCCTTGTGGATCCAATTTGGCCACATTAAAACAGTAGATCAAATATTGCATGTCATTTGTGTATCCACCTCCATCTTGAGAATTCACTGGCCAATGCTTCCTTCCTTCCTTCCTTCCTTCCTTCCTTCCTTCCTTCCTTCCTTCCTTCCTTCCTTCCTTTCTTCCTTCCTTCTTTCCTTTCCTTTCCTTTCCTTTTCTTTTCTTTTTTTTAATCTACCTGTACTTTACTTTCTGTTCAGTCTTGTATTCCTTCTTTGGATCCCTGTTCATATTCATGACTTTCCTCTTTGGAGTGTGTGTGTGTGTGTGTGTGTGTGTGTGTGTACATGTGTCTGTGGGCACACATTCATAGAAATGTGTGCATGTGGTAGCACTTGTGTGGAAGTCAGATGACAAAGTCCTCTGGTTGAAACAGGCTCTCTTTTTGCTTCATCTCCCCCCACCCCCGCCCCGCATGTATGCAGGCTAGCTATATTCGAGCTTCAGGGGGGTGGGGGAAGCTCTCCCACTTAACATCTCCCCACAGAAGTGCTGGAAATACAGATGTTCATGCTACCATGTCAGCTTTTATGTGCATTCTGGTACATTCTGGGATTTGAACTCGTCACTGAGCTTGTATTGCAAGTGCTTTTACCCCCTGAGACATCTCCCCAGTACATGGGACCTCTCAAGGGTGATCGAGGTGACCTCTGCTGATACCCCTTATTCGCAGACAGAATATGTGTAAACCCAGCTTCACCTTATTATCCAGCAAGACAGACCAGCACCACTGAGTTTCTCAGTTGATTGCACCTTTCTAAACCCTGCCACATACAGGTTACCAGTGGAGAAGCCATGGATAGGCAGCATTAGAAACACAGCAGGTGTTTCACATCAATGGCTGACCCCAGACAGGGAGAAGAAATGGGAAAAGTGTTATTTCAGGTGCCTTTTGGGCATCTCTGTCCATCCTTTATGCTGGCCTGTGGGGAGAGAGGGCCCTCAGACTCAGGTAGTCCTCAGTGAGAATCAGCAAACCCCAAGAGTTGAAGTGTTTTGTGAAAGGGATGGCAGCTTTCAAGATATAAGCATCAACTTGCACCCCAGCTCCTGTGTGATTCCTTTTTTAAAATCCATGGCCACAGGCAGAGCTCCTTTTGTTTGGACTTGTCCTTGACCTCTGTTCACTGAATCTTTTTATATTAACGAAAATTTAAAAGGAGCATGGCCTGGTACCCTCCCCTCATGCATGGCTCCCCAGTCAGTGAAGAGGGCCACCTGCGACTCAGTGCAGCCTTGTTGAGCAGAGCCAGAGGAGGATCAGGGAACAAAGACTCCAGCCCCTGAGAAAAGCAACACACTTCGCTTCCCAAGGAAGAATGTCTCAAGTCAGGACTCAAACCATGGTAGGTGTGAAATAACAAAGGCACCCTGTGCGCCAGCAGACTTATAAATCACTGATTAAACTCAGCGGAAGGGACCTTATTTACTGCAAGCATTGGGGGCGGTGGGAGTCTAGCTTTAACACCACAAATGAGAATTACGAATCGTCAAGGAAATATAGCATGTGACAATTCCCAAACTCATGTGACTGTGGAGACCATATTTTACAGATTTCTATACTGCAGAGCAATAGCAGACACTGAAAACAAGGAACATTTGTGGCCTTTTTTTCAGGGAGAAGACAGGTCCTGCCTTCCTGTGGGGTGTCCTATTGTCTTGTGTGAAGTCGTTATGTGGTAATCTATAGTCTGAACATTTTTATTGCTTGAATAATATCTATGCTCTGGTTTGGGATCCTTCATTCGGAAGTTCTGTACTAACACTGTTTTTTGTTTGTTTGTTTGTTTGTCTGTTTGTTTTCTGTTATCCCTCAATAGCCTTATTTTGGAGGAAAACTTTTTCCCCACTCACAACACATCTTAAAGCATCCTTCCTCCCTTCCTCTCTGTGGTTTCGGCAACTCCACGGGCAGAGCAGGACTGGAACGAAACATTGTAACTCAGGGGCCTGCTGGCTGATCAAGTTACTTCTCTGGAGAGACAGGGACTACACACTGAACTAGAGCCTCATTTTCCTGGTGTAGAACAGCAAGCAGCACTGGGGACCTGCAAGGCCTGAGAAGATGCCATGGCAGACAAAGGGCCTGGCCAGGAGGATGTCACTTCCCATTATGATTAACCCAGAGACACCCCTGTGATACAACACAGACTTTGAACAAACTTGACTAAGTAACACTTGACACAACATTGGGCAGAGAAGCCACATCTTCCAGGAATCAGCTTCCTTGGCCAGCACAATAAAGGTCACAACCTGGCATCTTTAAACAACAGGCTTTGTTTCCTTATAGGTCTGTGACCCAGCATCTGTATCAAGGTGTATGGAAGATGCTGTTCCCTTCTAAGGCTTCAAGCAAGAATGTTCTCACCTCTTGTTGCCTCCGGAGGTTGCTGGCATGGCTACGGTCCCACTCAACTGCATGCATCGCCATCCAGCACGCTTGCCTGCATCCCTGTCCCCATCACCAGCTTTCCTATTTTTGTAAGGTCATCCAATTGTACCTGCAGACTCCACTGTTACTTCTTATTTCTTTGTTTTTGAGGCAGGGTCTCTCTCTATAGTCCTGGCTGTCCTGGAACTTACTGTGTAGACCAGGCATACCCCAAACTCACAGAGACCCACCCTGCGTCATCGTCCCAAATGCTGGGATTAAAAGCATGTGGTACCATACCCCTCTGTCATTCTTAACACGCTCACATTTGCAAAGACTCAGATATCTTATTCGCAGTTCTAGGGATTAAGATTTGGACCTGATGTAACTTAGTCTAATAACTTAGATTCTTGAAGGGGTTGTTCTGTAAGAATTGTGATAACAATAGCAAAGGACTAAACACAGTGCGGGTGGGGAGGGCTGGGGGAGGAGCTAAATGTAGGGCTAGAGAAACTGCTCAGAGGTTAAGAGCACTGGTTACTTTTCCAGAGGACTCAGGTGTCATTCCTAGCACTCACACGGCGGCTAACAACCATCTGTAACTCCAGCCCCATGGGCTCGGATGCCCTCTTCTGATCCCCACAGGCCTGCACACACATGTGTGGCATGCAGCCATATATGCAGGCAAAACCCCATACACATAAAAATAAATAAATAGATCTTTTAAAAAAGTAAGTACTAATTTTAAATGTGTACTTAGGTTGGACTCATGTCTAAATGTGCTTCAGATTGAAAAAGACAAGACTAGAAAGAACCTCCACACACTTCAGCTGATGATAAACTTCCTTCCTGCTGATTCTGGTAAGCAGTGCCTAGGCACTGAAATTCAAGGCCAAGCTAACTCTGCTTTTCCCTAGAAAGAGGAAATCCAACGTGTCTGGTTCAGGTAGGACAATAGACTTAGGAAGGGCACATGCCAGAGGTCAAAGCCACGATACGTCAGCAGTAACAGGGAGAGGGATGGTGATGGGGAGGCCAGGAAGGCATTGAGGCTCCAGGCTAACCAAGAGCCTTCTCCCTGCAGTCAGATAAGCATAGAACAGTAGAGCTGTTTCCTGGGCCTGCAGGTGGATAGCCTTGGGAATGTAAGTGTGGGTTCAGGGTTCAGGACACAGCCCAGCCAAGGGCTGCTGGAACGGAGAATCCTCACATGGGTTTCTTGTGGAATGACTGCTGTCTCCAATGTCTAGTTTTGCTCCCAGCTCGAAGGAAAGAAGAAAATTTGGTTGTGAACGGAGAGGGCTTCTTACTTTGCTCATTGCATTGCTGTTTCGTGCTCCCCAGCCCTGAGCCCACAGATGTGTCAGCATGGATGGCCCCCTAGGATGAGGAGCAGAAAGTGCGGACAAAGATTGAGAGTCCAGTGAGTCACTCTTATCATCCATGACTGCTGGGAATTCAGCAGAATGTTCTCAAAATACCACCCAAGAATCCCCTGAGCACTGTGTGCCCAGGTCTCAGAGCTATAAATTCATATGGAACTGGAGGGAGGGGTCAGGAAAGGCTGCAGGTATGTCGGCCCATGGGCCACATGGGTCCAGTGGTGGCTATATTGTGGCCCAATACCTAACCATAAACCTATGTAAGACCCGAGCCTTTCGTTTTGTAACTTGACTGTGTGGTTCTCAATTGTGAACTTGGGGTATCATCTCGTCACAATGTCAAAAGGTTGGCATAGAGATAAGGGATGTCCTAGCTGGGTCCCACAGACCGCCAGGTATCCCATAGACCTTTGCAACTCTGTGCAGGGCTTCTCAGCATTAAATGCAACTGAGACTCGTGAGTAAATGAATGTTCAAAGAACCAAGGTTAATGAGCGAGCAAGAGAGATTCTGCAGAGTGGGTGGGTAGATCGGGAAGATGGCTGGTTAGCCTGGTCTCTGGGCTCAGACAGAACTTTCCCGAAGCTGTCTGGAGTTATGATGTCCCTCCTGTGAACTCTGTCTTACAGGAAAGAAAGTGGTGCTGCCATCAGGATGTGGCTGGCTATCTTCGGCCACTTGCCCACAAATGAGTCCTCTCCAGGAGAGCATGGCGTATTTATGGTAGGGAATAACTGTCTCTTCTACCCACTCTCTCTCATTTTTTTTTTTGACTTCCCTCTGCCCTTTCTCTTCAGAATCATCTGCCCGCAGTTTCCCAGGAGGGAACCAAACCTGGGGAGACCCGGAGCTGATCTGACACCACCACTTTGATGCAGATGTCACCAAGGGTCCTCCCGGTGGGACAGTGGACACACAGCTCCAGCTTGCCCCTCCCCCATTCTTGTAAGTACTGCTCTTGGAGTAGAGAAGGCAAGAAAGTTCTCTGACCTTTAACCCTGGTAGGGTTGGTCTCCAAACAGGTGAGGCCTCATAAATGCCTGTACCCAACCCTTAAATGCTCAGACCCTTTGTCCTGAAAATATGGTTCCACAAGTCGGATCTTTCCCAGATAAGAGACACTTTGTTAGGGTCTATACACCCTGAGTAGCTTCTGGGACATCTCAATGGGTTAAGCTAGATTCCCATTGTAGATTATGAGGGCGTTCCATCCCACATGTACCACGAGTGGCCTAAGAACCCTTCATTGTTTCACCTTTGACCCTGCTGAGGAAGTCAATTCTGGATCTGGACACCGAAGATCTTCAAGGTCATTCACCAACTGCATTGCTGACATAGACAACTGATTTAACTGCCCAGAATACCCACCCACTTTCTCACACCAGCTGTCCTGCCCAGACCCCTGCTCTGAGTGTCCTGGATGACTACATTAGACTCTCCTTTCTTCCAGTCAATGCAAAGACACCAAAGGAGTAGGCTGGATGGCCCGCATCCGAGAATAATGATGGGGAGAGAAGCTCCAGCATCGCTCCACGGGTAGAGACTCTTGGTTATGGCACTCACTTGACTGGGTCAGCTAGCTTATTTGAGTTGGTGGCCTTTGTGGTGGGAAAGCAGAGAAGTCTTTTGGTGGGAGAGTAAGCAACAGTTAGATAGTCAAAGGCCTTCTCCATGGTTCTCCATGGCAGGGCCCCAAAGACAAAAGGAAGTCTATGGTTTTAAAAGGTTTATTGTCATGGCAGAAAGTGGATAAAGGTGTACTCCCCCACCCCATCTCAGGGCAGACCTGAGTTAAATAGGGAGGGAGGAGGGTCTGGGAAGGAGTGTTTAATTGGCTATGCCCTCTGGCCTTTAGGTATCTCATTAATATGGAGATCTCCTGAGACCCTGAGACCTGTAGTCACACCCTCTACCTGTATTGGGTGACACAAACCTCTCTTTGGGAGGGGCTGTAGGGGCATTGTCCTATGTGACTAAAAGGCTCGGATCAATGGAGGTCTTTGGCCTCGTGTCAGGAACCTGGAGTCTGGGAGTGTGGCAAAATGTATGCTGTCCCTTGCAGGGTCTCCAGTCATCTCTTGCCAGTGCTTCCACAAGGACTCATGGCTGCTGTGTACACCAGACTATCTGTCCACAAACTTCCAGGGATTCTCCTGCCTCCTGCCTCTGCATCTCGTCTCACCACAGGATTGCTGGGATAGTCATGTCTGCCTTTTCAGGGACTCTTGGTGTCCAAACCTCAGGCTTGCATGGCAGGGATTTTACCCACTGGTTTGTCTCCTCATCCCAGGGACATACCTCATATTTTCTTCTTCTTGACTATTATGGAAATTTTTGACAATCTAAAATACAAGAGGAAAGAGCTTTAATAGCAAATTTAACAGCTTCTTGCCTTGTGGTGTTTCACAACACAGTATTCACGGACACACTCAGGCGTGTGTTTACATTAAACTCATTATTCACTGTCTGGGATCAGTTAAGACTCTCCCCACTTACTTTTACAGATATGTGTCTGTGTCTACTTGGTGATGGAGGCCCCTGCCCCCATCATATCTATGGAGTCCTATGTTCCCACTCAGCTACCAAGACTGTACACAGGACTCAATCCAGGTTTACCGGCGGCATTCACCCAGTGTCTCAGACTTAGGGACCTGGCAGTGCTTCTTACAACTTAATGCTTGTGAGCACCCTCATCTTGCCTTCCCACTCCCACCCACGTCCCTCTGCTCCTCTGAGATTCCAACCAGCTGTTAGGAGCCTGTCATTAGTGGCCTGTGGGGAGGATAGCCAATTCCAGCAGAACCTTCCCCTAGCCTGTCAAAGTCATCCAGGTGGACACACCTCTGGGGGCCCTCTTCAGACGGGTCTCAGGCTCAGGCTTAGATTCGCTGAATCGACAATGCTGGTCTCACTATTCCCATACCCCTTCCCTGGCTACTGCTGCCCTTTTCCAGCCAGGGTTTTATCTCTATGCTCTACACACATGCACAGATCCCGGTTCTTAGAGCCAGACAAAGCTGAACAGCGCATGTCCTCCTTAGCTGACCTGATCCATGGATCAGGCGTTTCACAAACATCCTCAATACAAAAAGGCCAGTCACACCGAAACCTTGTGTTGTCGCTGTTTGTTTGGTTGGTTTGGTTTTGGTTTTGGTTTTGGTTTTGGTTTTGGTTTGGTTTTCTCAGCCCTGAACCTGAGACAAGGCCAAGAGTCATGACCAAATGACCACACTGGGCTCTGTACAGAGAAGCAGGAAAATGCCCACTCTCCGGAGGCTGTTTTTTTTATCCCAGAATGTATCATGACTGATCACAGACAGAAGACACACACCAGGACAGATGAGTGGATGGGAGAGGAAAGAGGCAGCTTGGAGGTTGGATGCTTGCCCAGAGCAAAGACGCAAGGCAGGAACACAGGCAGGGGGTTGACAGGGATGGAGGTCATGGATTTCTGTCTGTCTGCTCATGACTTCTACCCATGGGGTCTCTAACTCATGGAGCCTTTCACATCACAGATCCCTTCCAGGGTTCCTGTCCCCTGTGTCCCCAAAGCTTTGAGGACTCTATCCATCTTTCACCCAGGTATCAGTATTGACAATTTTCTCTTGAAGTCTATTTCTGGGCTGAGAAACCATTTCTCTCCATTGGACCTCCCAGCATACCCCACAGCAATGGATTCACCAAGAACAGCCTATCACCTCCCTCATCCATTCTGTGCCCCCAGGCCACTCCAGCTCACGGTATGTGGAGAAACAGGCAGCCACCAGCTTCTAAAGGCCAAGATGCACTAGGTAAGTCCTATTTCAGGTCAGAATTTAGGGGTGTGATAAGCCTTCTACTTCCCAGGGGACAGAGTTAGTCCCTCAGGGGCCCCGCAGACCTTCTGCCTTATAAAAGGACTCTTTTCTCTGTGACCTCATCACGAGCACCTCCAACATCACCAAGAGCTGCCTCACATGCTGTTTGTCTCCCCACACAGGTGGTGACCCAAATCTAGACTCTCCCCTGAGCTGTGCCAGGGTGAGTCGCGGGACGTGGAGGTGTCCAGGGGAGAAAAGCAGGGGGACTCTGGATATGCTGAGTCTGCAGCTAGTCTCTATACTGTTTATTTCATAGATGGAGCTCGGGACAAATTGCAATATTTAATGCACAATTATGGTTCCAATAAATTGTTCCCAGATGGCTCGGAAGAGCAGCATTAAGTGAAAACAAGAAGCGATCAGATTTTAAAGGAGGTTTGTTTCCTTTGCCTGGTTTCCTTCATAAATTCTGACTGAGTCTGTGGTTCAAGAAACGGGGCTGCTGCAGAGATGCGAGAACCATGAATGCCAGGTACTGAGAGTGCACAGTTAGCATCTCTACAGGCGTATGGAACAAGCAAAGCATGAACTACACGTGAACTTCAGCACGCTCTGGGTATCAGACTCCATGCTGGGCTATTTACCAGACTCCTCACAGTCATGCAAAACAAGTCTTCGCACCTTAGAAATGAGAAACTGAAGTGCTGCACCCATGAGACAATTCATCCAAAGTCAGTGACAAAAGCTGTAAGTGATCTAACCTCTTGGTGTCCCCCACTGAGGCTACACCACACCGCTCTGTGGAGGGATGAAGACATATGACTTGGAACACAGGCTGACAACAGAGGCTGGATGAGTGCAGACTATGAAAGTCCAGGGCAGCCGTGTCCCGTGAGTTCTTTCAGCTCCCTTGCCTCCCATGCTGTGGTTACACGGGTCAGGTTTAAATGCCACATCCTAAGAGATGTCTTTCCTCAGTCCTGAATGAGCCTCTCCTATGTCTTTCTAGCACAACCTATTTACCGAAGCCCTGCCTCTATTTAATAGTTGCTGGCCCACCCTAACACATGAGCTCCCAGGGGTCAGTGGCCTTACCTGTCATCCTTACCAAGACTGGGAACCAGGACCCATATTATTCACTAAGTAAACAAGTTCGGCATGCTTGTCTCTTTCCTGCTGCCTACTACATATACCTCAGGGTACAACTTCAGACTCCTGTCACCTACACCTACGGTCCTTGGGCCCTCTCATGGATGCAGCACACATCTGGCTCATGTCCTGCCCTTCTGTGAGGTCCTGACTTTACGCTCAGATGACATATTTTCCCCCCAAGCATCTATAGGTGCATAGAGGAGACTGACTTGTGGCCACCAAACGCCAGAGCAATCCGACTAAACCACTGACAGGTAGGCTCACATCCCCTCCTCGGTGAGGGCAATGCCTGCCCTATGCTAACACTGAAGACTCAGCGCACACATGCACAGTCATGAGCCAGGCAGCCTAAGGGAGGCAGGACACACTTTCCAAAGTCCCAGTGCTTATGTGACTGTTCATGGCACTGTGAGGACAAATTTTCATAGTGGTGTGGTCACGGCATCTCCATTTCAGGTGTCATGGTGATATTGGTGTCGCATCTTTGCTTCCAGTTTCATAGGGATACTGACACAGTGTCTCTGTCTTTGTCTTGTACTGGCTGGGATGGATCTACTCTGTGTCTTTCATGTCTCCCTCCTAGACATGCATAACTGACTCTTGAGCCAGCAGGTACGGTGAGACAAACAGACACTGGATATCTGGTGAAATCAATGTGTCTTGGCTTTGTCACTCAGATGGTGGCAGCAGGTGCTTCCAGTCATACTTCCTACCATCTCAGAACCGTAACTTCCTTTTCTAGGTACTGGCATTGCGATCACACCCTTGGGCCAAGAACCAGTGAGGTCCATTGGTACCACCCACAGGCTTGTGTCCAGGACACACCCACTCAAACCTATCTTGCCCCCAAGGGGGTAAAACACCTAGAAAAACCTGGATTCTCTTCTTAGTCCACTCCCTGTTGGTATTGACACAGTTCCCGAGTGAGTTATGAAGAAACAAGGTCACTTCCATTTATTGCTCAATTACAAAATCGAAGGGGTCATTTGGGATGATGGAGTCTGATGGTCCCATAGTGGCCCCACTAACTAAATTGAGACCAGTAAGGTGGCATGGCTTTCAACCAACAACATCCACTGATTCACTCGCACACAAAGAAATCCTTGGAATCTTCCTTTCGGTCTGGTCTCAACTGTCAGACATAGAAGCAGCAGTTAGAAACAGGAGCATTGCCTGTTTTAACACAGTGATGATCATTGTGGCAGGTCAGCATCACTGATGGATACTGGCCTTAGTGGGCCAAAGGGTAAGGAGAAACTGACAGTGGGACAGTCTCAAATTATCTCCCCACAAATGCTTAGCAAATGGAAAGGGAGCTGGGTGCGGTAGCAAACTGGTAATGCCAGTACTCAGGAGGCTGAGGTAGGCAAGCATCAAGAGGCTCAGGTCTAACCTGGGTTACCTGTAGAGGTCTATAATTGTGGAGAATCTTTACAGACACAGTCTTAACCAAAGCTAAGAGCAGTGGCAATGAGGCGTATGAGGCCCGTGCACCTGCTGACAAGCCACGCCGAGGACACGGAAAGCGCTTCCACGGTGTTCTTGCCAACATTATGTAAGAAGAAACACAGAGCGGCCAAAATGAGCTTCATTCTGTTCCCAAACAAAAACAGCCGCTACTCTGAAAGATAACACTGAGTTCTTAAAGGCAATGAGTTACCGACCCTAACTGCAGATGAGAAAGGAACATGGTGACTAAACCTCACAAGGGAGAGGGCAGGAAATGCTCCTGGGACAAATACAGAAGGCGCAGGCTGGTCTCTGTGTGCGCAGGGGGTCTAATCAGTACGCTCAGCTGGCATCGGCTTGCATGTGCAGGCTTGGGGGACCCAGAAAGCCCCAGTAAGGCCTTTGCATTATTTCTGTACTTATAAAAGCAATTTAAAAATAGACATTTAAGAACAATGTCTTGAACCAGTTTGTGGAGTGTGTCCCGAGGACACCAGGCAGATCAGAGATTGGCTCCAAGAGCTCAGCCTGAAATTGCTGGAAATTAATTTGAATTATGCCATTGAACAGATGTGCTCCGTGGGGCATGGACAACTTTTACATCTTAAAGATCGAACCTGCTGCCACATCAGATGGCATCAAATTAATTATACAGAGTTATCAACGGATATGACATGACGAGCCATGGCACATCCATACATCAAGGGGAGTCGCAGCAGAACACCGCCAGGCTGCAGGGCCTTTCTACAGCTCAGGATAAGACCCAGCTTGACAGGGCAGATGCCAACTGCACACATGCCCGGACCACAGCCCCTGTGCTCAGAAACTTGAACATGAGCTAGTGGCACCCAAGTGGAGAGATCTGAAGCCATCAACACTGATTAATTAATAAACCCCTTTATCCACACTTGGAAAAATGCCAGCTCTGCCTGTGTGTGTGTGTGTGTGTGTCTATCACATTTTAATTGCATTTTATACATTTAAATACAGCACTCCACATTTATAGAATAGTTACAAATGCATGAGTCTTTTATGAATAGTATGAAAGAACCAGACTTGCACATAGAGTTATCAATATGCATATACATTTATATATATATATATATATATATATATATATATATATATATACACATATACACACATAGTGTGTGAATAAGCAATATAGTTAGATAAAGATTAGATGGATGGATGGATGATAGATGATAGACACATACTACATACATACATACATATATACATACATACATACATATATACATAGTTGATGGATGAAACACACAAACACACAGGAAGAATACATTTAACATTAAGCCATAAAAATCAATGGTATCTTAAAATTTTTTAAAAACTAGCACAATGACAATACATACTGAAGCTTGTCATCCTATGTCACCTTGGGTCAGTCTTCCAAAGTGAGTCTTTGCTGATGACTTCAGGGGCCCTGAGGACTCTGAATTGACCATATACAGAAAGCTAGAACAACAAGAGGGCTAAGCCTGGCTGTCTCCGTGGTTAATGTTTTCTTATTCTTGTAGCTCATGAGAGCAGTAGATTTGCAGCTCAGCGAGTATTTATTCAACAAATAAAAGTTTGGGCTGAAAAAAAGTCATAGGAAGCTTTATATTTGAAATAAACATAAAGACAACCAAGGTTAAAACATAAAACCCAACCCAACACTCAGGTTGCAAGTTCCTCAATCATGTTTCTATGTCTCTTCACTTTTCTTTCCTCCTTCCTTTCTTCCCTCCCCGTCATCAGTCTGCCATCTAATCATCCTTCTGGCAGATTCTTAAAGAACATGCATTTCATTTAGGAGATACCTCTACTAAGGGGAGCGTGGTGATTCGAATGAAATGGCCCTCACAGAACAATAGGGAGTGGTATTATTAGGTCTGGCCTTATTGGAGGGAGTGTATCACCGGGGGTGGGCTTTGAGATGCTCAAGCCAGGCCCAGTGTTTCATCTTTCCTTTCTGCTGCCTAGTTACCGAGATATAGAACTCTCAACTACCTCTCCAGCACCATGTCTGCCTGTGTGGCACCATGCTTCCTGCCACGACAATAATAGATTAAACCTGTAAGCCAGCCCTAATTAAATGGTTTCCTTTATAAGGGTTGCTATGGTCATGGTGTCTCTTCACAGCAATATAAACCCTAACTAAGATGGTAAATAAAACCTAGACCTTTCCCCAAACCTTAGAGCTTTGAGGTAGACAAACCTGCACATCATCAGCTTCCAGAAACAGCAGCAGATGCCACTGCAAAGCAGAGGTCTCAGACAAGCACTGGGCTACTTGGGTGTGGTGGAAGGTGATTGGGTCATAAGAGTTATCACTCAGTCTTGGAAGGGATGGATGCTGGTCTCTTGAGGTATGTGAGTTCCCAAGAGAAGGATCTGTCATTAAAAGCAACCCTAAATGCAGATTCTCTCTCTAATTTCTTGTCTCCCTGTATGCTAACTCCCCACAATGATGTTGTCCACCATGTTGAGATGCACCCATGGGGACCTCACCAGAGCTGTGCTGATGACCTTCAGTCCCCGTTCAGCAACACTGGGTGTCACCACCCCATCCTCCACTTGGGACTATGGTCACAAGTGTAATAGGACTGTGCTCCTGTGCCTGCTCCCACAATCCCAGCTTCAACACTTCCTGAGAGGAAGATTACCCCTCCTCTGTACCCTCCATCTATCACTATGGCCTCTCCACCTCCACAAAAAGGACTCAACGGTGGGTGTCTCTGTCCTGTTTCTACACTGGAGGTGATGCTTTCAGCAAGTTCTGGTCAGTCCCAACTAGCCAGCATGAAAGATCTCTTTTGAAGTGAAGTATCTTGTTTGGAATCTAGTAAAAAAAAAAAAAAAAAAAAAATCCTCTGTGTGCAGGCACCAGAGTATCCAAAGTGATGGTAGAAAGCTTTCCTCCTGGATACGGAGGCAAGGAGCTTCCTTCTTAGTTCATACACCCATCAGCAACTCTCCAGCCTGTGCTGGACTGGCACCTTGGACTGGTGCTAACCAGGCTCAATACAGACCATACAAGCTGAGAAACTTGTAGAAACCTAGAGGTGAAGGAAAGGAAGAAAGGCATGGAGAGACAGAGACAGCCAGCTTGGAGAGCCTCACTACTCCTGACTCCCCCTTCTACAGCACTGGGCTGTATCCTGCCCTGGGGTCCTGGAGATGGACCTGTGACTTCATCACAAATATATCTTCTTTGTTCAGACACTTCAAGATATTTTTCTCTCTTGTCCTGGAATCTGTCCAGAAGAAGACTTGACTCTTTGGCTCTTCTGGGCTCTTCTCCTTGAACCTCAGATTCAGTGCTACCGAGATGGTCCATCTACCCATGCCTCCAGCGAGGGTGTCCATCTACCTATTCTCTGCCCAGCTTTCACTTCTCCCTGGACCTCTGTTCCAGACTGGGATAGGCTAGGCCTCTTCCTTGTGGTCCTATAGCTGTCAGTCACAGCTCTGACAGAGGTGACTCCTGTCTGTGTTTTTCTTGCTGAAAACACTACAGGTCAGAGCCTTTTTTGGTCAAATAAACTCTTCATTGTCCATTGAGCTTGAACTTCAAGGTTTGCTGGGAACTCAGACAAAAGGAAAGCCAGATGAGACATATGCCTCCTTAGAAACAAACACACACACACACACACACACACACACACACACACACACACACACA
>NW_021620869.1:4994529-5009055 GCF_004785775.1 Grammomys surdaster
ACACACACACACACACACACACACACACACACACACACACACACACACTTCTCAATACCCACGAGCAAGGCCTCTCTCTTCACACTATTCCAGAGTATTTGCATAGACTTCATCTTTTCTGAAAACACCTCAGCCCCACACAGACAGACCTGGTACTCCCAGCTCCATCCTGTTCCAAACCAGGGTCAGAATTTTTGAAAAACCCTGGAGGCAAATGGTGCTGAGTCCCTGCCATTCTGGACCGTAGCAACATGTGCAGGAGACACAATTGTAGGAAGAAGTCAGACAGCTCAAAACACCTCAGGTGTGTGAGACGTGAGGGATATACCCAGAGCTCTCAGCTATGACTGAAAATCTCCATTCTCTGAGAACTAATGTTCATACGTCACCAACCCCAGGGTGGGATAGTGTGCACCCATGTAGCTAAGGGGTACAGGGTACCCTGGGAGCTCTAAGAAAGTGCAGACTCATAGGCATCTGATGGTAATCCTACTGTGGTCCTTGGGCAAAACCTGAAGACCCAGCATTAAACACACTTACAAAGTCCAGGCCTGCTAGATTAATGAGAGTGAATTCTCCTGTAGGATATACAAAACTTGGCACCTCGAGTCTGTAGAAGGTCCCCAGTGTTCCAACCTGTTGAAGGAAACCTTTTTATTTACCAACCAAGGTGCAAATATAAGCATATGTATTTGCATTTTTGATCATATATCTGGCTGGGTAGGCAGGGAGGGGTTAAAGCCTTAAGGAGTCATACCCCACCTTGCATGAGAAGACTGTGCCCATATCTTTTAAGCCCTAATTAAAGCATGTCCAGATCAGCCAAACTCAGAGCCTGCAGTTACATTCCCTAATAAGACAGCCAGTGCCGCTCACAGATGAGAAATGTTTTCATCAGCATACCACATTACATGGGAAGAACTCGTGAGGTGAGGGGCTTTAATGTGCTGCCTAAGGAGGAGGCACAAAGCCTGCAGGGCGTCTGGGCTCCAAGTTTCAATTCATTTCTAATTATACTAAAGGAAATAACAAGACTCAGGGCACTGAATGGTCAACCCTTCCTCCATGTTAATTTAGGTCCATCGCCATCCTCACTTCCAGCCAAGATGCAGGCTGGGCTGCAGATCCCCAGCGATGCGCTCAGCATTACTAAATACCATACTCATGGGTCCAAGCAAGACCAAACCAGTTTACGGTGAGGATATAGTCTATGTAATTTAGTTAAATCCTGCCTGCTGGGATTCTAATCCCAGTTTTCTCAAAGTCGAGTTGTGTGACTTCACATCCCTGCAGTTCGCCCTCTTTGTAAGATGGGGATAAAATGGTACTTTATCACCAAAGACGTCTGTGAGAATTACATGGAACATGAACCCTTCCTGTCATGCGTACCTGCCTTCTGGAATGTGTGCTGTAACTGTGAGCCAGCATCTGATGTCCTTGCCATTAGTGAGGCTTGGGTATTAGGGATGCAAGACTGGGAGTGAAACTTGGTGCAGGTGCAAGGCTTGGATTCTTCAGTGCACCTGACCCCTCAACCCCCAGACTGTTCCCAGCATTATGGTAGCTAGACTCACATGGAGAAGACCTCAGGGAACTGACATAAAAAGGAAGAGAAAGAGAAAGGCAGGCAACATTTGAGTGTGCTGTCCAGACGTCCACTTTTCCAGCTCATTTCTGTTGCTGTAATACAATACCAAAAAGTTTTGAGTTTATGAGAGAAAGATGTTCATATGACTCATGGTTCTGGTGGAGGCGATGTTCCAGAGCTTACTGTCATCGAGACCCTGTGCTGCATGCAAGAGTACAGGAAAAGGCAGAGGGGAAGGGATAACCTGCTTTTTTAACAACCTGTTCTGGAGAGAGCTAACCTAGTCTCTCAAAATCTACATTAATCCATTCATAAAGCTGATGGCTTCAATCACTTCTTAGGAGTTTTTCCACCACTCAGTTAGGATTCAGTGTGAATTTTGATGAGCATAATCCATTTTGAAGCCTAATACTAGTGGGCACTCGATTCTGCGCGGGTCCCTCCACAGAGCACACTCACTTCCTCGTAGAATTGTTCACTGGTGATGCAATGAAGGTCTCATGCCCTCATTGCTCAAAGGACTTTGTCTCTGCAACTGAAGCTAGCCTGTCCCAGCATGTCCTAGCCTTTCCAGCATGACCCCCTCCCCACAGGGGGAAACCCTTATAAGGGTTCTCTGGTAAGGGAACCTGTAGGGACCCTTGCTTCACCTCCTGAGATCAGCAGACATGAACCAGGTGGTCCAGGCTTAGCATCCAGGGCAGCCAAGTTCTGACCCGGAGACACAGGATCCATGAGTAAGGTTAGCGTGGATACTGCAGGTTGATACCGCATGGCTCTGGTCTGAGTCAGTGCTGAAGATGCAGCCAACAGCAGGAGCCAGACATCAACAACTGAGACCGTGCAAAGATAGAGATGCCGGCAGTAGCTGCTAGAGGTAACCACACCCCGCCACCAGATCCGTGATCCTGCGGCTTCATTCCCAGGATCCCCACAAATCCTACTACACAATAGCTGGCCTTCCTGAGAAATCTAGGCCATCCTTGACCTGGAGCTTGAGTGACTTGCTCCTTCAACGATAATGCTATGGCTTTAAGCATTGCCACTTTCAAGAAATCTATAAGACTTGAGCAACAAAACAAAAACATTAGGGAAAGAACAGGGCATTAAACAGCTCATTATTGTCTGTGTGACTCCCTCTCTGCACCACTGAACACTACCCTGACAAGTCCTTACGGATACGAGGAGAAAATTCAATCAAAACAACATCTTCAGAAGTTCAATATCGCAGCCATGATTAGCTAATAAAATCCCAGTGGTCTGATGATATTCATTTTCTGAGTTATAATTTCCATTTTTACTACAATTCATCTTTGTCTGAATCCAGCCCATTTCTTTCCAGCTCTGGGCACTGGTTAATTTGAATAAATGAGATAAGCAAGACAGGCAGGTGAATATTCATCATATTTCTGGTATTTCCAAGGGGCAGAAGCCGGTGCACCCCCCCCCCCAGCGCTGATGGGCCTTGTCTAAATGCTACACTGAATTGGCATCCACTGAATGCAGATGAGAGCAGCTGAGGCAGAGGATTGCCCAACAATTAAGGGTTTGGCCACTCTGGCTCCATGGCGCCTGCTTCCCTCTAAGTTTCTGTGATGGATTAAGTGTTTACAGCTCCCCACTGCCTCCCCAAACTCTTCTTCCTTCAAGCCTGCTGTTAAGCTGTCACTATAAACAATGACTCTGCCATGAGTTGCCCTCCACGTCCATCAGACTGAGAACAGCAGACAACTATTGTCACTCTTGGCTAAACTCCCATCTGAGGGCAGTGGGGTTTTTTTGTTTTCTTGTTTTTTGGTTGTTATTTTTCCTCTGTGTGGTCCTCATCTGGCTGGAAACAACTTCCCAAAGAGCAATTAACTTTCCATTAGAAATGAAGTAAGCTAAATTTTTCTCCTTTCTCCTCCTGAAGATGCTTTCAGGATGTCCTGAGCTTCTTCAAACTGATGCAAGATGGCGCGGGGGGGGGGGGGGGACGGGGGGGGGGGAGATTCTAGAAGATTCCACAGTTTAAGACTTTACCCTAGATCTATTCGTAAGCACCCCAGGAATTCTTTCAGAAGTGAGGGGAAGGTTTTCAAACATCTGGAGCCCTGCCATCATTTTACTGTCCCGACTGCTCTGTGCTCATTCATGCCTTTTCTCCTCAGAGTTCACTTGGCTTCTTCCTGGCCCCAACCACAAACCATAACCACACATAAATGCACGCACAGGCCAGCTTTCCTGAAATGCTTGCCAGGGACCACTGTTGGAGACCACACAAAGCAAAACCAGAGCTAAAGAATGGAGGAGAAAAATGATAGTCCCCTGTGTCCAGCCTGACACCTGTGCGGTTCCCAAGAGCACATCCCACTGTGTCTGCTACAGGAGGCCTTGCCGTCTAGTGGTTCTCAACCTGTGAGTCTCGACCCCACTGGGGCTGCCTAAGACCATTGGTAAACAAAGATAATCACATTATGATTCATAACAGTAGCAAAAGTACAGTTATGATGTAGCAATAAAGATAATCGTATGGTTGGGGGCCCACTACAACATAAGGAACTGTGTTAAAGGGTCACAGCATTAAGAAGGCTAAGCACACTGCTCTAGCTAATGAATGCTAGCCTGTGACCAGCACAAACCGAGTGATGCCATGTAGAAAGTACACACCGAAGTTCCAAGACAGCACACACATACACACAAAGAATAGAAGCTATGCCACTGGTGATTTTCTTGTATGGCACATGGGGTGATAATGATAGTTTGGATAGAATGGATTCAATAAAATATATTATTAAAATTAATTCCACCTCTTTTTAATCATCAGGACACAATTCTAGAAAATTTAAATGTGTATACACGGCTCACATTGAATCTCCAATGGCAAGGCACTACTAACCCCGTCTTTTGGTGCCCACTTCCCCTCATAGATGGTGCTGCTCTGTTTACCCGTTCTGAGGGCACATTGGCCAGCAGTATGGGATCCACCAAGACGGCTTCACACTGCCTGAGCAGCTGATCCAAACAGCCACAGGGCACACATCTCTGTGTGTCTACATTCTATGAGTTACACTGCCATTAAGTCCCCACACCATCTGCATGGAGGACACCTGCTCTTGTGAGTTTCCAGAGAGTCATATCAACAGCTCCTTCTGGATCACATCAGGTGAAAGTCTTGGGTTTCTCTGCTCCCACACCCCTCCTCCAAGAAAACAGCAGACAAATGTGCTGATGAGAAGCTGGCTTCCCATGATAATGCTCTCCAGGAGCTGTGTGAAAGGTCACAGAGAGCAAAGGGTGGGCTTATTCCAGGAGCTGCTGTCACTAACAACTTCCAACCATTATTTAAAGCAAAAGAAATCCACCCACTTCTATGTAGGTATGTCAGAAATGAAATGAAAATACCAAGGTGAAAAAAGCACAACCCTCTAGACACCTTGACTTGAAACTCAGCCAGATAGTATTGCCAACATCCTCACTGCTGGGACCCATGACCTCCTCCTCATCTGAACACTAATCCATGCTTTCGTTTTTAAGTGTGTGTGTGTGTCTATGTGTCTGTGTGTCTCTTTGTGTGTGCACACATGAGTGTATATGTGTGTACCTGAGTGAGTCTACCTGCATCCCAAGTTTTGGAGACGCAGTGGTATCTGATTTCCTAGAATGGGACTTACAGGCAGTTGTGAGCTGCCACTGTGGGTGTTGTCACCCAAACTCAGGTCCTCTGGAAAAGCAATGAGTACTCTTAACCATTCGTCCAGCCTGCCTCTGACCCATTGTTTGCCCTGTACACATTCTTCACCCTTGCCAAATACCCAGCGTTCTACAAAGAAAGCTGTAGCACCTCATGTTTAAGTATGATGCGCCCTGGTATACTTGCCTACTTCAATAGGCAGTAACTGAAAAATATACCATTCCTTTCTCTCACTCCCTACTTGGAACGGCATGTACTGTGCTTTTGTTTAATAGCTATAGATGAAAATTTAAGGGCAGGATATGTAAGAGAACATTTTAAATAGTATGTGTGTTTACAATGTTTTGATTTGATTCTTTGTCAACACTTCTCTTTTATTGACAATAGACTATTTTCAAATAATATATTCTGGTCATAGTTTTCCCTCCTCCATACTTCCCACCTCCCCACTCACCCAACTCTGATCCATTCTTCTAAGGGCACCTGTCAATGGATTTAGGCTCTGTATTCTTAAGTGGATCGAGCCTTCGGTCATCTAAGATGTCATTCACAGGTTCCAGGTGATATATATCTCTGAGGACCCCATAACATGATATCTTCTTAGAGAAAAGATCTTTCTCATTGCCTAAATGTCCCTGGCATCCTGGAAGTCAGATGACACAAATGCCCCCACCTGCAGTTCATGAGAATAATAATTTCCATATTTCATCAATTCATCATTTTTCTAAGTGAATATTTGACAGTCTGGAACCAGACAATAAGGTGTGTACCACAAATTTTAAGTAATTGAAATAGTATAGATGTTTATAATGCATAGATTTATTTTCTAAATCACACACATGTGGACAAAGCCAAGTACTACCTCAAATGTGTTGAGAGCTATGAATTGGTTTGTTTCAGGCCTCTTGTACCTAAAGACCATGATCAAATCCACCCTCTCCACACAAGTGTTTTGTTGTTTCCATGACCATCTGTCAGTGTGCTAGCTCACCAGCCTCCACATATCACAGCCTCCAAGGATAAGAAACTCAGAAGTTACTTGTGTACTAAGTCACCCTGGGCTCTTCAAAACAGTTTGATGACGACCTTTGACCTTCTCCTGGCCTCTGTGATTAGAGGGACACTGTTTCTGCAAGTGTGGCATAAGTATAAGACACAGGGTCATCGATCACACAGTGAGCACTTTACAGCCTGGCCCTCAGTCCTTGCTTCTTGCCTGTCTGTAGCATCCAGCACTGGCTTAGCTCTCTGCTCAAAAGGCAGGAAAGTAATCCACTTCCAGGACTGACTCTGAGCCTGTCATGGCAACCACCATGACATTACCAACTGGTCATTTTTCATTGTATTTAATTGTGGCTTTCAAATTTTTTTTACTTTTAGAAAATAAGTTCTACTAAAATTTCTTATAATTAATTTCAGCCACATTTACCTTCCTTCTCTGTGCTGATTGGTTTTGTGTCAAGTTGACACCTGCTAGAGTCATTTGGGAAGAGGGACTGTCATTTCAGAAAATGCCTCCCTAAGATTGGCCTGTAGGCAAGTCTGTGAGGCATTTTTTATTATTAATGATTGATGTGGGAGGGCCCAGTTCACTGGAAGTGGTAGTAAACCTGGGGATGTGGTCCTAGATACCTAAGAAAGCAGCCTGAACAAACCACAGAGCATAAGTCAGAAGCATCCCTCCATGACTGTGTTTAAGCTCCTGTCTCCAGGCTCCTGCCTTGAGTTCCTGCCCTGACTCCTTTCAGTGATAAACTATTAACTATATGATGAAACAAGCTCTTTCTTCCCGGAGTTGATTTTAGTCATGGTATTTATTACATCAATGAAAACCTAGCTAAGACACATCCCTAATTCTTCTGCTTCCCTTCCCACCAAGTTTGTGCCTGCCCCATCAAAGTCAGTTTGTGCTACATGAATATTCTTGTATTTTTGACCTCCCACTGAGGTAGGGATGTGCTCTTAGTGAAAATTGATCCTCCTTTTCCCAGCAGCTAACAATTGTCACTGGGTTCCTCGGCTAGGAGTGGAACTTCATGCCCAGCTTCTCTCTTCATGCTAGAACATGGTCTGGCTTGGGCTTAACAGATCTTGTGTATGCTCTAAGTTCTTATGTGAGTTCATATATGCAGCTATCTGTCCTACCATGTGCAGAAGACATTGTTTCTTCATCTCCACTGGCCGCTGTCACAATACTGTGAAGCCCCTGGAGGAGAAAAATAGGCATCAATCATATCCATCTGTGAACCACAGGAGCTTCAAGAGTGACTGGCTTCAAAACGCATGTACACTGGTGTCATATACCATCAGAGTAACCAACAACTCTCTGGCTGGATTTAAGGTCTACCGGTACCTGGCACCATTACTGGGCTATGGAACTGTGGCTAGATAGGTCATATGACCTAGGGCAGATCACATTATTGGTATGCTCATAAGTGGACATTTCCAATAGTTCATGATTATACCTGTAGGTAAGTGTATCAGCAACCCTCATCAGAGGAGCTACTGTTTGTAGTATATGCTGATTAACACAGAGACCCCAAACTGGCCAAACTGCAGAGAACAAGAGACTGCAGAATTCTCAGCCCTAAATGGAACAACTATACTTAATCTCCCCCTCCCCCAAAAAAAACCACACCCAGGGATCGTTGAGGAAGAAGAAACAGATTTAAGAGCCAGAGGTTGTGACTAATGATATAAGTCATGTTCAATTTTCAGCAGATATAAAGTGTCTCTTTAACATAAAATATCATGAAAATAAATAGGTAGACTGTATGTGATGGTCAGCTTGCATCTTTGTTATGTTAAAGAAGCCTAGACACCTGTTAGAATGTTACTTCTGGGCACGTTTGTGAGGGCATTTCCAGGGGAGACTGGCATCTAAGTTAACAAGCAAAGGAAGGGAGACCCATCTCCCCACTTTGGCTGGCTTCATCTGACTAGTTGAGGGCCCAGGTGGAAAAGAGGCAGATAAAAAGAATGCATGATCTCCATCCTAAAGCTGGATATCATATTTTCCTGTCCAGGAACATTGGAACTCCGAAGTCTCTGTCTGACCTTGAGACTTGTACTGGCTAGTTTTATGTCAACTTGACACAAGCTAGAGTCATCCTAGGGAAGGAATCCTCAATCTGGAAAATGCCTCCACAAAACATGGCTATGGGGAAGCCTATAGGACATTTTTCTTAATTAGTGATTGATGGGGGAGGGCCCAGCCATTATGGGTGGTGCTATGCCTGAGCTGGTGCCCTGGGTTCTATAAGAAAGCAGGCTGAGCAAGCCAGGAGAACAAGACAATAAGCAGCATCCTTCCTCTGCATCAGCTCCGGCCTCCAGGTTCCTGTTCGGTTTGAGTTCCTGGACTTCCTTCCTTCAGTGATGAACAGCACAATATGGAACCATAAGCCAAATAAACCTGTTCTTCCTCAGTTTGCTTTCGGCCAGGATGTTTTACCACAGCAGTAGTAACCCTAGCTAAGACAAAACCTCAAGACGATTCCGAGGCCCTTGAGTTTACTCTTAGGATTCCATTCATGGTGCACCAGGGATTCAGGGCTTGAGTCTTACCCACACTATGCCGGTAACTTCCCTGGTCCTCTGGCTTGTAGATACTATACTATCATCTGCATCTATTATCTTGTGAGCTGAACCCTGTAAATCACAACCTCTTCTCTGTAGGTCTAAATTCACTTGGTTCTGCTTCTCAGGAGAGCTCTGTAGTATGTCCAATTAGTCAGAGTTCTCCAGGGAAACAAGACCGTGCATGCGTGCATGCGTGTGCGTGTGCGTGCGTGTGTGTGTGTATGTGTGTGTGTGTGTGTGTATGTGTGTGTGTGTGTGTGTGTGTGTGTGTGAAGATAGATTTATCACAAGGAATTAGTTGTTTCACTCAATGATAAGGCCCAGGGAGTTCTAAAGTCCGCAGGCTGCAAGCTGGAGACCCAAGGAAGCAGATGGACAATTCTCATCCAAAATCTCCACTGCAGGCCCCCTCCCTCTGTGGAGCTAATTCTCTTTGCACTCAAAAATGAATGTCACCGCTAAACGAAACATCGCTGTTGAAAGCAGAAGTACCAATGTTTTAGTTTTTGTGTAGGGTTGAATACTTCCTGAGAAGAAATATCTTGACATAAAAATACAAAATAAGGGCAGCGCACAGGTGTGTGTCTGCTCAGCGGGAATGCCACGTCACTCTTCCGTGCTTGCTACTCGTTCCCTTGGCTACAGAGCGTCTGCTGGTTGCTGATGATAAACTGAGGGAAAGCAGCCCAGAGCTGAGCCTTAGGACTTTGACATGAAAACTGTCACCTTGTTTTCTTTTATTCACTTCCTATCCTGATCCCAGCCCACCCCTTACCTGCTTCCTCTCCTCAAAGTCCCATCTTTTAAACACAAATCTGACCCTCTAGTAGGTCTGCTCAAGCCTTGCCTGGCCCTTCCCTGTGCTCAGAAGAGATTCAACCTCCCTCAAGGCCCACTTTTTCCTCTAGCTGAACTGCCGACCCTCTTTCACAAACCTCAACGTCCTTGTCCCCTTTCTCTAGAAACAGAATCAATGACATTTTCTCTGAGGCCTGCAAAGTCTGTCTTAACTCCTCAACTCTGCTGCCATAGTGTGAAACCACCACCAGCAATATATGGCCAAGTGGGTTTGGCTGGGTTCTAATAAAAGTTTATTTATGAATAAGCAATGTGCTGGCTTTGGCCTCGGGTCTGCTCCTCTGATTAGAGTCTGGCTACACAGTTCTGCAGTCTCTGGGGGTGCCTCTTTCTGCCTGCCTGGATAACAGTGGCTCTTCTGTTGGGTATCAGTAAATAGCCTTCTCCCTGGGAGTTCTTGGATTCTCCAGCACAAATTCTTTCTCAGAGCAATTACTCTATGTGTCTGTGTGTGACGGGTCACCATATGCTTTTCCGACAGTTACGGGGGACAACTTCATTATTACATGCTCAGTATGGCTCCTGGGAGGTTCAGTTCTACCTCAGTCAAATTAGTCTGTGAATTGCTAAATGAGAAAACAAATAGGTATACAGAAAGGTTATGAGAAGTGTGTATGTCTTTGATCTTGCCAAGCCTGATTAGTGTCCTTCCCGGCTCCTCTCAGCATAGGACTTGCCTCTGATATCTTGGCTTTTGCTGTGATCTCCCTGAGGTGCAAAAAAAACCCTGCTTGTTCTGAGGTCTATGTTCAGCTCACAGATACCTCAAGAGGAGCTGATCTCCTAGTCACTTATCTGCAAAGGTGCTAGCCACACTCACCTTTAGGACCTCTTAGGAAGACCAATATAGTTGATCATTGCTACTTTGCCTTGTGGAGAAAATCAACAGCCAGCACCAGGAGCCCTATGATAAAAAGCCCAGAACCCAGTGAGTCCAGACAGTGTCTGGGTACAAAGGCCAATCTGTGAATACACATTTCTTCTAGGTCTAACCATATTTCTCCTCTCTCTCGTCTTATTGACAGTATTGGACCTATTTGAAACACTTGTCAAGAAAAGTGTCTGCAGATTCTGAGTTTACAGTGTATTGTCAATGTCTGCCATCTATAAGAATAGCCAGAAACAATCTTGGTCAGGCATTAAGGGTAGGACAAGTGGGTCCTGCTGCATGGGGCCATTCGGTTCTCTTGAACATTTGCAAGCTTTGTTACAACATTAAACAGCAACTCAAATAAATGGAAGACCAAATTAGAAATTTCATTACATAAAGGAAAAGTCACTGTGAGATGGGGCCAGAGAGATGTCTGGACAGGTAAGAGTGTGGACTGCTCTTGCAGAGGATCTGAGTTCAGCTCTTGTACCCCTTCAGGTAGCTCGTAACCGCCTGTAACTTCATCACTAGTGGATCCAGCGCCCTCTTCTGGCCTCCACAAGCATTGCACTTACATTCACATACCAATACACAGGCACATATATGCACATAATTAAACATAAATCTTAAAATAACTAACATGTGTAAATAAAGCAAATATTGAAAAGTGTCTTCTTCCAGTATTTTCCTGGTTTTCCAGCCTTAGCGATTATGACTTTGACAATCAAGGAAGAAGACCAGTTGAGTATCATTCAAAGCTCTCCAGATAGACAGCATGTAGAAAAGCACATTTTTCTGGGCTTGGACCTCAGAAGCTTAGTCTCTCATCAGGGTTCCTGGCCTCCCAATACTGTGATGTGAAGCCATTTCTCTTGGTAAGAGTTGAGTTGGCTGTAAGTGATGTCTGTGAATCTCTTCCATGCAGGGTTCTTTACAGAGGCTAAATAGATAAGAGAGATCGTATCAGTCATGTGAGGCAACTCTAGCTTGGGTTAGCCTGATTTAGCCTCAAATCCTATTGCAGCTTTAACTTCGGTCATAACCTTTGTTCTTTTAGTGACAAAGTTCTCATCTGCAAAATGGGAAGATTGTACCAGGGCCAGCCAGGATCAGTGAGAAGAGGGTCCTGCCTGGGAAGAACAAATCAGAAGCCACTCTTAGATCCTGCAAGAGCAGAGCATGTTTCTTGCCAATCTTTATCCTCTGATCCCTTTCAGCACAGGAGAAAATGTTCAAGCTACTGTTCTGTAGATGATAGGTCTCAGGTGAGCTGATCTGAGATCAGCGTGGAAGGGTGGGATGGCTTGAAAATGAAGACAGAACAGACTAGCCTAGAGTAGGGAGGGAGAGGGACCAGACAATGCCAAAGACTCTCATGTGTTCTTGAAATGGTTGATTCATATGTGTGGGAATTAGAATTGGCAAAGAAATTTGATTCTCACATAAAATGTCTGGAAAGTCCAACACAAAGTTCCCTATCTCTGCGGAGAGCCTTGCAGACCCTGGTATCAGAGGCAGAGGTGGGGTGCGGGAGGTGAGAGAAAGCATTGACTTTTATGACAAAGGCCACTTCTGAGACAACTGATCCTCTTTTATGATAATGGCATTATTCAATTCATGAAGACAGAGCCCCAAGACCTAAGCTTTTTTTTTTTTGCATGTGTGCATTTGCATACATGGAAGCACATCTGTGTACATTCACGGGAGGCACACGCCACTTTATTTATTGAGGCAGAGTCTCCCAGTTGCACCCAGAGCGTATACACCATCTAGTCTAGCTCAACGTCTTTCCCCAGAGATCCCCTGCTCCCACCTTCTGAGGGCCGGAGTTATCAGGTGGCCACCAGGCCCATCCATCATCAGTTTGGTCTCTGAAGCTCCAGACTCAAGTTCTCATACTTATGTGGCAAGTGAATTATCCACTGAACCATCCCAAGCTCCTAGATACCTTTATAAGCTCTTACCTCCAGAGACCTTCACAATACTCACTGAAGTCGTGTATGAGTTCTAGAGAGGACGTCGAGAAGACAACTCCCAAGTCTGGGGAGGCAACCTAGCTCCTGTGGAGCAAACACACCCCTGGTCTTCACCTACTGGGATCTGGAGTGAAGGTCACATTTTTTTTAGCACTCAACTCAGAGGATGGCCAAATCTAAGCATCCTTAAGAGTTCTATCTCATGAGAAAGCAGGAAAAGGTTAAGATGCCCATGCATAGCTGGATGCGCCAGGCAAGGGTCCATCTTGCTGCTGTCTCATTAGGAATGATGAGGTTCTGGATAGGGAAACTACCCAGTCCTTCATCCAACAGACACATACGCTATGTTTTCCCTTTATTTTTTACTATCTCTGTGCATGTGTGTACGTTTCTGTGTCTTGACATATGTGTGTGATATATGCATGTGCATGATATATATGTGTGTTTGCATGTGTATGTGTGTGTGCATGAGTGTGCGTGTGCGTGTCTGTATACAGTATGCAAATATGGAGGCCGGAAGAGGACAGTAGGTCTCCTGATCTACCATTCTCCGCATCTCCTTGTGACAGGGTTTCTCACTGAACCCTGGCTGTCGGCCAGCAGCAAGTACCACACTCCTCTTGCCTCACCCCACCCCACAGTGCTAGGGTTTCAAATGCACATACACCCATATCTGGCTTTTTAAATGGTTTCTGGGGATTTGAACTCAAGCCCTCATGCTCACCCAGGAAGTGATCTTACCCATTAAGCCATCCCACCAGCCCTCTGATTTCATCTCTCAGGACTACCAGGAGATTAGCACAAGCTACCTCCTTGGGAAGAAAGTCAAGAAGTACACAGAGAGACCTGAAAAGTAGGGAGGACAGTGGAGGACTCAGAAATGTCCTGGTCACTTAATGAGGAAGCAGGAAAGAGTTGGCAGAATCAGAGACTTTGCTGCTGTCCAGTGATGGACAGTCCCGACGCCAAAGTTCAGCACAGGGAAAAGCTGGCCACAAGTGCTCACTGTGAATGTCATGTTCTCCAAGGTGTTTCTGATTGTGTGTGCAGAAAATTTCTTAGCTGTTGTTTTTTCTTCTAAGAAAGTCTTTGCTCTTGATTCATAATCTGAAATCCCCTTAGGAGCTCAAGATATGATCTGACAGGGGAAATTAAGCCCAGGAGACATCAAGCCACACCACCCTGGTTTTCCTGGGGAAACACTTTCTCCCCGGATGACAATCATTGTGGAATGTATGCTCACAAGGCCATGCACGCTCACATGGCGGATGTGGCAATTGAGTGGTGGTTCCTGTAAAGGGTCAGATTTGCCTTAATAATGGCACATGTCATTAAGACGCAGACACTGGCCAGTGACAGACCAGAGGCAGTGTGTACTTTTTCAACCATTTGATTACGACCTTCTCAGACAGCAACCCAGCAGTGTACATAAACACTGGAATGTGGTAGTGATTATTATGTGTGAGCCAGGTGGGAAGGTTAATTCGGCTTCATTTTGACACCTAAAGGTGTCCAGTGAAATGTTGGTTAGAAATGTCCAGATAAAGCTGTGTGCCTTTCTGCTCTGAGAAAGCCAGATGCACACTTGGTGTGAGCCTGAAGGCTGGGAAGCTAGAGAAAACGTAGATAACTCAAACCATATTCCCTTATCCCTGTTCTGCGGTTGCTGTCCTGGAAGACATGTTACCAGCTGCTTAAATTACATCTAACCCAGCTCCCCATCACTGAGCAGATCTGAGAACCAGTCTTCATGGTTTCTCAAAGAACTTGGGCATTGAGGTAGTTCTCTTCTGGCACCTGAGACCTGGTGCCTATGCCAGTGCCCAGGTCTCTCCAGGCCAGAAGCATCATTTAATTTCATAATACATGTATTTGCTCATTTTCATTATCTTGTCTTGTGACCCTCCCACTCCAACTGAACCATTTCCTCTTCCAAGCAGGAGTTCCTCTCTCCCTCTCCCTCTCCCTCTCCCTCTCC
>NW_021620869.1:5009155-5046693 GCF_004785775.1 Grammomys surdaster
TTCCTCCTCTTCTTCCTCCTCCTCCTCTTCCTCCTCCTCCTCTTCCTCCTCCTCCTCCTCCTCCTCTTCCTCCTCCTCCTCCTCCTCTTCCCAATCCTCCTCCTTCCATTGTTGTTGTGATCCACCAAGCTTAATTGGGGTTGCTAGCATGAATCTAGGTAGAAAGTTGCTTACTGGAAAGCAAGCACTTACCAGACTACTCCACTAAAGAAAATGACTCCTTTTGCTGCACCAGCCACTAACTGGCAATAGCTCCTTAGGGGTAGTGGCCTCCTGAACACCTCCCCTATCCATAATGAACTATTGAGAATGTATTTACTTCTCTTCCCTGCCCCCATCTTCTATAGGTCTTGTCAAAGCATGACTTTGATATACCTCCCAGGACACTTGTGGGCCTTGATGCTTCAGCTGTGAGAAATCCCTGAGAAATGTCCCTTGGAGCATGTCCTCCCTGTCTGCTCCTACATGTTGTCCCTTTCTTGCACTGGCCTCTAGTCCTGAAATATTCCAACAGTCTCTCTGCATGGTATAGCCCCAAGTCTCTGCATTTCCATAGTTCTTGTAATTCATATGGAGCCAAAGAACCCTTAAGTCTCTTCCAGTAACCAGAGGACTTGAGCAGAACCCTTCTCTCACAATGCCTTTGTAGCATGCTGAGGACCAGGCATGCTCTGTGGGTAGCAACTTTTCATACAGACCATGAGACCCCAGCACCAAGATGATGGGTGGTCCCATGGAAGGCATTAAGTCCTCATTTGATGCTGACTTCTGCATCTTAGTCCACTCTTGACCAAATCACATGCCACCCTCCTTCCAGAAGTCTCCCATGGACAAAAGCTCAAATTCAGACTAGATCAACATTTCCCCTAAATTATTTCTGCAGTCCCTGTTGAGCTATCAAATCAACTTCTGGTCAGTAGCTAGTTTGCCAATCCTTGGGTTCTGACCCATTGTGAAGAACAGGAGTCTTAACCATGAGCTAAAGGAATCACCTTGAAATTGAGAAATGAACAGTCATACAGTCCATTTGAAGAGCCAGTTCCTCATACTGAAGGGCAGGGCATCAATCACTGAGGTGAAGAACCCATTACCTGACCATGAGAGAGATTCTCAACCGCACTGTGTTACCGTGTAGAAAACAGGAACGTGGGAATTAGACATTCCTGATTATGATTTCTGGCTCTATTGTCTACCACTCATGTGACTTTGGGCAAGATACAAGTCTAAAGGCCTCCATTTCCTTACCAGCAAATGGAGAAAGTTTAACTCTTGATGGGCTGATAAGGTAATTCAAAAAGATGCCAAATTATTTGATGCTCACAGTAGATGCTTGCCAAATGTCACCCTTTCTCTAGTCTCCATCCTAAAACCAAGTCTCTGCTCCCTGACACACCGTTCAGCTCCCTCCCATCCTTTCAAGGCTGCACTTTTGTCACATAAAGGTGTGCCCGTTGTTGTGGCTGGAGGTCTTACAAGGAGATGACTTTGGACTCAGCCCACATCTAAGCCATGGCTTCATTCTCTGCAGCCTGTCTTCTTTCTGCCTCTGCTTGGTTTGTCCATCATAAAATGAACACGGAACAAATCGCACTCACCACAGAGAAGGATTATGGATAATCAGCAAGGCACTGATGGGAAAGCCCTGATGATGCCTGAGGGTGCCAGCCCAAGCTATCTTCCTCTTCCTGTCTCTCTGAAGAGCTTCCAGGAGTGGGGCAGCTTCAGAAATGCTCTGCCTTCTACCCCTGACCCCCTCCACAGGCTCTAGATCTGTGGACTGTGTGCAAAGCCACTCTGAGCCTCCAAAGTCAGGGTATGAACACAGCATTCCAGGTCCTCTTGCAGCTCCAACCTTCCATCTGGTTCTCATCCCAAAGTAGCATCTGGGGGATGAGGCCAACTCTGCTGGTTCTAATTCCTTTTATTTTTATTCCCAACCACCTCTGCTCAGGCTACTATCAGTCCAATTGTTGCCAACAGTGTCACTCCAAGCTCTTTCTCTTCCTTTGTAGGTGAGTTAATAAAGACAATACCCACCATGATAGTAACAACAACAAACAGATTGTGGACTATGAAGGGCAGGATTCGGTGCCCACTGGATGGTCCTTAGAACGACCTATCCATCTCTCCCTTCTTGAGATCAAACATGTGAATATAGAATTAGCCAGGCCTTCTCCGGGACTGCACGCGCTACAGTGTGAACTGCGCATGTGCGAGAGTTTTCCTTCACTATCCGCCTACTGCACACAGCCAGAAGGAGTGTCTCTGTTTTTCTGGGGTATAGAGAAAGTAACTCAAGGACCAAAGGAGCTGATGGCTAATTTTTCCCTTTCCAGTCAGGAAGCAGGATGCACGTGTCTCTCGGGGACTTTGAAGGTAAAATCGGGAAGCCGGGATGCATGAGTCGGGATGCATGAGTCTCTCGGGGACTTTGAAGGTAAATTCTACTTGAGCCTATCAATAGTCTTAGAAAATGAAACTTGACTGAGCAAATATTTGTCTGGATTCTCAGGCCTTGAGAAGCATCCCTGGAGAGACGTGTCAAGGGGGCCAGTGGGCCCAAGGCAGCTGCTCTGGTTTCTTTTCCTGAACAAGCACTTCACAGTCACCTGACACTTTGAATTGTGTAGCCCATAAAATTAACAACTGCCTACAAGATCAAAGGGCCCATTGGACACTGTAAACCAAGGGACAGAGGACAGACCTCATTTCTGGTGTGACAAATGAATCCCTTAATCTACAAAGAGAAATGGGAACCTGGCAGAAGACTACTCCCTGATTCCCTAGCAGGGGGCCAAGTGACCCCTAAAAGCTTTTTGGAGAAAAAATGAGCTTTTGAAAGTGCGTAATATTCAAAAATTAAAATCTTAGAGCCAGGTGTGGTGGCTCATGGCTATAATCCTAGCTCTCAGGAGAATGTAGCACGGGATTGCTGTAAGCTTGAGGCTAGCCCAGGCTGCAAGTGAGATCACCTCAAAAGACAAAACAAAGCAAAACAAACAAGCCAAAAAACAAACCAAAAAAAAAGAAAAAAAACAAATGTTTCAAGCAACTAAAAACAGAAGTTTATGTATATGAAGGCCCTAGGTATCATTTAGAGTAGCCAATTGTGCTCATTTTCAGTGATAAAACACTACAACTGAAATATGAAAGTAACAATAAATAAGATACATTTTGACATCTGCAATGGCCAGTTTTGAAGAGGATGCGTGTGGTGTGCTTTTATACCTGCCAACTTCCAGTACTGATTTGAGTGCACTTGGGGACTGGAGAGCATCAGATGTAATACGCACTCATGCTATTAAATTAAGCATAGTGCTGGACCCTGCTGAAGAAAAGTTCAAGCTAATAAAGTGAGAGATTGTTTTACAGTAAACCAAACCCTTGGCTGACATTATAAATGTTATCTGCCCCTAGAAAGTCCATTTGTGTTCTCAGCAGTCCGGTCCTGATCACAGCACACTTTAAACCTGAAGCTGTACATCCCTGGGTGGGAGGACAATGAGATGGGACCAGTGGGCTTCATCAAGGTAGGGGGACGTGTGTGCTAAGAGAATCTGATGTACTGGACCTAACTAACTTAAGTATGTAGTTGGCTTGGACATTCGCAAGCCTGAACAATGCTGGAGAGATTTATATACCAGAGACCTCTGAGAAGAGAGGAAAAAACAGAGAGAAAGAATAGGGGGAAGAAAGAGACACAGAGATATCTCACCTTGGCTTTGCTGGTGTGGTGGAGGCTTTGTCAACTTGACACAAGTTAAAATTATCAAGGAAGAGAATCTTGATCAGGGACTGTCTATACTGGGTTGATCTCAGAGTGCATCTCTGAAGGATCATCTTAATTAAATTAACTGACGTGGGATATTCAGCCCACTGTGGGAGGCACCATTCCCTAAGCAGAATCTTCTGAACGACATGAGATTGGAGAAATAAGGCTGAGGATAAGCAAGTGAGTATGCATAAATACATTGATATTTACTGTACATGCATACATACTGTATTATGATGAGACTGTATGAAGTTCCTGTCCTGACTTCCCCACTGTAGTGGACTATAACCTAGGGTTGTAAGATAAAATAACCCTTTCTCCCCTAAGTTGATTTTTTTGTCAGAGTATTTTTGTCATAGCCACAGTTGAATAAAACTAGCAAAGCTGGTCTCTCAGATGTGTAGGTACTAGGTCCTTGTCCCTATAGAGGAAGAGAGACACACTTCCTTCCTACGAAGATACAGTAGTCCCCATTCAAGAAGTGAGCAATATCTCAGAGACGCTTGGAACAAGCTATAGGCCATAGGCCGGGATGTTTCTGAGCTAGAATCAGTGGGATTGACTGCATAGGGTGGGGGGATGAGGAAGAGTCACGACCCAAGATGAGGAAGAAAGATGAGGGGGAGGGGACATATTGTCTCTGGTAGATACCAGGGTAGAATGCATGGATGCTCCCTCCACACTTCTCACTGGGCTAGGTTGAAAGAAAATAACGAGGTCAATGTTAACATGCAGGATCTGCTGACATGGCAGACTGAAAAAAACCTCAGTGATGAAGCCTTACTCTATTGAATGGGGTTTGCAAATCATTCTAAGTTGTACTGGGATCAAATTCACTGCTAGCGCTACCTGCTACCCCTGGAGACCACAGAACAAGAAGGAAAAGCAGATGGAGTTCCTGGCTCCCAAATACCTGGGCATTGAGGCCTGTAGAGAGCAAGAGCTACTGTTTTGTCTGACTATCTGTCCCCTGGGGAGGAGGGACCCCATTTTGGTTCTCTGCATCACCTTCTCTGAGGGAGGGGCTCAATGACCATGTGAGAAGTGGATGAATAAAGGCGTAAAGGCATGCATTCGAGTTCTAGGCCTACAAGTAACTTCAGACTCATATTTGGTTTAGCTATAAAAGGAGATAATAGGCTATATGAAGTGAGTCACATGTCACTGATGAAAACACACACACACACACACATACACATACACACACACAATCATGTGTCCTCATTTGTAAGCAGAAGCAGTCAGACCAGGCATATTTTGATATCTCTTTTCTTTCTCTTGATATTTCAGAATCCCAAATGCACAAATAAGGCACAGACTCCAGATATGTATGGTTAGTCAGTGATCAGACGACAGATCCCACACATGCAAGGTGGGGGTAGGACCCATTCTTGTGATTACAACAAGTGCAATGGGATTTCTGACCTTCAGCATGAATCTGAGGCAAGATGGAACATTCCTCCTTTCAACCACCATCATGACTGACATGTTCTTCAAGTCTCTCCTGTCTGGGGTGGGGGTGGGGGATGTAGAAAGGAGGAAAGCAGACCTTCTGAACCTCAAACCTTCCCTGTGGAACAGCCCCAGCTAATGGAGCCTTACATCTCAGGGCTCCATTCAGTGTCTCCTCCATGGAGCTCTTTGTGGAGAGATGTTGAAGAAAGCAATGCTAGTTTTGCACACATATGGTCTGGCAAGTGAAGCCTGCACGCTCGCTGTGTGCAGTCTAAAGCTACAAACATGGGGCTAGAATTTCTTCCCTTCTCTGTGGCCTTTACGTCACTGTGCAGCTCTGGCAGAAATTCTTTAATGGAGATCTTCTAACTGCCCATGAGAGGATCTCAGATTTGGAGGAGTGTGTAAGTTCTGTCTTTTCCAACCATGTAACCAACAAAAAAAAGTCATAATCTTCCCCATAAACTGAAATTAAAATAGGAAACAAATAATCTTCAAAAACAGTTTGACTTTTTAATGTTCCTACAAAACAAAGAGGCAAACTATAAATTACTGTGTAAATCTTACCTACTCACCGAAATGGAAACTTCTGGTTTCTTTGGAAAGTCAGTTATGTCAAATGATGTTTTGTTGTGGCACACAGGTGAAAGGATGTTTTGCTGAAGCAGACACAGGTGAAAGGATGTTTTGCTATAGCAAACACATGAAAGGACACATGATATTTAGAAGGAATATAAATATGACTCCACAGACCGTGGGCGCTCCAGCATTGGGTTGCCTTGCTCTACCTTGCTAGTCTTTGCTGATGACATGCATGCATTGGTTCACTTTACGTTGCTTTGATGAGCTTTGCTGGGGGTGACTTGATAGAGAGAAACTCACCACAGGAACTCATGAGGTTTCTGTGATTTCTTGTTGCTTCTTCAGACTTGAGCAGTTTGGGAGCCTTGCAGTTTCTTCTGAATTGAACTGTCCTTGCTGATTTGTGAGTGGTGTTTGCTGAGTGGGCTGGTCTGTGCTACTGATTTGTGTATGGTGTTTGCTATCGAGAACAACGAAGATTGGAATCGCCCTAAAGAACTATTTCTAAACAGGCCCACTTCCCCGGTATCCTAATAATTTCTCTTTCTACTACTTCTGGTGGGAGGTAGGCTAGAGGGGAGGTTGAACCCTTATTAAAATAGGTTGAAAAAAATATTCACCTACAGCTCACAAAGCTCCACTGTCCTGCCAACCAGAGCACAATGTGTTACTGTCTTCCTTCTGGGACAGGATGACCCACTGTCCTTCAATCCAGAACATAATAAGTCACTGTCCTTCCAACTGGGGAAGGATATATATTGTCCTTCTATCTTGGGTTCTTCCACACAAAATAGGATGATGTTTCACTCTTCTTCCATCTGGGGAAGGATTCCCGATGTCCCTCTAATTGGGACAGGATACTCCACTGTCCTTTTATCTGGGGACAAAACACACCACTGTCATGTGGGTGACAGGATGTCCCACTGTCCTTCTTCCTAGAGATACGATGTGCACAGAAGGCAGAAATTGTTAACCAAAGGAGCCTAAAACAGAGCTGCTGAGAGACGTGACCAGGGTTGTCTGTCCCTCAGAGCAGGTGCCACAGTCAAGAAGCAGCAGGTACACCTTACTCACAAGCAGAAAACAGAGAGCAATGAGTATACATGCTGCAGCTCAGCTCCTGTTTTCCACGTGAGCAGTCCAGGATCCCATCTAGGGAATGGTGCCACCCACAGTGGGTGGGTTTCCCCAGTCAAATGAATACAACTGAGATACTCTCCAACAGTCACACCTAGAGGTTTATCTCCCAGGTGGTTCTAGGTCCCCTCAAGTTGACATTCAACACTATCCATCACACATACTCAGGCACATTCTTGCCATCTTAGGAATTATATCTTGGCAGGAAATGAAAGTGTAGACCAGCTGTCCATAAGCCCCACATGCTCTATCCCTGGGAAACATGTTCTTGTTTATTTTTCTCCACATTCTCAAGAGAAGGATGCCAGCTCCCAGGGATGCCAACCACACCACTGTAGCATGCAGAGCTTCTTTCTACATCTTCCCACCTTAACTTGACCATCGTGTCTCTTCTAAACTCATTGGACAGTGGGAAGCCATCTCTGATCTCTCTTGCTCTTCTTACCCTCACAAACTGCATCGAGGAGACCAGGAGCCAGACAGGACTTGCTCAGGAGATTTTGTTCTTATTCTTTGGCAATTTCATAATGTACATCATCCATTGTTGATACTTTTACCCCAACCTCCTTATCATTTTCCTCCCACTGAACCCCTTGTTCCTAACATGTCCCCCTCTCCTTGTTTGCTTTATGTTGCTGTGATACATCATTGACCAAAACCAACCTGAGAGAAAAGGACTTATTTCAGCCCACTGGTGGATTGATGCTTTGTGATGCTGGCTGCTATTGCAAGCAGGCTTCCCACTGCAGCTGCAGTGACTTCTCTTCTTTCCCCCTTTGACCCAGGCCATCTGAGCAAATCAAGGTCAGACAAGAGCCTGAGAGCAAGGGAGAAAAGAGGTCCCCAGTGTCACAGGGAGGTTTCTTTACAGAACCAAGACTGGAGAGTTGAAAGTGATGTCAGATGTTACTTATTGAAAAGAAGGAGAGGCAGAATCCCACAGGCAGAGGCAGGAGAATGCTGTGAGTTCAGGTCATCTTAGGCTACATCCAAAAGACTGTCTCAATAAGGAAGGAGGGAGGGGAAAGTGCAGAAGAGATGGGGCGTGGGGGTGGGAGGGGTGGGGATGTCAAAGAGGAGAAAAGGGGAAGGGAGGGAAGAAGGAAGAGGGGAAGAGAGAAGGGGGGTTGAAGAGACAGGAAGATGTCACAGGGTGTCCTGAGTACAGAGACCCTTCCCAGCATGGTGAGGAAGCAGAAGCCATCCTGCCCAGCTTCCTCCAGGCATCTCCTCTAGGGTAAGCTCCCCTCTGCCACCCCTACTTACTTCAGTTCCTTGGCAGTGGTGAGGGGTAGAGGGTGGTGTGGGCGGTGGGATAGGGGTGAGGTGGGGGGTCACTTTCAGGCCTGCGGCTTCCTGGCCCTTATCACCATAGATATTCACAGTCTGTATTTTGTTTTGTTTTTTATTTTGTTTTGCTGTAACAGAATACCACAAGCTGAGTAACTTTCAAACAAGATAAATTGAATCTTCCTACAGTTCTGTGAGCCTGGGAAGTCCAAAGTCAAGAAACTGTGTCTGGTAAAGATTCTCTTATTTCCTATCTTGGAAGAGAGACCACAAGAAGGCAAGAAAGAGGTAGAGGAGCTGGAGCTAGCCCTTTCCTCAGCCACCTCCATGATAGTGTAACAATAGTGAGCCACTCACAAGGGCAGAGAGCCCATGGGCTACTCAGTGCTTAAAGGTCTGCTGCCTGTATATTGCGCTGTGACTTGGGGCAAGCCATGGAAACATTGCAACTTCTCATTGTGACGTCAGACAGAGCACCAGGGATGTGGGGACAGCTAACACAGTCTCTCCCTAACACCCTTGCTTTGACCCTAAGGCTCCCCTAGCTCTCTGTGCTCCCTGTGGAGAATCCTCAAGTCTTGCTTTTAAATAAGAACTAAACCTCAAATTATTTCAGATTATTCAGGAATAATCTAGCTGATGCAAACCTGTAATCCCATGGGTGAGATGGTTTCATGTTGGAGGCCAATGGGAGATGGAGAGGGAGGGAGAAGAGTGTGGGGAGAGAGAGAGAGAGAGAGAAACCACAGGACCCATGTGGAATCAGGCAAAAACAGATTCCCAAATTGTCCTCTGACAATTCATGCCCATGCTAATGGAACGTCCCCACCCCCACCCCCACAATAAATAATATTGTTAAAGTAAAAAGGAATTCTAAAGTCTTATCCATGATGTCATCATCATGGCATCATTAAAATAAGCTCACAAGACTATGACATCAAAAGTCTGAAGGACACAGTCAGAGCACTAGATTGGTCTGTGCCTCCATGGTACCCCAAATGCTTCCAGAAAGTGTGCAGGTGATATTCTGACTTCTCCCTGTGGGGTGGGTTGCAGGTCTTATGTTCATTGGAGTTACCTTTTGTTTATATGTGTGTAGGTTTTGTCAGCATGTATGTTTGTGCACCACATGCATGCAGTTCCTGTGGTGGACAGAAGAGGGTGTCACATTGTCTGGAACTGGAGTCACCAGCTGTTGTAAACCACAACCATTAGGGTGTTGGGTGCTGAGTTCTAGGGATCAAACTCAGGTCCTCTGTAAGAACAGCAAGTGGTCTTGACCACAGAGCCATCTCTCCAGCCCCTCTATTTTATATTAAAAAAAAAAAAAGAAATAACTACATATTCTGGAACCTGAACTTCAGAGATGAGAAAAGAAAAGAGTATGAAAAAAATGTGGAGGCTGTCAGGACATGGAGTGTTTAGTGTCAATCCACCCCAAGGAATAGCTGAAGCTGGGGACTGTGAAGGGAGGGCTATCATGCATGAGAGCCCAGTAGTGGCTGTCACAAGACGCTGGCAGAGTCAGGGCTTGCACAGAGGCCCCAGACCCTTTCTGCAAGGACATCTGCCCAGCAAGGGTTCAACCTCAGACTAATGTCACCCTGGTTACTGATCCTTATTAGACAAAGATTGTGGTGCTGAAGTCTCTGCTATCCTTGAGTTGTCAGTTTGAAGGATTTCTCCCTGGCGCACCCTTTTGAAGATGCCAAAGCTTGCTTGCACAGCACACACAGCTTACACAGCGCACACCCCCTTTGTAATGCTTTGCTGTGGCCAAACACAGTCACTGGCCACATTTTGCTTTAGATTGACAGAAGAAAAGAAGTGAGGAGAGCCAGGGAGACTCAAAGGGAGGAAGGGAGGGAGAGAGGGAGGGAGAGAGGGCTGGAGGTTGGGAGGGGCAGGGTGGGGGAGGGAGGGAGGGAGGAAGGGAGGGAGGAAGGACCCTGTTCTTCCCTGGAATAGCTGCAGTTAGTTCATAGAAGTAGGCTCCCAGGATCACCACAGGACTAGTCATCTTGTGTCCTGTTAACAAAGGTCCCCACAGTGACTTCCTGTTTGGGAAAAATGCAGGTGTGTGAGTGTGTGTGTGTGTCTGTGTGTGTGTGTGTGTGTGTGTGTGTTAAATAACCCCTAGTTCCCTGCTGGACAATGGGGTGGATTGTCTGTCGGTGTTTGTTCTCCAGCCCTTCTCTAGGCTGCCTCTGTGTATCCCTACAAGAATGACTGCCTGTCATATTTTGGGATATGCATTCTTTTGATTCCAACCAGTTTAAAATGCTCTACCCCAAATCCTCATGCAGAGACCCGTCTCCTTGAGAACAGAATAGCCCTTTACCCCACACTCATGGCCACTGTCTCCCTCAGCGAGAGTATCCTCAGCATCATGTGTGGGCAGGGGCAGAGCCCCCTTTCAAGACACAGCCTTCACCCCAGATGTCATGTCTTCTGGCTGAGCAGCAGGGCCACAGGCTCTAGCCCACTTGCCACACGCACAGTCTAAAGAGAGTAATGCTGTGTCTCCACAAGGAAGCTTCCACCTATAAAGGCAGCAAACTTTTCCATCATCTTGAGGCTTCCCACCTCTGTGAACCAGCCAGAGAGAAGTACAGCCCATGAGAGACACCTCCAAGTCCTTCCCACCCCACCCCCTCCAGAGCCACTCAGTCCTGTCCTTCCAGCCACATTGCCTTGGAAACCAGAACAATTCCCCAAACATCCCAGGATTCCCACACACTCAGGAACTCTCCTGGAGATGGGTGGGGGACAACAGTGATTGTTTTCACAGATGAAGGGACCAGGAGAGAGCTTAATCGTTTCTTCCTCAGCAGGGCCGGGTCCCTGGGTTACTTACAGTTGGCCCTCCAGCTATTCTACACAAACTCAGAAACCTGAGTGTGAACTCAAAACAGGTCTCCAGGGGCTTCCTGGCCACTTCCCCCAAGTACCTATAGAGGCAGTCATGGCTGTGGAAGCCCTCCCCCATGGGCAGAAAGGCAAAACTTAGCCTCCAGGGACCTGGGGACACACCATAGCCTCTGACCTCAGGGAGCAGGCTTAGGGTGTAGGCAGGCCAGCTAGGAAAGAGGAGGTGGTTGGGGAGGAGAAGCCAAGAGGAGTTGAAGCCCAGGACTTTCAGACAAACACTTGTTTTCAGTGCTGAAGATTCCAGGTATGGATTCTCAATGTTACGAGCAGACGTGTGCTTACCAACAACAAGCTCTGAAGATGGTCAAGTGCTGTGATTTTCTCTCCCCTAAGCTCTGGGTGTGCTGGCTGAGGATTCAGCAGCAGTACACTCTAGTCTAACAGGGTGTAACCCTGCACTCCCAGGCAGACACCCACCTGAGTAGATCATCACAGGGCTCTGCTGCCTTCAGTGGTGCCTGCAAGCTCCTGTTGCTCTTATAGCTTTTAATGAGACAGCAGATGCTTGACTCTGTGACTTTTTTCCAGAGTCTTCCATCTGCACCTCTGTGCTTTCTGCCTGACACCCATTTCTTCCTCAGACTCCTCGCCAGCTAACCCTGGCCTGACCTTGACTCCATCCTGCACTCTGATCTGACTTCCAGCTCCAGCCACCACCCAGTGACTCACTTTGTGGTGAGGACATCTGAGTGCCAGGGCCTCTGCCCAAGCAGACAAGCCCCACACACCCAGAGGAACCCAGCGTGATGGCAGGATCCCCCTTTACTCCTGTGTGCATGTGGCACCGTGCCTGTGTCTTGAGGAACGAAGACGCTTCCGAGCAGAGCATCGCATGGCAGCTCCGGGAAGGCACTGCTGTGTGGCTGGGCACAGGTCCACGTTTCAACATTCCCATCCTGTCCTATATACAACTTCCACCTTCTCGGGCTGCCTGGCATTTGTCATGCATTGAGGGCAAAAGGCAAGACAGCCTAGTTTGCCAGACACTATTTTAAAGTGGATGTTATAGTTTAAACTAACCGAGCTGATCATTGTGTGCGTGCACACACAAACACACACAGAAACACACATGCATGCGTGCACCCATGCTCTCACAGACATGAAGGAGCTTGGCAGACTGACACAGACAGAGCATGTAAGGGAAGCCATAGCCTATGTCCTGCTGCCCTGGGACTTGCCCAAAGCAGGAGGAAGAGGAAGGCTGGATATCATTTGCATGTGGGGAATCCCAGAAGCTGAAGTGGGTACTGGGATGACTCTACCAGACAAGTGAGGCGAGGCACCCTTCAATGAAGGGTGGTATGACCTCCTACATCCCTGGGGATCTGATGGAATCCAGAATGGAAGCCAGCTTGAAAGATCCTTCTGTGAAGAGGGCAAATGACCAAGGCTGGGTGAGCTAGCGGCTCTGTACTACCTTGACCTAATCCAGGGGACTTAAGTCTGGATGGATTTTTCTCCTCAGGTCTTAAGAATTCAAGTTTAGGATCACCATTGATGTATTTGGGAGGAAGAGAGTCAACATTGAAGTGTTCTTAACATCAATGGAAAGGAGCCAACTTGTCTCCAGAAAAACTTTCACCAGGAGTAAAATGTCTATTGGGGTGTGGGTGTGGGGGGTGGGGAGGTGTAACTTCAGAATTCTGGAGAAGTGACCTGGCCATATAGAATGTCACCAGCTACTAAAAGATACATGAAATGTGAAGCCTGCATTTAGTGTCTAGTTTCAGACTTAAAGGGGACTCATTCAAGGAGGAGGCAAAGACTTAAAGTGAATTAAGAGTGAATGGACTCTTGTAGTGGCTCCGGTTCCCCTGTCGTTGTCCAGTGAACACCCACGCTCCAGTGTCATCCCCTTCCCCACGTCCTGCCTTTTTGTGTTTATAACCCCTGTGTGAATGAGTATAAATTATGATTTGAAAAAAATTAATTAATTTAAAAAAAGAATAGCCTGATGTAAAAAAAAAAAAAGAGTGAACGCTTTGATTGTGAATCAACCTTTGACTAGTGTAAACTTCTAGAACTAGTTTTTCAGCAGCCAAAGCCAACAGGATTCAGATACCTCCATCTTACATGAAGTAGTCAAAAGAGGTGGCTGAGTGCAGGGAGACACTTTATGATGTCCTTCATGATGTCTTACAGGATGAGCCCAGGCTTTTTAATTCAGCTAGAATATTCTGGAACAGTATGCCAGCCAGGATCTGGCAACAGGGCCACACTGAGACAGTGGCCAGGTATGAGCACTAAGTAATGTTGAGATTCCCCAAGTAGCACCCGATTGCCAATGCATCAGAGTCATGCAGGAAGATCTTTTGGGTCCTTGCAATGAGTTGCACAGGGGTACAGAATCAGATTCGGTGGCTGCAGTGCAGAAGTCCCACCTCTGTGGTGCATCTCTTTGACATTTGGAAAACAGCTGTCCCCGGAGCTAAATCTCAGTCCCCTTGTTACCAGGAAACAGGACCTGAGCAGGTGTTTCTCCTCTGTGTCTGAGCTTTCATGTTCACCCCTCCCCTGAGCACTAATGCAAGCTCAAGCCAAGTACCAGGCCCAGCCCTTTCGTGGTTTAAATGGAGCCCTGTGTGAGGCACCCATCCTAAGTTCCAGGATTCATGAGTTGCCCTTTTTCCTTTTCTCTTTTCAGTTTTGAAGCGAAGCCAGTGTAATTTTATAGGCCCTTGCTTCCCAGAAATTTACAGATTCAGGTGTCTCTGTGTTGACTCCACCTTGAGTTATGGAGACAAGAATAAAATTCCTTTCCAAAACTTATCTCCACCTTCTTATAGCAGTAAATCAAATCCAGATAGTAATACCCAATGAAACAGAGGCTTTCGTGCAGTTATCTCTCTTTCCCTGTTATTTTCTAGAGATTTGTTCACAAAATGTGCCAATCACAGATGCTGTGCCATACGCAGATTCCTGAAAGTTTTATGCTAGTTTCATCTATGAGAACAACAGGGACAGGAACACCAGGCTTCTCAGCAGCAATGCCCCCCCCAAGAAAGCTTTTTAGCCCACCTCCTACATGGCTGTCACCTGCAAACTCAGGCGAAAAGATTCCCTGAGGGGCTGGTAGAGTGTGGGTTACACAGCATGGGCAGGTGTCCATCGGCCTACCCTCTGTGGCAGCTGTTCTGGGATTCCACAGAGAATCTCAGAAACAATTGTATTCTGGGCTGCAGAATTCACCAGAACCACAAGATTAGGTCTCTTAACTCATGGGTATCCCACTGTGAGCCAGGCACTGGAAAGGAAAACCCACGCTCAAATCCAAAACATGTTTGGAGCTCCAGTGAAGAATTCTGGGAATGACTGCAGAAGGCCCCATCCTGAGACATCACCAAGTGGGGTCACCTGTGGAAGTTGCAGACCTGTCTTAGATTAAAACAAGATGGGTTTTGCTTTCTATGGCTGTGATAAAAGCTACTGGTGGAGGGAGAGGTATTTCATCTTAGAGCTTACAGTCCATCATGAAGAGAAGTCTGAGCAGGAACCTGGAGGCAGGAATTGAAGCAGAAGCCATGGAGGAACACTGCCTACTGGCTTGTTCTCCATGGTTATTTAGTTTGCTTTCATTTACCTTCCAGGACAACCTACCCAGAGGCAACTCTTCTCATTCTGGGCTGGACCTTCTCTACCAATCATCAATCAGGAAAATGCCCTGCAGAGACTAGCCTACACCTACAGTGAAAATAAAGACATTTTCTCCATTGAAATTCCCTCTCTCTTTCCGGATGACCATAGCTTGTGTCAAGATGACAAAAAAAACAAACAATAAACAAACAAACAAACCTGACAGGCACCGTGTGCATCACTGCTGCAGCCTGGAATTCCTCGCCTCGCTAGCCTGTCACTTTTTAGAAAAAAGGATGTCTCAGCTGGATGCTGACACTACCAGGCATGTGTCCTATACCTTCTGGCCAGAGGCCCAGGCTCTTTAATCCAGTACAGGTCGGAGTTTAAGCTAGAAGGTGTACCCAGCAGGAACATCAGCTGTGGACACAGTTGGCAGGCCTCCTTCCTACAGGCTCCTTTCACCAGCCCAAAGCAGCAGAGGCCTGAATCCTGACTGACAGGAGCTGGGGTGTGCATTTTGTTCGGATGGCTGTACCTTTGTCTTTTACTTGGGTGAAAGGCTGACCTGAGACACAAAGAGAAGGACATAGAATAACTCTGTTTTCAGGCTAGGGTGATGTTTACAGGCATGCTGGCTGCTAGCCCTGGAGCAGACGGTTTGATCAGCATGGAGAATCAGAAGGCACAAGATGCATCTCAACCCCTAAGCCAAGGACTCCCTTCACTTTCTTCTTCCCCTTGGAGGTATATGTGTCACCAGTGTAATCGTTAGTTCAGGTAGTGGGCAGGGCAGTTCCCAGCATAGGCTCTGTGCTCAGACTGAGTCTAAGCTGATATTGCAGTACCCTGGGGTCAGAAACACCCAGGATTAAGAAATAAAAAACAGTTGACAAAGCAGTCTTGGAACAAAGTAATCCTAGTCTGTTTTAGAGCTGTTGACATGAAGGTTTGTAACACAAAAAGGGACCAAAGTTCCCATAGGGAGATAGACCCTAGGCCTTCAGTTGTGCTTAGCATCTCAGAAAGGAGCCTGGTTACCATGGTGACCATGTAGGCCTGAACACCAAGAACAATTGGAAATGCTTTAGATAATTCGGGGTGTTGTTGCCTTGATTACTATTTTTACTTATTGTATATATGTACAGATGTATGTATGTGTGAAGATCAAAGGACACTTGTGGGAGTTGGTTCTCTCCTTCTACCATGTGATTCCTTCAAGTCAGGCTCAGACTGTTGAGTTTGATGGCAGCCCTTACTAGCTGGTCCATCTTGCCAACACAGATCATTTCTTTAATACATAAACTGAGCAGGCTTCCTGGAGGGTGTTTCTAGACCTGACACTGTTATTTACTTAGGATGGACACAGAAGAGCATTGACTCAGCTTTCTACTCTGCAGTCTGCCAGGAAGCCTTGTGCCCCACTTCCTTAAAGAAAGTGATGGGCGTCAGGGAACATTTCTTGGCTCCACTTGGAGACGGGATTGTGAGGCTTCTGCCTCTGATGGACTGGAGCCCTTTGCAATGCCAAGTCACAAGGCATGGGCAGGACTGAGGTCCTCCTGGCCCGGAGCACATTTCTGAGGATCTGTTTTGACAGGAAGGGATCAGAGGAAACTGAATTGTGAAGGTGAAGAATTTCTTAAAAGGGGGAGAGGTGAGATTCCATGAATGTTACTTTTGAAAACTGAGGCACTTTTTGAGATAAGAGTATTAAGAGGTAAAAAGAGAACTAGCTAACTCAGATTACCAGCTCAGCAAATCAGAAAGGAGCATGGTTACTATGGTGACTGTGTGTAAGACTAACCACGAAGAAAAACTGGAAATGGCTTAGATTATGTAGGGGTCTTCTTGTTATATTTTTATTTATTTTATGTATAGGGATCAAAGGACAACTCATAGGACCATGTCTATATTTCACGCAATATTTAGCATCTGCTTATTCTAAACAATGTAATGATTATCTGAAAGTCAAGTGTAAGTGGAAAGCCTGTACATGTCTTTGCCAAACCCCGCAGCATTAGGCAGTAGCACTGACAGACATTTCCAGGCAATCCTTGTCTCTTTAATCTCTTCTTAGGAATTGTCACCACTCCTCAGTTTGAGCTGCACCCAACATATACCCCCATTTCTGAACTGGATGCTTCCAGTTGTTTTGCATTGCTGGCTCATAATCGGGTTTCCCTAACTCGGTATTGACTGCCACTAAGTCCTACGAACGATTTTTTAAGTTGTGTAAACCCACATTGGTACCTATTTCCTGTTCTGTAGAGCATCTTTCCAACTCACATAAGATTTGCATGTTTCAAAGAAGAAGACTCAATCACCATGGTGCCACTCCCTGCATTTTACATCTGGTTAGCATGGCTCTGAGAATCCAAACATAGAAGTCGGGTTTTTTTTTTCAGTTCCAAACACAGTATATTTGCCCTGGTTGTTAAATCACTCAGTTGCCTGTAACAGAATCCCAGAAATCTCAACAGGAAGTCTCAATAGCAAAAGGGCTACTCCCTGGCAGAGCATTCAGTAAAGCTGTGGACCTTGCCCCCTTGTTCACTAGCTCTCTTCCTTCTTAGCATGTGTTCACCAACCCTCTGCCTCCCTGACACTGACCTTGTTGCTGCCTTCAGCTTCCACAGGTCCACGTTTACAAAACTTTTTGGCACAGACACCCAAAAGATTAATGCTATGCATCAGTGGGTAATTTGATTGGCCCAGCTAGGAGCAACCAGCCCTGAACCAGCAGCTTCTGGGAGTAGATAATTCCCATTGGGTGAATCCACTGATGTGTCCTCAGTAGGGGGTCTTTGATGCACATCTACCCTAGTAATGACACTTCAAGGATGGTGTCTAAATTATCTGATCGGCCAGTCAAATTTCTGCAAGTAGATTCTGCACTGAGGCATGTTTGAGGGTGTTGTAGGCAATCTCACCCTGCAGTCACCAATAATCTTGTTTACACACGCCTCGGTGTTTCTGAAGATTGCCAGCTCATCTCAGGAATCTGGAACTGTGGCCCACAAGCAATCCGCCTGTGATCACTGTCTGAATAGTGAAAGCTGTCAACAAAGACCTGCACAGAGAAAATAAACAAGGTTGCTACTATAGCTTTTGGAACTATTACATTTGGTTAAAGCCCCACACGGTGACTTCAGTACCCTCTTCATTTGCCCAGGGGAAATCAACTGCTGGTTGTCAGATCCCTGCTCTTGCCCACACCCACCCCTTTTCTGTGTTTGTTTTTTTACATAATTAATCCTCATCAAGACAATGTATGAAACGTCCCAGAGCAAAAAGAATGATACATAGCCACACATAAGTGGATGTGTTTCTCTACCACTCCCAGGTGAACAGAGTTTAAAAGGAGATGAATTCACATATCTGGCTTTTTGACTGGAAATGCCATGAGCTTCCTCCCATCCATAAAGATATTTTAATGGCCACGTGGAATCCTTCCCACTCAGTCCCCTCTCTCAGATGTTTTAGACAGCCCCCACGTTTCCTGCTCCGGCCCTTGTAATCAGCGCCCATCAGCATCAGGACCCAGTTCTTGCACAAATCCATGCAGATTGTTTATTTATTACTGTGGTCCTGATTTCATCTCTGACCCTGTATCTACTCGGGAATGCTTTGTTTCGTGTTGCTCTCTCTTAATTTTCCAGTGGCCGCACTTTCCTGTTTATACGTCCATTATTGGACTCGACTTTTATTGTACTGTGGTCAGAGAATTCAGATGGCATGTTCTGCTCTCAGGAATTTATTGAGATTTCTAAGTAGTTCAATATACCGTCAGGTTTTGTAAATGTCTCTCGGGGAAAGTTAGAAGACCTCTCCTTTGTAGATTGTAAGCGGACTCTTGGCTGTAATTTAATTATTCAGATTTCTCCTTACTACTCTTTTTTTTATCTCTTAAAAACCAAGGAATTATCCCCCACCACTGTTCAGTTCTGGCATGTCCTTTTGCATTAATGTCAGCCCAGGGAGTTTGGCAGCTGCTTTTGGGTTTGGACTTTAAAGCCAGGGCAGACCATGACTCCATCCCTCCACCTGAAGACAACCTTCCATGAGGTAGACGAAGTCACCATTATCTCTCGTAACTCATCTTTCCAATAGTTTTCACTCTGACCTGAATGACTGGAGTGACTTATTTGACTAGGTCTCCTGGACAGAGTCTTACCTTTTCCTCTAAGATGTCTTATTCTTTTTGTTTACTTTTGACCATGAGTGCATGTGCACATGTGTGTGCACTCGCAGAGTCCGGAAGAGGGTGCCAGCATCCCTAGAGCTGGAGACACAGGCAATCATGAACTGCTTGACTTGGAACTGAACTCTGGTCCTCTGCTGAAGCCTCTCTGCAGCCTGATGTTTTGGGGGATATTAACATCTCCCTGCCCCCCCAGATAGTAGTATCTTACTGGTAATCTTTTCCATTGATTCTCAAGAAAAGAATTCATCAGTTACAATCACAATATTAACCTGAAAGCCAATAAAATATTAATCAAGGGACTAGTCTTCAGAGTTTGTGGACATAGTCCATCTGCTTCATCAATCAGGTACTGTTAGCGTTGATCCCATGTTACAGAGGAGGAAACTAAGACACACCATTGAGAAACACATCCCACCAACATGGCCACATGGACCCTACAGTCAAACATAGTTTGGCGCCAGGGTCTGCTGTTACATTTGGTGCTCCTCATCCCTGTACAGCGCTAACCCTGCTGTGCTGTGCTGTGCTTAACACTCAGCTCCCCAGGAATGAAGAAAGGAGAGCCCTGGGCAATGGCAGGGAGGCTTAACTCCTGACCCCTATAAATAATCTTGGGAGGATTTTCGGACCATATATGGACTATAAAATAAACAGGTGGCAGGACAAGTGCTTTCTCTTTTATGGGATCCCCCAAAGCTCAGCAGGGCAGTTGGAGCCCACACTGACTCTGTGATCATCAGAAAAGGTCCTCGTAAATGGCCTTCCCATGGTACTTCAGGGCATCATCAGGAAACCGAAGGGCCACTGCTCACCACAAGAAAGGCAGGAATTCTCATGAGCAGGTGGGAGCCCATGACTGCTGATCCTGCCTCCTCCTTTTATATCCTCAAGCTAATGTGGGTCCCCTGCTGTCACCAATGTCACAGTGAGTATAACTGGAGTGCCACTTACTGAAATCCAGTAGTGCCCATCAGATGCTAAATCTGTGTCCTAGAGCCAGGGTCCACAGACAGTGTGGCATGTCAGTGATGTCAGCCAGTGTCCCATAAGCAGCTGATGGAGCCGCTGAGATCAATGATGTCATCCTTTGATGATGCCACTGCCCACAGCCCCACAGGCCACCTCTTCCAGAACTAGCTGACATCCACTCTGGAAGCCACAGAGAAAGATCTGTCCCATAGCCCCATCCAAGTGGGACACACTCCCAAGCCTTCTTTTTCCTCTAACTACCAAAACATTAACTTCATCACTAAAGAATCAAAATATTTAAGATACTCTTCCCAATTAATGCAGCGACACACAGACAGAAGTGTTTGTGGGGCTTTCGGCGTTCCTTAATTAAAGGTCTCCATGGAGAAATAAACAAATACTCAAATACTCTCCTCTCGGAGACACTGAGATAAGAGCTAGAGAATGCAGTCGCCAGCTAAGGTATGGGAGCCTCTGCATGCCGGCAGCGTGGTTAATTTAGGGAGTAGCCTGGTCTTCCTGGGTGATCCCAGGCAGGTCTCGGAGCCTCGATTGACTTGTCCAGGCTGTAAAATCTTGCAGGGATGTTAAGATCAGTCAAGGAATGCCTATAAAGTGCTTTGAACTCTTAGAGTTAGACATTAAATAAATACCCAGTGTTATTAGAACTCCGCTGGGGCCCTCGAATGTTCGAACTGGGACTTTATTATAAATACCCTCTGAAGTTTGCCAAGAATAAATTGAATGGGTAAAGTCAACATACTTGGCTGTAACTTAATCCAGCTTGGCTTATTTGCCAGAACTTGGCATCATGACGCATGAATAGAAGCCTCTGGAGACAGCATGAAAGGATCCATTGTGAAGGCAACTGCTCCGCTAAACTTCCATATCTCCATTGCATTCGTTCCAAGCTCTAAATGGCTGCGTGAGAGGGGAAAACAAAAATTACAAAATAAAAACAAGGACCCGAAGGAAACCTCTTTGCGTTTTTCTACAATGAATTTAGCAAAGGCAAATTGGTTTAAAGGTCACCAAACCAATCCACTGACTGATGGATGGAAACCAAGGTTCTCCTGTTTTAACTCATGAGGCAAAAGCCATTGGCAGTGCTCCTCTGCCTTGTGGGGCAGAGGTATCATCTTTGATCAGAGACATCTACACCTGCAATCAAATTAGATGTGTTTTAAGCCTGGCACTTTGTAAGGGAATCATGGCTTTCCTGGAGTTGAATGGAAGATTGGAATGGCCGAGTGGGAAACGTTGCTCTGCTTTGACCTGGTGTTTTCATGAGGAAACAACATGAAGCCAACATTCAGTGGATGTCAAGAGACCAGGCAAGAGAGAGAGAGGAAAGCATAGAAGGTCCCTCACCCCTAGAGCTGAAGGTGAAGTTTCTGGAGACTGGCTTCCCTTCAGTCTTTTGTGTATAAGCCTGTGTGCACATCTGTAAGTCAGAGTTAAGATTGGGTGTCATTTCTCAGGTTTCCCCCAGTCTTTCACTGAATCTGGAGCTCAGTGGTCAGGCTGGGATGGTTGGCCAGCAAATCCTAGGGATCTAGCTGTCCCTGTCTCCCACTGCTGAGGTTACAAGCCTGTGCCACCATGCTAGGCTTTTTCACACGAGTCCTGGGACACACAATCTAGTTTTCTTTCTTACATTGCTGAGCCATCTCTACAGCCACGAGTTAAACTGTCCATGTTTCCATTTCCTGGTCTCCAAAACACTCATCTACAGACAACCACGTTTTAAAAGGCGTTGTACATAAAACGATAGACAAAATCCCTGGAAACAGCCCAAACTGACAGTCAAACTCCAGGAAAAAAACTGTTTGGGAAAGACTTAGTTTCCAATCAGCCTGATGTCTGAGTTTCCCATCTCCCTCTTACAGGAAAAGGAAAGTGACTGCACGCTGGCAGGTGCCCCTGGGTGTTTTCAGCAACAGACTTCATCATATGTGCCAGGGTTTAGATTCAGCACGTTTTCCCTATGTTCACATTCAAGCAAGTGCTTAGGGTGTGTCTGAGATATGTTTAGCACGATATTCAATCTGCCAGAGATGGACAGCAGTTGCTGAGAAAGCCTTCTAGACTAAATGAATGGTATATTTTCTAGAGACATAAACGGGGGATGAATAGAAATATTTAAGAAAGCCATACATGGGCACGAGTGGGTGGAGGTCTTCAACACACTCTTTCCACAAATGAAAAGGCCATCAGGATCTGCTGAGACCAGAATGGAAAATTAACAGCATCTGGCTGGGCCTGAGGAAGAGGCAGGCATTGGATACACTGATGTAAACAGACCAGCTGTATAGCCTGTGCCCTCCGTGGCCATCAGCCAGTGCTTCAGAAGAGGAGCCATAACTACAAAGCTAGGAGTTAGGAGCATGTGGCTAGTGCTGAATGGCTTCCAGAAAAGCTACTTTGGAGTCTGAGGAGAAAGGCCACATATACATCTCCTCATAAGGCAGTGTCTGTCAGACCTTGGCACATTCAGGAAGCTACTGCCACTGGGGAACTGTGGCCATGCATTCTGAGTTCTGAAGTTGACCTTGGCTCTAACCAGGCATTGCTATTGCCCTATGGAAAGGGACGTGGGAGAGGGCTGAGTTGCCCCCACTGCATACAGCAGAGAAGAGGAAGCCTTGTTAGGCCTGGGACCTGCCTCTGGCCTATGTTGAAGTGAGAGCAGCTCTGAAGGTCAGTCACGTTACAGTGTTGCCTGGAGGGCTCTATGGGGACCAATGAGATTGTATGCCTACAATCCTTAGCAGCAGGCCCTGCTGGCAGCATGTGTCTCCAGTCACTATGTGCAGAAGTCCCGTCAGCACTTGTTGTTCTCTTGCAGGAGTCTCTGCACAAGACGCCATGGGCCTTGAGTAGAAAGTGCTGCCAATCAGCAGAGCCTCTTGTCCATTGGAACTAGGTCAGGCACTATCACCAGTTACAGCTTCTCACAGAGCCCAGTGATCACACAACACCCTGGGCAAGTCACAAACTCCTGAGGGACAGTCCCTTCCTTGGATGAACTGAGCTTTCCTAAAAGAATCTTGTCCTCTGAATTTCCCTGGGCTCTTAAAGAAACCACCTCAGCGTCCTCTCCTTTCCACCCTGGGTGAGACTATTCCTATAGAAGATGGCGCTCACCCATTCCCTTCTACTCCTTACCAGTGCCAGGATCAAGGTGTGTCTGTCTTTAGCTGAGCTTGAACTCCTGAGCAATATGGAGAGGAAACTGTATGTTTCTCCTCAGGGTGATGAGTTAAAGCAGGAATTGATGTCAACAGCCACACACAATACACATAAACTAACACAAATACACTCACATTTGCACATGTGCGCATTAAACACGTATAGACCCACACATATGTGGATTTGTGCAGAGAACACACATGGGGGTAAACTTTAACACTGCACACTGACAGCATAGGCCCACTACCCACACCCCTGTACTTTGAAGGTGGCTAAGGGTACCCCATCCTTGGGGCCAGTGGGGCGTGCTTGCCATCACATGGGTACTACTGGGGTCTGTTGAATGAAAAATCAAATCACCTACATGCTTTCTGCATTTGTTCAGTTCAGTTTATCCTGAAGAAGAGCAAAGATCCCGCACAAGAAACAAGCACGGACCAACCACACCCTGTCCAGCAGGCTGCAAAGGACATCCACCCTCCAGCAGGAAGAGTTCCAACCAGTCACCAAGATCTTCCTCATGCTTCTCATCATATGGAAGGGCTCAAGTGCCCTCCTGTTCTCTGACCTGCCTTCATTCAGTTAAAAGGAAACTACCTGGGACCTCCTTTGGTTCATCATCTGCACAGCTGGGCCGTTTCCATTTCAAACACCTGCTTGACCGCTGCAGATTGCACGATTCCTCTCTCTCCAATGACACCAGCAGGCCAGTCACCTCCTTCATGTCATAATGTACATGACGCATCCCAAGATGGTGCCACCATGCTCCCGGCAGATCCTCAGGCTTTGAAGTATGTCTGGGTCTTCTCGCCTCGCCTTCTCACCACCAGTACCTCAGGGGTGCTACTGAGCAGGTTATACCCTCTGCATGCCAGCCAGAGCAAATCCCAGATGCCTCCTGCTTCCTGCTCACCGTAGGTGTGAGGAGGAGAGGCTAACTGGAAGCTGCCCACCCAGGCAGCTCAAGTGTGGCTGCTCCCCCTAGGTCCTGCCCAAATCCTCACTCAGCACTGAAGTGGAAACTTAAGGGTTTTTTGGGAAAGTCAGTTGTGTTAGATGGTGTTTTGCTATGGCAAACACATGAAGGAGTGTTTTCCTGAAGCAGACTCAGGTGAAAGGATGTTCTTCTAAAGCAAGCATGTGAAAGGACACACGATGAAGGATTCTTTGCTAACAACATGTATGTATTGATCTGCCTTACATTGTGCAGTTGAGCTCCATTTGTTGGGACTCCAGAAAGAGAAACGCATCAAAAACTTCTGGTGGTTTGCTGTAGTTCCTTGTCGCTTCCTCAGACTCAGGCGCATTGATAGAGTGATGTCAGCTGAGATAGAGGCACATGTTGAGACTCGTTCGTGCTGAGGCAAGACCCACGGAAGACATATGATGTTTAGAGATAATATAAATAAAACTTGATAGCTAGTGATAGAGACGAAGCTTGGCTTACTTAGAGAACTAACCATGCAAGAGCTTATGGGTCTCACGACTTCGCTGACGTTTGCTGAGAGAGGCACAGCTAAGAACGTCTCATGTCTGTCCTAGTCCCTCATGCTGACTAATGCCAAGACTGAGGCCTGGATGTCTCTGCTAGGTCATGCCACCGTTGCTGATTGATGCTTGCTATTCCATCTCTACAGAACTGGACTACTGATATATCTGTAAAATGCGAGCTGCTACTACTAACCTGAAAACTAAACTGTCAATTTCTAAAAGGCGCAGATGGGAGTTCCTCCAAAAACCCATGCTAAACAGGTCCACTTCCCCCATATCCTTTCTTTTCCACTACCTCTGGTGGGTGATGGGCTGAAAGGGCTAAAACATTTAAGAGAACCATCATTAACAATAGGCTTTAAAAATTAAAGATACACGGTACTCTGGAAGTTGGTTGAAATAATTAATCCTGGGAAAGGCAGACAAGCTCTGTGACAGGCACCTGGAAGAAGCCCCCAGATGTAGCCAAATACAAGGGAGAGGAACTCAAGGGGCTACTAGGTCTACTTAGGGTCATAGAAGAATTTGGGGGGTTTTGATTTTAAGATTTTTCTTACTGGAGCTGGAAAGATAGCTCCAGAGTTTGCCCTAACAGAGAACAGGTTCAGTTCCCAGCACCTACACTGTGGCTCAAAATAAAAATACCAAAGAGTTGATGGATTCCCAAGGGCTTAACTCCCCAAAGCACCAGGAGCCCCACCCCATTGTCATCAGCTCCCAGAGCTGAACCTTGGAGTCAGCAGCTTCTGCCCTCAAACTTGTAGCCTCTACCCTCAGACTTGTAGCCTCTGCCATCAGACTTGTAGCCTCTGCCCTCAGACTTGTTGTCTCTGCTATCAGACTTGTAGCTTTTACTCTCAAACTTCTACCTCTGCCCTCAGACTAGAAACCTCTGCCCTCCACTTTCCACTTTCTTCTTGTCCTTCTTTCCCTTCCTTCCTTCCTTCCTTCCTTCCTTCCTTCTTTCCCTTTCTTCCCTTTCTTCCCTTTCTTCCCTTTCTTCCCTTTCTTCCCTTTCTTCCCTTTCTTCTCTTTTATTTAGGGGCAAAGGAGACAAGATTTCAAGATCTCCAGTTCTCATTCTGTAGCCCAGGCTGGCCTAGAACTTTATGTAATTCAAGATAGCCTTTAACTTGCAACACTCCTAATTCAGCCTCCCCAGGTCTAGCATTACAAGCACGGACCTCTACATCTGACTTCCTTCTGTTTCTAAGTTAGAGTCGTGTGTGGCTCTGCAGTTTTATATTATTGGACACGATCTCTTCACTGACCTGTCCCCCATTCCTCACCCCTGGCTCTGGCTCATTACTCTTACTCAATAGCACAGTGACTGTGGTTCTCTCATCTTTCCAGCCAGGCCTTGGTCAGCTTCCTGTGCTTTCCTCTGCCCTTGGTCAGTCCAGCCTCACTTCTGCATGTGGACAAAAGCCCTTGACTCATCCAGGAACTTCGAGTCATGATGGACACAGTAAATTGTTGTAACTCACCGGAGCCTGTAGGGCACTCAGGAACCCATCTGGATACGAAGTATGTTATTAATGTAGAACACTATCCTCACAGCCACAACCACGGCGTGTCAACATTCCAGGGTCTGACCCCCCTCAGAGAAAACAGCCCTGAATTGCTGGCACTCAGCATTGGTCTCTGTGGTGTGGACAAGTGTCCGGGCTGGGGCAGGTGGCATTTGCTTAAGTAAAGCCTTTGCTGACATGTGGGTGGAGGAAAAGAGAGAGAGAGAGAGGTCTGTTTCTCCAGAGCAAAGCTGCTCAGAGTTTCCAGCCGAAGAGAGGCCCCGTCCACACAGCCATGCAAGTGTGAGCCACGTGCCTCAGTGATTAGGGCTGTGGTTTGGGCAGTGTGTCAAGAGCTCCCCATGAGACCCCAACCCTTCTCTGCCTGAAGCAGGATGTTCGGGATTTTTATTGCAGGCAATCCAGTTTCTCAGAGAGCTGGTAATGACAGTCCCCAAGTGCTCATTCCTTCCCGTGCCTCAGCATCAGCTCTTCGGCAGGATCCAGGAGATTCATGACTGGCTCTGCTCCTCTGTCTCCCTGGCAGGACCTCAATGCCAACTGACCATGAGGAACGCCGAAAAGTCATGCTCACAGCACAGTGTGAATGTCCTGGAGGCCAGAGAATTAACTGGCCCCAGAACAGGAATCAGCAGGGGGCTGGAGACAGACATAGCAGAGTGTAGACTCTAAAGAAGTGCTTTATCCCTCGTGTCCGAAGTAGTATTTCTACATGTGATTAGTACGGACATGACTGACGTGAGAATTGTATGTGACTTTTGTACCATTAATGCTTCTTGTGATTGACAAATTGTGACTAACATTTACAGGCCGCAAAGGGTTGTTTCTCCTTATGAGTACCATGAAGTCAGTGGTTTACCAACTAGTTAACACACCCATAACACCTGGCTTAGCATTTTCTGGTGGTAGACAATTTGTTTTAATATTTATTTATTTATTTGTGTGTGCCTGAATCTCTGTGTGAGTGTATGTACAGATATGTGTGTGCATGTTCCTGTGGTGGCTGTCCTCCTCCATCACTCTGTACCTAGTCCCTCGAGGCAGAGTCTCTTTTCGAACCTGGAATTTACATTTTCTTGCCATGTCTGGAAACCAGAGATCTTGTCCCCATCCTCTTGAAAAGCTGGGTTACAAGCATGTGTTGGATGCCCAGCTGGTCAAGCAGGTGTTAGGGTCCAAACACCAGTTGTCATGACGACTCAAACAATGCTTTTAACCACCAAGCATCTCCCCAGCCCACTCATGGTTATTGCTATGTTCACATTATCCTGGGCTACAGTCACCGTACTGAACAACAAGCCTCAAAGTATACCTCCTCTTGTAGACATGGACCTCTGTCCCCTTGAACCAGAAGCTCTCAGCCCCCTCCCCTCCTTAGCCTTAGCCTTTGATAACGTCACCCTTCTCACTACATGCACGACCTCATCTTTCTGCAAAATAGGCTATTTACCCATATTCGAGGGTGAAGGTTAGAACTGTCAATTTGATCAGAACTGGAATCAACTAAAAGATATGGGGACAGTCACCCCTGTCTGAGACCCACTGGGACAGACGTCTCACTGAGTCCCCTTACTGAAGGTTCTATCCTTCACTGAGTCCACGAATCTGCTACCTTTCCTTAAACTATCTGCTGGATTCTGACTGTGGAGCCACTGAAAGCAGAAGGCAGATTTTAAAACAAGAAAAAGCTGGTGTAGTCTTCTTCAGAGACTAATGCAACCCTGGATGTGGTAGGGATTCAACTGTAGAGGGATGCCCCACTCCCTTGAAATGGAGGAGTGGAGGGAGAGCTGTGTACACGGTTGGATGACCAAAGTGCAAGTCCTGTATAATTCCCTTTGGAGCCAAGGCTTGGTTTAGCAGACGGTTAGTAAATGAAAGTCACAAAATGTTCTTTCCTCCTGCAGAGAATGGATTCCTCTAGGTGCATCTGGCACAAAGGGGCAAAGATGAAAGATCCAAATGTTTGGATGAAATGCAATGGATAGTTGGTGTCTAGAACTAATGCCAAGTAGGTTCTTAAAACTGTGAGAGCCAAGCCTTGGGACTGCCTACCCTGGCTGCAAGTCAGCCAGAACTGGCACAGGGTGTGGCAACATTTGATCTGAGTCTACAGAATATCTGATTCTGGTTCCTATTGGACAGGGTGAGTCTTGGTGATCAACAGGAGGAAGCACCATGCCTTCCACATCCAGTGCCCTCTGACATTCTGCTCTTGGGGTCCAGCGAGACGATTCCCCTACCCCGAAGCCTGTCTAAGGCGTCTCCACACAGCCCTGTACATCAGCATTATTTGAGATGATTGAAGTTACTGATTAAAATGAGGATTAAAATGGAAGCCTTGAAACACACCCTACCTCAGTCCACTCCTCGGGCTTTCCCCCTGAGCCTCACCATGAACATGGAGAATTGGGATCAGTGGGATATGGTGTCAAGCAGCTCCAACACCCAAGATTCTTAGGGACTTTGAGCTGTCCCAAGAATGTGTCTCTCTAGCTCAGTTCCAGGTCGATGACAATGGAGGATTGGAATGGGCTCAGAACTCAACAGAACCCAAGTAGACATGGGCCAGTCTCAGACACAAATGGAACTGGGAAGGGATCCAGTGCTCAAAGACACAATGCTGGCCACCCATCTGCTCTGCAAAACATCCCCTCAGCAGTGCCTAACTTTGCCCTAGGTACTTAGGAGCACAGTGAGCCCAGGGTCTAGCTTAAACTCTGCTCCACCCAGCCTCTGTCTTACCATCTGTCTTAGTTAGGGTTTTACTGCTCTGAACAGATATCATAACCAAGGCAACTCTTATAAAGGACAACATTTAATTGGGGCTGGCTTACAGGTTCAGAGGTTCAGTCCATTATCATTAAGCCAGGACCATGATAGTGTCCAGGCAGTCATGACACTGGAGGAGCTGAGAGTTTTGCATCTTGTTCTGAAGGCAAACAGGAAAAGACTGGCTTCCAAGCAGCTAGGATGAGGGTCTTAAAGCCCATGCCCACCATGAAACACTTCCTCCAACAAGGCCACGCCTACTCCAACAAGGCCACACCTACTCCAACAAGGCCACACCTCCAGTTAATGCCACTCCCTGGGCCAGGCATATTCCAATCACCATACAATCTCATGAGTGGTTGGTTTTGGAGACCTGTTCTAACCACCTGCCAGTTCCTGTGGTGTTCTAACTATGAATCCCACAAGCTCCCCTAATACCTGTGGATTTAGGGATCAGGGCTCAGCACATACAGGCACCATGGGCACATGGCTGTGTCTGTAAACATTGATCCTCTTCCACCAAACCTTATTTACTCATGTCTCGTAAATACTGAAGAGTTAAAAACATTTTTGGCAAGAGACCCAGACGGGCTGGCTCTGAGAAGGCAAAGGGAGACTGAGAACATGTGAGTCTCCTTTTTTTCTCATTAAGAGAAGGGCTAACTGCAGGACAGGGTGGAGAACTTGACAGCTTTCCACTGTGAGTCCCCAAAATGCATACTGTGCCCAGCACCAAATGCCACCAGATGGTTATCTACCAAAGAGAGAACGGTGATTTATTTTTCTTAAATTTTTCTTGACCAGAAAAATGGCCCACCTCATAAAATCAGGCTAATCTTTATTACAGATCAGAGCTGCTTTTGGCCAGTAATGTTTTATTATGGCTGGATGCTGATGATTTTTTTTTAAAAAAATAAAACTTTTTCTAAAGTTTCCTCTGCTGTGTGAGTTACTTTCTTCATTGCTAACGAAAGCAACTCAACTTACGAAGGCAGGGTTTTTGTTTGTGTGGTTGGTTGGTTGGTTGGTTGGTTGGTTGGTTTGGTTTTGGCTCTCCATTCCAGGGTCTATCATGATGCCAAGAGTATGGTATCAGAAGGATGAGGCTGTATTATATCCAAGAAGAGAGAGATGAGTGCTGGTTCTCAGTCCACTTTCTCCCTTTCTCCCTTTTCTTAAGTCTGGGTGCCTAGCCCAGGGAATGTGTTACCCACATCCCAGGTCCATCTTTTTCTTCAGTTCCGCCTCCCTGGGAACACCCTCACAGATATGACCAGAGGTGGATCTCCTCAATGACTCCAAATCCAGTCCAGGGGACAATGGAGATGACCTATCTTACCTACCTGCCTTGTCAAATGGCTTTCTGGTGTTTAGCTTTATCTATTATAACAAGAACAGAGAGAAAGTAGCTTTATAGCTTGGCTGGAAGCCCATGTATGGCTACCAGCCTAGCATTTAAAGGATGCTCACTTTGGTGAGGTTATGGCCATGACTCCAAGTGTACACTCTGCCAGAATTCCTCAGAACAAAGAGAAAAGACAGCACATGGGAAATGCAGGACAGATCATGGGGAAGAGAAATGGCTTAATAAACCATAAAGAAACTCAGCAACGACTTCATAAGTGGTTCATAAGACATCAAGTAACCGAGCGCGAGCACCCACATCAACCTAAAAGCCATTCCTCGCACCCTCCATGCTGGTTCCAGATGAGAAACAGCTGCAGAGAGAGAGCCAAAAGAAAAAGGGGGGGAATGTTCCTTCTCTCTCCGGGACTGCCCGAGAAATGATGTGCTTGATTTTATCTTGATGGCTAAGTGAACCAGGCTAACTCAGAATATGTTCACTTAACCTGGAGCTCCGCGGTGGGGTGCTGAGGGCTGAGGAGTGGGGGAGGAGATTGACTTCCAGAGCTAATTGCTGGACTTTCTCTGAAGCAAGCTCACCTAACTCACAGCCTGCATAGGTCACTCTGCAATTTGCTAGACATGTCGGCTATTATCCACAGCTTAATACACCGAGGCAGAGACAGAGCCCGAAGAGCGAGGCTGTGCCAAGGTCCAATCACCGCCAGTGCTCTAACTGCAGGTCAGCAAGCCGCACAGTTCAGCTCGGTCGCTCCATAATCAGTCACGTCGAGGGTAACAAGGAGACTCCCAGAGACAGCCCATAAAGCCGTCTGAATGTGACTGCTTGGGAAGGTTAACGGAGGAGCAGTGATTACAGCCACAGACTTGGCACACATAATTAGGTTAGGAAAGCTCTCTGAGTGAAACCTGAGACAGAATCGTATAGGAGCAGATGCTCAGCCAGCTGATGCCCTTGGTTAAGTGTCGCACCGCCACTCTGCGAGGTGCTGGAAGCCGCGACATCCTAGAATGAGCATTGTGCGGGATCCTGGCCCAGGACTCTCTCTCCTGCTTGCCGCCTGTTCCTCTCAAAAGTATAGCAGACATGGTTAACACCTGGCAGAGGTGGCCTAGGATGTCCATAGAGGGACCAGGCCAGGCCAGGCCAGAAATGCCACGCAGGGAAAGGCCTATGAGAATAACAGGGTTGTGCTGGACAATTCCAACTAGAAGAACCACTTTCTGCTCTCAAGGAGAGGAGAAGGTCTCAGGAGAAGACTGAGGTGGGGCATGAACCTCTTCTCAGGAGAGGAAGCTAACACGGTGACTCCCTACAACTTGGGAAGAGACACTGAGATGGACACACATAGAGGGGATGACCCGGCCACCCCAAGAGGCTTTCATTTGGAATCATGGAGTGGGAGTGGGGGAGAAAACTCAACTCCCACCAAGGAGTGTCCAGCTGCTAACTCAGACAGCCGGACACAAGTCCTGCTTTGTACAGGTCTCTGCTCTCTTGAGGAAAGCAAGGCCCTTTCCACCCTAGCCTCTTTTCTCCTTCTCCTCTTCCTTCTCCTCTCCTTCCTCCTCCTTCTCCTCCTCCTCTTTCTCCTCCTAAGATTTCCATGGCAATAGCCGAGTGTGGGGCCTGAAATAGGGCACTCAGGGGACCCCTCTTCTGACAGACTTCCTCCTCATTCTGCTCCCTCCATAGTAACTAGCCCTTAGCAACCACTATTATGCAGAGCTCTTCCTGTCTATCATCCTCACAGGTTCCCAGGTTCCCCACCACTCCCCCTCAGCTTCCTTTATCTCTCCTTCTCCTTCCCCCATCCCCCTTCACTCTCCATCGCAAACCCACAATGGCCGTTTGCATTTATGTTCAATCACCATTGCTCCACTGAAATCTTTTATGGCTTCTTATTGCCCTTTGGGAAAAACTCAAACCCTGCCTCATGCCCAAAAGTCCCTGTGCTGCCAATGAATCTGGGAATGAAGGGAGAAGAGTAAGCCCCTTACTCTGAGGGTAAGAGAGCACCCCTTTGGGACCCTGTGGTGTATGACTACTAGAGGAGGGGATGAAGGGGAAGTTGGGAACCATACCGGTCAAGGTCATAATACTTGAGTTATTCTTGCTCTGGTTGGAAAGCCCCTCCTAACAGCAAATTGTGAGAACTCTGGGCTCAGACCATCACTGTTTAAGAGAAAGAGGGCCAGACCAATGAAGATGGACCACTGAATTAGTATAGGGGTCTCTAGAATAACCTGATGCCCCTGATATTGCATGTGGACTTTCCCTAGAGTTCGTCAGAATATATGGGCACCAAACAACAACAGCATACAGGAAGACAGGGGGACTGGGTCTAGGAACTGGGGTCTAGAATCCAGAGTGTTCTCATAGCCTCTTCTAGGATTAAGCCTAAGACTGAGAGACCCCATTGGTCCCCAGACCCAATGCAATGCTTGACCAGAACTCAATCCATTGTCTGTACACGCTAAGAGACCTGTGCCCTGTGCCCAAGGCCTGGACCACCTTGATCCAACCCTCCTAGGACATCGGGTGCCACAGCCATGACTTTGTCATCTGTTTGTCCCCATATCAGCCACCAGAGGGTTTCTCAGGGACTGGAGTACAAGCCCTGTCAACCTCCTAATCCAGATAGTGAGACACAGATGACAAGTTTCTCGCTGAGAGCATCCTTAGCCCTGACCCTCCTCCATAGGGGAGCAGATGCTTACATCCCCAGCCAGCGCTGTCACACAGCCCACGCGGGATCCACCTGCCAGGAGCCCCCATATGAATTCCAGAGCCACAGCAGAGAGCCTTGTCCTCTGATAAAATAATTTCAATCATTAGTCTTCGGTGTTTTCTGCTGTTAGTTTCTTGTGACCTAAACAGAAACTTGACAGGATTCTAATATCCCTAGAATTTTGTGACTTGTTGAGTTATAGAGGTGATTCATAAATAATGGATTTGATTTTATGTTATTTGTAAGTAATGTGACTACATCTTATTTATGTCTAGTCAGTGAGCTAGTCTGAGGACATTGTTTCTTTCACTGTTCTCTCTCTCTCTCTCTCTCTCTCTCTCTCTCTCTCTCTCTCTCTCTCGTTTTTACACGCACAGTACAACACTTCCACACCTTGAGGCTTTGGTTGGCCCTCCCCCTGCCCATCCATCCCCCATCTCCCTGCCTCCCTTCCTATTTTCCTCCTCCCTGCTATCCCTTAAAGCCTTTTTTGTTCTCCTCTCGCTGGTCCCTCCCTTCCTACTTCCCCAGCATCTACACACTTCTCTTCACACGCAGACACACATATTTAGAAATGAGAAGCTAAGATCCACGTATGAGAGAGGACACATGGTATTTGTCTCTCTGAGCTTGGGTTACCTCACTTAATGTAATATTGATGATTCTTTCCAGATCCACCCATTTTCCTGCAAATTGAATAATTTCATTTTTCTTTATGACTGAGTAAAATTCCATTGAGAATGCAGACCACATTTCCATTATTCATTTGTCTGGTGATGGACATCCAGGCTGATGTTACTTCTAAAGAGGGCAGCAATAAATATGGATAAGCCAGTATCTCTGTAGTAAGATGTAGCATTGCCTGGGTCCATGCCCACGAGCGTAGCTGGGTCATATGGGAGTTCTGCGCTAGCTTTTCCAAGATTCTCCACACTGACTTACGCGTCCACAGACCATCTCACACACCTACCGACAGTGGATAAGGGTCTCTCCTTTCCCACACACCCCCCAGCATTTCTCCTTGTTTTCTTGCTGACAGCCATTCTGACAGGGGTGAGACCGAGTCTTAGAGTGGTGTCAATTTGCACTTCCCAGACGGCTAAGGCTGTCGAACAGGTTAAAACTATACTTATCATGTCTTCTTTTGAGAACTCTTTGGTTTCTCAGACCACTTTAATTGTTTAGATCTATATGTTATTCTATGTGTATGAGTGTTTTGCTAGCATATTTGCACGTGTACCACTTGTGCCTGGTGCCTATAGAAATCAAAATAAATTATCCAGCCCTCTGGAACTAAAGTTATTGGTTGTTTTGAGTCGCCGTGTGGGTGCTGGGAAATGAACCTGGGTCTTCTACAAAAGCAACAAATGCTCTTAACTCCAGAGTCCGCTTTCCAGGCCCTCATAGCATGTTATTTTATTCGGTCATTTTCTTGCTAAATTTTTTGAGTCCTTTCTATATTCTACCTGTTAACCCTCTGTCAAATATTTAGATAGAAAAAAATTTTCTCCTAGTCCATGACTCTCCCCTCGCTCGGTTAACTGTTTCCTTTACTGTGCACAACCATTTAAATTTCTTAAATTAGTTTTAATTTTAGATTAAGTTAAATTTCTTAATTTTTTCTTGATGTTCCATGTATCAGTTAGTGGCCTTATTTCTTGAGTGACTGGAGTCCTATTCAGAAATGTCTTAACTATGTCTGTATTTTAAAGAAGTGTTTCCATGTTTTTGGTTTTGTTTTCTGGGAATTTCAGAGGATCAGGCCTTGTGTTAGGACCTCTGATTCACATGGTGTTGACTTTAGGGGTGACATGAGAGAACTGAGTGTTTTCAGATGGGATCATTAAGGTCTCTGACATATAAGAGCATTGTCATCACACAAAAGATTCGGTGCCTCTTTCTCGTGCTATATGTGTCTCTTTTCTTTCCTTCTCTTGTCTTTTATTTTAGCTAATATTTCTGGCACTATTTTGAAGAAGGTTGGAGAGATTCAACACTCTTGACTTGTGCCTGATTTAATAGCAATATCTCTCCTCTTCAGCACCACACCACTTAATAGAATGTTGGGTATAAGCTTGTCATGCATATTCTTAGTATGTTCAACTATATTCTTTCTATTCTGAGTTCTTATAGAGTTGGATTTTTTTCAAAAGTTTTTTTCTATATCTATGGATATGATCATGCTATCTTTGTCTTGAATCTGCCCATCTCCATGCCGTCTTCAGCATGGTGGACTGTATCCTCTTAACCCATAAACTAACACTAACCTTTCCTATCTTACCTTGCTTCTCATTGGGAATTAGCTCACCTTGTCACTAGAAGTGACTGATACTGTCTCAGTGAACAGTTCAAACTTGCTGTGAAAGAACAATGCCCTGTAGCCATATACAGTGACAGCCACCCCTAGACATAAGTAACTACTTAGGCATAAATCTAACAAAATACCTGCAAGATCTTAGTATAGAAAGCCATAGCACACTAACTTAAAAAGAAATAAAAAATACCTTAGATACTTACAGGAACATTCAATGTCCATGAACTTGAGGACTCAATATGGTAAAGTTTAAATTCTTCCCACTTGATAATTTAATTTTTAAAAATTTTTTGACTTATGTGTCTGTGTGTATAAACACGTATGCAGGTGCCACTCAGGGCAGGAGAGGGTGCCAAATCCCTAGATTCTGGGTTACAGGTGGTAGTGAGCTATATGGTGTGCATGCTGGGAATTGAACTCAGGTCCTCTTCAGGAGTAGCAAGCATTGTTAATTGCTGGGCCATCTCTCCAGACCTCTCATAAGAAGTTTTACACTATCAAAACACTGGGGACTTCTCTTAGTGTCAAATTGTCAGGAAAATCATATATAAAAATCAATGAATTCAATTACCAAAATGATCGGAAAAAGAAGGAGGTTAGAGGATTCAATGCAGCTGTCTCCAAGAGTTACTCTAAGGTGACGGTCATCAAGACAGGGTCATATCCGCTGGGAGGTAGCTTACTTGGTAAGCTGCTCGGAGTGAACTTTGTATAAATAAATCAGTCTGGCTCTGGCCTCATCTCCTCAAGAGCTGCACCCTCTGGCCAGAGCAGCATTGGGCTCACAGGTATCTCAGGGGCATGCTGGTCAGGGGACATTTCATTCACCTGACCTCCTACTCTGAGTTTATGAATTCTTATACCCTCCTCCCCCTCAAGAACCTGATGACCAAACCGTGTAGTAGTTTGTCAGTCTCAGTGTTCACCAAGTGACAGTTTCATCATGTAGTCGTTGCTAGATTCTTGTCCCTGAACATTTAGGGTCAGCCTCCATCTCTAAATCCAACACCCAGTGCAGGACCTGGCAAACTGCAGCCTCGAAAAAGTGTGCCTACCAACTGTCTGTAAATGAAGCTTTACTGAGACACAGACACCGTCATCCATGCATCACTGGTGACAAAGTTTAAAGGCTGTAACATTGTTCTATGGCTCCCGAGGCTATAGTATTTACTATCTCTCTGGCTTTTTATAGCAATCCTTCCTCATCTCCAACAGGTATCTCAAGTTTTATTTTGCCTGAATATCTTTGTAGAGCCTAGTAAAGCTGTTATTTGATAGAAAGGTCCAAGTAAGTAGATATGGATGGGACAGCCAGAAGGCTCCATGCTCCAGGATAAGCAAATGGCTGGCCACACTCCAAAACACCCTGTCAAGAACTAAGAAGAGGCAAAGAAAGCAGCAGACTGGGTGTGTCTGCAGCATGAAGCTTCAATTTGTGCTTTCTACTGAGATCTAAAAACCTGGTCCTTTTGGAAGTTGCTTCAAGTATTTGAAGGTGGCACCCCCTGGATAAAACAATATTTGGAGAACAGATACCTCAGAAGAATTATGAACATAGGTTGCATTGTTCACATTATCTTCCCTTATGGATACGTATAAAACTTTTCAAGAAGTCGGCAATAAAAACGCACATTATTTTGGACCTCAGCCTCAGCCCAGCTCAGCCAGGGTTCAGCGGGAGAGGAGCCTGACTCTCTGCAGGAAGAGGGTGGTTGGCTCATCTGTCATCTTGATGGGTGGGTGGAGGGGAGTAGCATAGGGGAACACTTATCAATTTCCACTTAGCTCACAACTGTTTCTTCTAGATCTTTCTCCAATGTGATATCTATCCCTAAAGCCTCCATTCAATGTTTTTTCTGTCCCACTCTTCTTCAAAGTATAAAGGCCAGGCCCTAGCTAAGCCCAGGAGACTCTATAGGCTTCCATTCAAAATCAAAGTAGAGAGCTGAGAGATAACTCAGTCTTGGGATTACCTCGACCCAAATGTGAAGCTCAGAACCCATGTAAACAAAGGTCAAGTATGGTGGTACACACCTGCAATAGGCCTAGTCCACTTGGCAAGTGTCAGACCAGTGAGAGAGACCCTGTCTCAAAAAACAAATAGATGGATGGCCCTTGAAGAATGTCACCTCATATGGTACTCATATGTGTACCTGTACACATGCACATACAGAGAGAGAGAGAGAGAGAGAGAGAGAGAGAGAGAGAGAGAGAGAGAGAGAGA
>NW_021620869.1:5046703-5056440 GCF_004785775.1 Grammomys surdaster
AGAGAGAGAGAGAGAGAGAGAGAGAGAGAGAGAGAGAGAGAGAGAGAAAGGGGGAGAAGAACTAGAGCCAAAGATAGACCATCTTTACCAGCCAGGAAAGCTGGTGATAGATAACACAACCACAAACATCAAATATGGATGAGATTTTCAAAGATGGAGGGAAATGCAATAAACAAATCACAAAATAGAAATGTGAGCCAAAGGCTCTGGGCTTGAGGAGAGAGTGAGAGACAGAACTCAGGAAGGGGCTGGGAAGGGGAGAAAGGAGTTTGTGTCAACCTGTTCCGTCCAACCACCACCACCTCCACCTCCCTGAGGGAATCCAGCATGCGTTGACAGCTCTTTGCCCAGAGTGCCAATTTTGACTGTTGATCTCAGAACCCTGCTGTCATCCCAGGGCGATGCAGTGAATTCCATCAGCTTTGGGGCCATAACAATAACATTTTTAGAACATTACAAGATGAGGCTATAATTGCTTTAATTAGTAATCTTATGACATCATGGCTGGGGAGATTTTATTTTGAGAGTGAAACTTCCCATCATTCACAGTAAAATTATTATTTTGGGTCTTGTGGTGTCCCGCTGGTGGCTCATAGCTCTGGCGTCTCCGAATGGATGTACCATATCTGACACTTAAGCACACATTCTTGTCAAGGACTGTTTGGCTTCCAATTACATGTACCTTGACCTCTAAGTCTGAAACTAAAGCGGCCCTTCTCTATAACAGGGAACAAGTTGCTATCTGTCTTCTTCATTTTTTTCCCTGTGGTTGGTATTTGACAAGAGTGATGTGTCCAACAGGTGTGTCCCATCTGACCTTCGACATCAGGGCTCAAGGCCAGAGCATTCCACTGTGATGGATGGGAAGGGAGGTAGAAAGGATGTGTCTGACCTGTGGTTAAAAAAAAAAAAGATAAATTTGAAGCTCCATTGCTGCTGGGATGGAGGGGAAAGGACACAGGGAGCCCAGTGTTGATTCCTCTTGATGGAACCAACACTCCCTGAAATATCACCAAGCAGAGAAAGTTCCAGGATTCCCTCCACAAAAGGTCATGCTGAAACCGACCAAGAGTTTTAAAAAATAAGGTAGTTGTGTATCTACCACCCTTGAAATCACGAATTGCCTGCCTCTTTATATTTCTTTGGAAATGTTTGTGTCATACAGGGCTGGCTGCCTTTCTATCGAACGCCGTATCAAAAGAAGATACCTTCCTCAGGAGTGTCAGCTTTGTAGGTTAGGAAATAAACCCTGACAGACTCATAATCCGAATATCTCTGGAAATTAGGACTCTGCTGTAGACACAGTCACAGTCACTGTAAAATTAACTCAGAATAAATTTAGAATTATTACTCTCAGGATGCTAAGGATATGTTGTTAGCAGTATTGGAGTACTAAGGGCCACTCTTCGGGAAAGGAGCCACTGGTGTCAGTCATGTCTTAGAGTTTACTTCGGCACACCGGAGGCAGGGGCATGGGAAAGCCATGAGGAGGCTGCCAGAACTCACAGGTGCCTCACATCATCTTGATAAATCCCTCTTCAGAGAAGGGATTTCAGGAGGAAAATATGAAGTCTTGGCGTAGGCAGCAATGGAGGCGTGCGAGCCAGACCTATGATTAAGTAGAGGTAACAGTTGAAATTGATGGACCAGAACAGCCTGGGCTTGGGAGTTTGGACAGGGAGAATGTCAAAACAGGTGATGAAAGGACAGGTACCCTAAAGCTATTGGTTTTGGGTTCCAGTACAGAAGCTTTGTTGACCTGGAAGTACAGAGCTCCATCCTTATGAAGACAGTGATTGGAGTGGGGGTTGGAGCAGTATGTCTCAACTGACAGGCCTCCTGCAACGTGAGTCGACAGAGCAGAACTTCAGTTGAACTCCAGGGTCTGGATGGAAGTGATACAGATTTGAGAAAGGAGATGGTGGATGCTGAGTGGGTCTATGGTCCAGTTTAAGCATCCCATATGCCCTCTGCCTTCCTCTAAGACTCCAGCCTCTATGCTTACAGCTCTCTCATTAGGGGTGTGTGTGTGTGTGTGTGTGTGTGTGTGTGTGTGTGTCATCTAACATCAGGAAGCCTCATACTTTGGGAGGACACAAGTCTTCAGAAAGATGTGTGTAGGGGAATGGCCCCCCAAAGGTACTAGGAAAAATGTAGGAATTCCTTATTCTCATGATCTCATCATGCCAACCTCTAGCCTTCAAGATCACATGCCATCCACGTCTCCTGTTTCTCTTGTAAGGGCACGAGGCATTGGAGGTCCTTAACTTGTTTGTGCCTGCAAAGACCCTTCATCCAAAGAATGCAATAAAAACTCAGAAGAAACAAGACATTAATAGCCCAGGAAAATATTAGGAAAAAGAGCTCAGGACTATAATTCACTGTTTTTGAACAAGAGGAGTCTTGTGTTTAACAGACAAGAGCCGTTCTCTGGGTCAAGCCAAGGCTTCCTGGAAGTAGTGTGACTTGAACAAACCCAGATTCAGGTCTCAAGATCTGTGAAGGCTCCTGACTCAGCACTCGGAGATCAGAGCAGCTGGAGGCCCTTCTACCCCTTCAGACAGCCTTCTTTGCAATCCAACCCACTTGTCACACCCCACTCCTACCTTTGGCTACTTTCCACTTTTCTGTAACCACTTCAGTCAAACCACTCTCCTGGGGATGAAGTTGGAAGCCTCACATCTGGGTTGTGCCCATAGAGGGGTACAGGACACTACAGTGACTCAGAGAGAAAATGCATGACCACAGCACCAAGGCAGCCACTTCAGGGTTGTTTTCCTGAACCTCTGGGATGATCTGGAAGCTACTAAAGGGCCTGTCCTTTGGAAGGATACCGTATGACATCACCGGGGACGTGATTTTCCAACAGATGTGTACACCAGCATCATCTGTGGGCTTATAAAAGCTACTGCATCCAGAGCCGCCACGTGAAATTGAATTTGTTGCTCTGTTTCCATGTGGCATGGTGACTCACTTTTGCTGAGTCCTTGACTACACTGGTGTTGAGAGTAACCAACAAGAACACAGAGAGAGGCCCTGCGTGGTCAGATACTTTTGTAAGCTTTTGTCTCTACAGGAATCTAATTTTTTTTGTTCCATTTACTGAAGACCAGAACCCATCCTTCCATTTGCTTTTGGTCAGCATGACACTGAACAGAGTCCAGATATGCTGTCTCGTTGAAGGTCAACATTCTGGATCTGCCAGACTGCTTCCTCTCCATTTGTAATTGTGGGGAGATACCCTGTAAAGTTCAGCGTTATTTTCTGAGAGCATCAGCTTGCCCCATCCCTGGGGATACATTCCAGCCAGTTCCTGTGTGCTCTGAGTTTCTAATGCACACTGCTGGTCCATGGATCTCACATCCTATGTTCATCAGCCTTTTCTCAAAGAATTCCAGTTAAACAACACGACCATTGCCATGGTGGGAAGCTTGGGCAGCAAATCCATGTCAGTCTTATTCCAAAGGCCATACTCTGAAGCTCCATGAGGAGTGGCTGGCTGCTGGAGTCAGGTGTCCACCACTGATGAAACACCTCCAATCCTGGCTGTTGTAGTTGAAGACATCTTGGGAACACACAGGGAGAACAGCCGCTGAGACACACCAGACTCACTACACTCAGCAAGTTTAAATCCCCACACCTGCAGCTGCAGCTCATGGCCAACTCCATCCTGCCAGAGGCCCCTGAGTGGAGCCGCTCACATGGTCCAGGGAATGGCTGCTTCCAGTCTCTCCGGGAGGAATCACTCTTGGGACTGTGAGGTTGTCTCTGCTCTGCAGGATACTAGGCTTTCAACGACATGGGAGCTGTGTGGGATCCACAGGGAACACTTGAACACTGCAAAATCTAACCTGTTTCTGGATGTGAGCTAGTGTGTTTCTTGCAGAAATGTTGCTCGCTTCTGCTAAACTAACTGCCCTTAGCTATTCTACTCAATGACTCCCACTACCTAACTGCAACCTGCAGATCTCTGTGCAACCACCCAAAGCCTGACCATCCTGTCCTGGATGCTGCATGGCTGCGTCTTCCCAGCCTGCAGCCACCCTGAGAGGTCCAACCACACCTGCAGACGAGCCTCTTCCTGCAGTGTTCTCAGGGGGAGCTCTTCCTACAAAATATGTCAGCCTCATCACCAAACTGTGGATTCCAAAACCAGGCTTGCGATTTCAAGTGTTCCCTGTGCGCTTTACTGGAGGTCCCATATTGACCTAAGGCTCTGTAGAGCATGAGAGGACAACTTCATCATCACAAGACAACCCAGCAGGTCAGAGCCCTTCTTGAATGTTGTTGCTGGTCTGGTTAGTAATGGAGTGCGCCATGAGACTAGAATTAGGAACAGATGGAGTCAACTTCTAAATGACTACAGCCCAGCACTGAGGTTTCCTCTTTGCATTGGAGGACATTTTCCAGAATTGGTCATTATTCACAGCTTCTCTCTAGAGAGAGAGGCTAGGGATGTATTCCAGTCTTAATAAGGAAATGTCCTTGTTAGGAATGCCCTTGTGTTTTAAGTTTGGGACTTGGCCTCCATGCAACAGAAGGGATTTTCCACTGGAGACTTCTGGACAAATCTTGGATCCTGAGAGTCTGTCCTCACTCTCTAAGTTCTGCCCCTCCCAATAAGGCTGCCACTGAACTCATTAGCATGTTTACAGTGGCTCTTTGAGAGCCAGCCTATAGTGTGGATACTCACTTCAGGGTCCTGTTTGCATGAGACACTATTGTATACAGGAGCCCAGCTGTGCTAGAGGAATCTTTGACATCGGGCTGATTTATATAGCTCAAAATCTCCAAGAAGTAAAGTGTGTTTTAAATTGCACGCTGTCTTCTGCCAAAGCACGATGTCTCGATGTCTCGTAATGCTATAATTAGAAGGTAACCGGGCTGGAGACGGGGGAGAGGTGGCTCCTAAAGGGTTTCTTTGTTAGGTAATGAGAGCTTTCTGTAATTAGAGTGGTGACATTCACACGACTTTCTGAGTACAGATAATAACTGTACACTTTGGATGGGTAAACCTTATAATATGTGAATAGTGGGGTTTTTTTAGGTTCAGAAAAGCATCAATTTTCTCTACTTTTTTTTTTTGTTTCAGTTAGAAAGGTCTACCCTTTACTGGACTGAGACAGAGGAGGAAGGGGTGGAGCTATTAAAGAGAGAGACAAGACCTTCAGTGGTATCAGTAAACCCTGAACACAGTTTACCAGAGGCCCCTAATTGGACAGCATCACCAGATGGCTACCTAGGTTGGGTCGGAATGTATTGTTTGGCGTTGGAATGAGAAGGTAAGATGGGACCAAGGCTAGTGGGAGATCAAACATAGTTCTCTGTATGAGGCATATTGGAATAGGGTCTTGAGGGATAATTAGAAGTTCACCAAGAAACCAGATGATCTGGTGCAGGGGACGCTCTGGGAACTCAAAAACAACAGTATTGAGTGTTCAGAGCAGAGACACACAAGGCAGAGGTTCAGAAGGAAGAACTAAGGTGCCATTTCAATCTACTCTTTATCTACAGGGTTCTATACAACCCTAATCTGCCGAAGGGCTTTCCCTAGGTGCCTCATGGGCTCAGTCATAACCAGTGACTCTGTAGCTCTATGTCAAGCTCCCTCCAGCACAGACTCTGCCCTACTGAGTAAGAGCTCTCCCCAAATGGTGCCAATATAAGGGTCCCTATGGAGCAGGATCTAGACCCTCAACCTTCATGTGAAGTACCAGGCAGCTATTCCTGTGACAAGGCAATTCTGGAAGCTTCTAGTTACTTGATCTAAGGTCAACCTCTCCTGGTCATGCCATGTTTTAATTTTCTTTCTACTGTTGTAATAAACAGCATGACCAAAAGCTTCTTGATGAGGAAAGAATTTATTCTGCTTATAGATTGTAGTCCTTCACTGAGGAAAGTCAGGGCAGAAACTCAAGGCAAGAATCTGGAGGCGGGAATCGCAGCCAAGACCAAGACCATGGAGGTATGCTACTTAATGGTTTGTTCTCCATAGCTTTCTCAGCCTGCTTTCTTATAAAACTCAGGACTATCAGCCCAGGAATGCCACCACCAACAGTGGGCTGAGGCTAGACCCCACACACACACACGTTAATCATTAATCAAGAAAATCTCTCCCACACAAACTAGCTTATAGGCCAATCTTAAGTAAGCATTATCTCAATTGAGCTTCTCACTTCCCAAATAATTATAGCTTGTGTCTAGTTTGCAGAGAGGGGAGGGGGCTAATCAGCACACACCAGTAGCTCAAAGAACATTAGAAATGTGTTTCTGGGAAGATTCAAATTCAGCTGGCCTGGGGAGCCTTGGGAACTCAGTTTCAACCTCTCCAGTAATGAGAAGTCCAAGGCCCTGCAGAGCTATCTGGAGCCCTGGGCAAGTTGTCTTGGCCCTCACCATGACCTCTGCCATCCTTCAGAATACCTCTACAGTTATGGTACCCCAGTATACCTTCATAAAAAGGCTGGCATCAGCAGGGGTCACCATGTTTGCTTTTGGGGGCCCTGGTTCTTGGTAGGATAAATAGCCTATAAATTTATCAACATCCAGTTCATTCCATAGAAGGGTTTTCAGGGCTAATCACATTATCCAAAACTTTATACAATAAAAGTGGCAGGGTAGGCAGGAGTTGGAAGTAACACTGTTTCTTCTGACCTAGAGGGTCTGTTACCTGTGTGGACTGGTCACCGAATCTACTACAGTAATTTGCCCAGAGAGGATGTCAGAAGGAGGCCCAGTTCAGCATCCTGTATCTCTTCCCTCTAAAATCCTGGAAAGAGACCAGGGACAGAGATGGATCCTGGAGAGAAAGGTTAAGGACTAATGATTGACAGCATGGGCCACTGCATATATGGTATGGTGACCATGTGTCCTGATGCATGTGCAACAGTGAGAAGCCCATCCTGGGGCTGCCACAAAGCACCAAAGGCAGGTGAACTGCAAATGTTTGTTCTCCCTGTGAAGAAGATGGAAGTCTGACTCCTGCTGACAGCAGTGCTGTACCACCAACAAAAGGGCAGACCCCTCCCGCAGACCCTTCCCTTTGTAGTACCTTTGGCATTAAATTGAAGCTGTGTTATCCTGATCTGTGCCTCAAATCTCCTGAGGGCACTATATATCTCTTTATTGTCTTATAGTCTCATGAGAATACCTGCCATTGGATTTAGGGTCCGCCCTCATCCAGAATGAGCCCCAAACATTTTACATCTGTGATGATCCAATTTACACATATAGGTCACGTTCACCGTTTGCCAGGTATTGGGTTATAGACTTGACTCTTTATAGGGAAGGCCAGCATTTAACCCATCCCAGGGTCATTACTATTCTACCTGTCTTATGAATGGAAATGTAGGAGGAAACGTTCAAATAATGACTGAGTGACGAGCTAGTGAGGGATGTAGCTCAAAGCTGTGATATGGAATAAGTGTGTGAAACAGAGAGATATAGACAGAAAGACAGACAGATGACAGACATGCACACAGAAGAGGACATGCAGGGAGGCAGAGGCAGAGAAATACACACAGAAAGAAAGAAAAGCAGGAAGAAGAAAGTGACAAAGATGACAGACAGACAGACAGACACCAGAGATTCCTAACACAGCCTCAAAGAAAAGCAAATTTCCACTCTCAATTTTGACCCTGCCAGAATCAGAATGTTTGAATAGTTTCTGTCCATGCACAGAGCATGGACCACCCATCCAAACTGCTCCTGGCAGTAACAAGCTGCGCACCCACCCACTGGGGTCTGTGGCTCCAATAACTGAAACCAAAGATGTAGCTTTCAACCCAGGCTCACCGACTTCCCCTGACCAAGTGAGGATTATTTTTCCTCCCACTAATTAAGGAAGACGTGTTAGTGTGGGTTCCCCTGGGCTCTGAGGCAACCCGAATGCATGACGGCTGATCATAAATCTCATTTAGTGCAAATCACCTCACAGCTCCTGCAGAATATGTCAGCTGTCACAGGCGCTAGGGGCTTCGCCTCACTGCCCCTTGGAAGTCAGGCTGGATCTGCACGGAAGGATGATGGTACGTGCGCCAACCTCCAGAAACACTACAGAAATGTAGGAAGAGACATGGAGGTCTCCAGATCACTGGCCCAAGACTGAAGGAATTACCATAGCAACTCTGACAAGAGCAGGGCAGATAAATCATAGCCTGTCTGTCATCTACTTACTGAGAGAAGAAAGTGGAAGAGAAAAGAAAATACGGAAAGTTAATTCACCTGCCAAATTTTTAATCATTCACCCACATTTCAGAGCAGAAAGACGATGACACAGAAACAAAGACAGAGATGAATCCTGGAGTGTGGGGAACACTCAGAAGCCCTGCCTCTGGTCCCCATCCTAGGGAGGGGACAGGATAGTAGAGAGAAGTGACAAGGGCTTCTGGAAGGTCCCACTTGCCAGTCTCCTGCTCTCCAGTCAGGCTGTTGTCAGAGTGGGTTCTGGGACTCCAGCGGCCTGCTGCCCCAGGAAAGTGTTCTTCTTTACTAGAGCAGCCAAGCTCCTCCTGACTTGAGTCTTCCCTGAGAACGTTGCTTCTCTCCAAAGCCATGAGCATGACAATTCATGTGTCCATTCAGAACAGAACATGGGTGCTGGGCTGCAGATGTCAGTTTCTCATGCTGTCAGTGGGTGATCCATATTTAAAGCCATGGGTGCGGCTGATAAGGCCACACTTCTGTAGATGGAGTGAATTGTCCCTTCATCATTGCTTCCTGGGATTCCAATTCATAGTCTCGTGTGTGTGTGTGTGTGTGTGTGTGTGTGTGTGTGTGTGTGTACATGTGCATGTGCATGCACATGTCCAGGGTACCTTTTCCAGAACCTTCACCAGCACCTCCTGCCATGTACGAATCCAGGCAGGCATCTTTAACTCTCGCTGGATGAGTGTGGACGTGTGGAAGGCAGGGACAGCACTAAGCATCACAGAAAGACGGGTAGACTCGTGCCAGGCAGATGGGGTCTAGAGTGTGACTTACAGAATGGGGTCTGCTACAGAGCTACCTCCTTCCTGGGAAACAGTACATAAAGGATCCAACTCACAGGTTGCTAGGATTAAATAAGGTAATGGGCCAAGTGGACTGTTGAATGCCCAATGGGTGTTCATTAGCCCCTGCTTTTCAGCAGAGACGATTAAGCTGACAGTGTCTGTTGTTTTCAATCCTTCCCAAAACCAGCCCATGACTATCTCTCTTCCACACACAGAGGGGCCTCGTGCTTTGTCTTTCTCATAAGTCACAAAGAAAGAGCCCCCGACAAAAATACTCACACAGCCTTTCCCACGGAGCCCAAGTGCCAAGAAGGGTAGAGAGATGCATTTCCCAGCAAATATTCATTTCTCTACTGATAGAAAACAAAAGGTGAATTTCTAAGCTGTGTTCTGAGGTGAAGGACAACTTCAGTGTGTGTGTGCACATGCATTCATGAGTGTGTGTGTGTGTGTGTGTGTGTGTGTGTGTGTGTGTGTGTGTCAGAAGGAAGATTGGGAGAGGAAATGAATCCATAAAGAGAAATAAAGGGGGGGTTGGGTGGGTGAGGGAGAGACAAGGAAGCTCAGCCTCTCCCCGCCTCTACCTTAAATTCCCTTGTGTAAAAGTGGAAAATGATACTGGGGAGGGGGGAGTGCAGCTCAGTGGTGGAATGTTTGTGTATTTGTGTTCATGGCAGTGGGCTCAATCCTCAGCAACAGAGAGAGAGAGAGAGAGAGAGAGAGAGAGAGAGAGAGAGAGAGAGA
>NW_021620869.1:5056450-5067800 GCF_004785775.1 Grammomys surdaster
AGAGAGAGAGAGAGAGAGAGAGAGAGAGAGAGAGAGAGAGAGAGAGACAGAGGACAGACACACACAAAGGAAAGACACAAACACAGACAGATACAGAGAGAGACAGAGAGACAGAGAGAGACAGAGAGAGACAGAGACAGGAGACAACACAAAGGAAAGAGACAGACAGACAGACAGACAGACAGACAGACAGACGGAGAAGCAACCATAAATGGGTTGCTGTGATGAGGGCTTGAGAGGGATGTGGGCCTGTCAGAACCATCTAGGAATAAAAGCAGAATCCATGACTATTCCCTGAAATGGGATACTGAGAGGCAGTGAGGACTTAGCCCTGACACAGAGACGGGTCCCAGGCTTTTTGCCGGGTGAGCCTGGTTTCCTGGTGGATTATCGAAATATCAGAGGAGCTTTGTGTAAACAAGCCAAGTGCTCCTCTCCTCTCCATACAGCTGTCATTATTGGCTATTCAGAGAGGCGCCTGTCACCAAATGCCTTATCAGGCTCGCCCAACAGTGAATATTGAGCTATGACCTTGAGACATTAGAGCAGCCACAAGAAACTGGAGGCAAGAGCAAGGGTGAGGACGAGGGCAAGGCTGCAGTCTCTGAGGACTCTGAGCAGTAATGAGAGTTCAAAGTCGCATGGTTGCCCCGTTGAGACACTACACTGCCCATCTCCTGAACTCACAGACTGTTGGGTAATTTTGTTTAGGAAAACTGGTTAATCACATCTAGAACAGCGTCTCCAGATAGCCTGCTCTTGCCTGAGCCTGGTGACCTTCCCATGTAAGGCTCTGAGCCACCAGACATGTCGGAGCTTAAGGGGATGATGGTGAGTGCAGAATCCCAGTTGGCTGGATTCCAGAGAGGACAGGTGGGATCGTCACCAACAACAGGTACTATTCAGCAGAGCTAGCCACAGCCCCAAGCTGCAACCACGGCAACCTAGGTGTCTGGGCTGTGTGAGTTGACCTGTGACCCCTGAAAGGTACGTCACATCCAGAACTTGTGACTATGTCTAATCTAATCCACAAGAAGGAATCTGCCATGTTGAAAAGAGTCTCACTTGGTCCTGGAAGGGTGAGCCGCTGTGTCCAAATGATCTGATGACACATGGGTGTCACCTGCTGGGCAGTGACCCCTTCAGATATTTCCCAACTTCCAAGGTTGCTTCTGGCCACCACAAGGAGTCCACTTGTTAGTCCCTGGTGGTGTCTCTCTTGTGATATTTAACTGGTTAAATGGTTGCTTTCTGTCACAGGCCTGAATTTTGGAATGAGAAGCCATTCTTTACCCTTTGAGGACTCCTGGAGCAGTGGCGGGGGCATGAGACATGTGCCCTGCAAAGGCAAGGGCTGGTGCCACTGTCTTGATTATTTTGCAAGTAAGAATCATTGCTGAGATCCCCCTAAATCAATTTTATCAAAACCACAAAGAGGCTGAGTGTAAAACCACAATTCTGGCCTGCCAACTCCCACTCCCACTCCCACTCCCACTCCCAGGTTTCATCCCTTCCACGAACAGTACTTACGCATGTCAACAGGAGCCAGGTACGGCCTTAGGTGTGTGGAATGTAACAGCAAAGCAAATGAAGAGAAACACCTGCCCTTGGCATTCTAAGTTCCTGTGGGAGGTGGAGGAGGGGCAAGAAATGAATGGACAAGCCAGCAAGATGCACCACCGTGGCCACCAGACAGTGGCAAGGTGACACCACAGTGGCCACCAGACAGCGGCAAGGTGACAATCAGCAGCTGGAAGTCTATGCTACAACATAGCTTCTGTCAAACCATTTCTAAGCAGCAGGAAATATGTTCTTATCCCTCAATCCTACATGGAATTTCAATATGGAAAGACTGACACGAGGCACTTTCACATAACGGCACAGCAAAAGCCCTTCCAACAGAGATTACCTACACCTCCAGCCTGTCTGTAAAACACTGGGGTATATGAACCCCAAAAGGAACCGATATATTGATTAAAAAAGATACTCTTTCTTCCAGCATTTGGACTCCTCTGGGACAGTTGCTTTATTCCCTCTGGTCTCCCATGCCCCAACTATAATTCTGCCCCTCAGAGGCCCAGGCCTGCCCCTCCCTGAGCCTGGCCAAGCTAAGCTGGGAACTAGCAGCCACAGAGACCTGCCACACTGGGTGATATGCCTTTGAGAGCTGGCCAGATCCTCAAAATAACACCATGAGGTTGGTCCTCCACCTCCCTTGAAGGAGATGCTGGGAACTTGGCTCCGGAATGCTAGAAGGGAGCTAGCTGCCTTGAGGGTGCTCTCCTGGGAACTGTGGATGGTGACAAATGGCCCCTTGTCTAAGTAGCTCTTATGGCTACACTGGTGAGCACCCAGGCCACGCCACGTTAGCAGGGTCCTGAGAAAGGGGCCCTCTGGGCTCCTTCCCTGAGCCTTTATTCACTATCAAGGCTCTTTGCACGCTGAACACAGCCCACCCAGCCAAGGACACGAGGTAGGTAAATTAGCTTCCATGCAGCGGAGAGTTTTGTTCTCTAAGCACTCAAGAGAGGGCTTTGATTCTAGAGAGGCCTTCAGCTGGTGGAGCAGAATAGGCAATGAGGCCACTTCTGTAGGAGGTAGGAGTGGGCTGAGCCAAGCTAGACTCCCTAGGAGCCCACCCTTTCCTTCCCACGAATACAATCACCAGCCAAAGGCTCAGGTCCAGTGGCTACCCCATGAGACCCCACTCTGCCAGAGGCTTACCAGTCTGCAGGGGTTCCACCTCTGTCCACCTCAGGCCTTGGGCAGCTTGCTCCTGTCTCTTTGACGTCACTCTTCTCTGCAATGTTCTTGCTGTCGCCAGCTCCTTTCTTCTACCTCATTAGCCCTCCTTCCTAAGTAGTTCATTTTAAGCTGGAAAATGCTGAAGAAAGAAACAAACATTGGGGAATCCCAGTCCTGCGATAAAGGGACCCTCTATACTTGAAAGCCGAGGGAGCTGCTGTCAGGACCAAGTTAGTAAGACGACAGAACCAAGAAAGAGCTAGCAAGTGACCAGGAGTCCAGGCAGCCTGGACCTCCTCCTTTCTTGCTAATGGAGGAGTATGTTGCCCTCTCTTGGTGGCCGCCCCCAGCACTCTGCCCCTTTGTGACACACTGCCCCAGTTCACCAACCACAAAGCTTTGGTAGGGCAGAGTCTAGAGGCTGCCATCGTGCCCTAGGGAGCCTTTGTGCTGATCACACTTCATCAAGCTTACTGGAGTGTGCATTTGCCACCCAGGACACTACACACACACACACACACACACACACACACACACACACACTCCACCCCCCTCAATTTCCTGAGCACAACATTGGAAGCATGATTGTTTCTGCAATCTATTGCCCATGTGGGCTTTCCACATAAGGGTTTTTTAATAAGTTAGTTCTTAATAAGTCCCACATAAGTTAATTAGAAAGCTCATCTTTGACTTTGTACCCTTACCCAAACACTTCTCCTATGAACCTCCTCTTCTGGTGGATTAGCAACCCTCATGCCAGAGGCCTCTGTAGGCCTCAGAGCTCTCTGAAGCCCAGCCCTGGGGCTTTCTCAAGTCTGGATCCTGAATAACTCCATCAGTGCACTGAAACTAAACTGTCACACCCACAAGACATTGGAAAGGCAGTTCAAGCTGAGGGTGCCCAGCACTGAAGTCAATATCCACACCCCACATTCTGTCCTCACCCCAATACCAGGATTGCCAAACCATTCTGGAAATGGAATGCTTTCTGGACCAAGAGGAAGAACATGCTATCCACGGTCATGTTTCCTACAGACATGTCCACTGTCAGGTTCAGCTTCAGAAATGAGGCAGCAACAGGAGCCTGTTCGCTGAATACAACCCCACCATCCCCAAGACTTTCTGCACAGGACGTCGAACCACTCAAGCTTGCAGCCCTCCCCCAGCAGATAAACACCAGGCTGCCGGGATGGCTGATTCCCAGAAGACAGATAAGAGGGTCAGCTATTCAGACACTGGGACCTTCTTGGTGGCCTCCTTTGAGTATCTACACTGACCTACTGTGAAGGTAGCCCAGGATAGACTGTCCTTAGGACATGATAGACATTCATAGTTTAAAACTTAACTGTCCTTCTATGCTATCCCAGCAAAACTACCAAAAACGACCCCTTGGACGATCCGATCCAAGGCCCTCATCCTCGTTAAGTCATGCTAGGTGGGTATCATTTGGGAGTCTACAGTGAGCCAGTTTCCTTCAGGCCAATCTAGCTAGGCAACAGATAAGAGTTATCTGTATCTACAAGACCCCTCCATCCAGTCCCATCCAGTGTCATCCAGTCCTATCTAGTTTTATCCAGTCTCGTTCCCTTGAGCCCACTGCCTATCCACTTGACCACACCTGGCCTATTCCCAGTCTTCCTCCCATCCAACCTGGGCCTGTGGGCCATGCTCCATGGTGGTCTGAAGAGCCAGGAGGAAGGAGTCCACGTATTCTCGCACCTTGATGGGATCTGTTGTTTCAATATAAGATCCCAGAACATCCAGTCAGGCACATCATCATCCTCCATATTTGCAGCCTCCCAAACCACTAGGAATAAAGTTAATGTCTTAGCCTGCTGTGTGTGTGGTCAGCTTCCTGTCTTCCTGCCTGCTATGTAGATGGAAGAGCACAGGGCTGACTGGCCCCAGAGCCTATCTCTAGAGCATCCTAGATGATGACTGTTGTTTCTTTCACTCCTAATGTGCAACTTGCTTCCTCCTCCAGACACCCCTTGCCTCCCACCCAGCAAGTGCCAGTGCTAACTCCCAGTGGCATCAGTCAGGTCTAGATCAGGCCTCAGCCGCTGTGCTCACTGGGCAGCTGACATATTTGGCAGATCCGCTGGTCCTCCTTCAAGCTCTCTCTGTCCATGGCTGGCAGCTTGCCCATCCAGGTGTGGCCTGCCACCTGCTGCCTCTCTTAGTCTTATCTGAGCTGCAACCAGGGACTGAACTGGGGCCCCGTGAGGCTATGTAACCTGGAGGACAGTCACAGGCTTGAGGCCTGGGTTTCCTCCTATGCCCCTCATAGAATTCCTGTCCTCTGCAAATGAGATTTGCACCCTCAAGTTTCTCTCTGACTCCATTCCTCCACCGGTGCTCCTGGGACAGCGGCTGTCACTTATCTGAAAGAAGTCAAGAGGTCTGGGATAAGATTCTCTCTGTCTCTTCTACTGAGCCATGGCATGTCTTATCTTGTCCAACCACTGAACCATCCTCCCCCTATCTCCTTGACTGCAGTTTCTCATCTTCCAAAGGCACCTGTCCCTGTCACCAGATGACCAACCTGTTATTTAACTTAAGTATTTTTAACACCACCCTGTTTCTTTCAAGAGAAAAACATGCAATGATTTTTCATCCTCTCCCCAATTGTCCCCTGGCTCCTTTCTCTGCCCTGCACGATATCTGGACAGCTTCTCAGGCCAGAGGTGTATTCAGCTCAGCCCCTCACTCCAGGCCCAACACTTCATTCAACCAGCATTGAATTATTCTCCTTGGCGAGGCACCCTGGACTCTCCTAGTGTATGATTGTCCTGGCTCCTGTCTTATTCAACCCACGTCTCCCAAGGGCCATGGGAGGCTGTTTATACGCCTGTCACCCACTCACTGGTCATCCTGAGTCTTCTTAGAGAGCTGACAGGGGCCAAACTCTTTTCATCTTTAAATCCACAGCGTCTGGCTCACAGCGGACACCCCCTGGTGATGGATAAATGAAGGAATGAATGATTGATTGAAGCAGCCTGCAGCCTGGAGTTTGTCTCCTATTTTTAGGAGACAGTTCATTGTGTACTAACCCAAAAACTCCGAAAATCAGATAACTTTCTAAGAGCTCAACAACCAAAGCTCTTAATGGGAGACTGACATGTGTCCAACCAGGCCAAGGAATGAAAAGCACTCTGGGCTCAGCACCATCCACCAGTCTGTACAAGATTAAGGTTCTGGAAGTTTCAGAAGGGAGAAGTGTCGTCATTGATCCAGCTTGCCCAACAGGAATGCTGTATATCTCAGTACACATCTATTTTGCAAGCGAACATAATTAAGTATGAAGGGCTCCCTCAGCCCTGGTACACACATAGTCCAGGAAAGCTAGGCTGTATCCTGGACAGAGTGACAGGGAAGACAGTTCAGAAAACAGCTCAGCATGAGAGTTTCCCGTCTGCCCTCTAATCAGCTGTGAGAATTGGGTGACAGCTGGAAAGCAGGGACATTTTGATCCATCCTTGAGGCTGGAAAGCCAGAAGAGGAAGCCAGATCCTGAACCATAAAGAGTCGGCTTGTGGGTCTTTTTCCCCCAGATTGTAGAGATGAGAGTAGAAGAGAGGCGAAAGGCTGGCACCTGCCCTGGCTCACTTCTGTGTGCTGAGGCCTGGGCACCTTTGCCTCCCCCAGGGTCAATGCAACCCATGCACATCGAACTCTCTGAAGGTGGCGCTGTGCCTCTAAGATGAGTCAGTCATCCTGCCTGATCCAGCTCTCCTGGGTCGGCTCTCCAAGGGGGCTTAAAAGAACTAGGCTGGGAGGCTGCAGACAGCCCACAGGAAGAGGCAGTACCCCCACTTCCCACCCCCATGTGTATGCACCCACTTCTTCACATAACTAGTATTCATGGACCCCATGCTGACTGCCAGGCACAGTCTTAGACACAGAAGATAGGCCATGCCTGGGCCTTTATCCACCTTGGCCTTTCCTTTGCTTGGTTGCTGGCTACCCTGACAGCATACATCCCCAAACTCTGCCTTCTTTGCCTTCACTGACCTACCTTCTCTACCACCAGTGTAGAGGATCTGCCAACCACCATCTTCAGTCTTCTCTCTCACGCTGAGCTAAGCTACGTGCTGCCCCATTCCCACAAGAAAAAGATGTCCACATCTGATCCCCAGAGCATGTGTGGAACGATTCTTTTCCTGTAGGCCAAGAAACAGTCTCAGTTGTCATTCTTCAAGTGTGTCTGTTTTGTTTGGTTGAGTTATTTACTTGTTTTGTTATTTGTTTAGTTTTTTGTAGTTTTGTTTTTAGTTTTTGGTTTTTTGGTTGTTTTGGTTTTTGTGATGGGCTTTTTGTTTTGTTTTTGTTGTTGTTTGTTTTTGTTTTTGTTTTTTACTACATAGCCCTGGCTGGCCTGGAAATCCCTATACACACCAGACTGGCCTCAAGCTTAGAGATTCACTAGTTTCTGCCTCTGGGTTCTAGGAGTAAAAGTATGTACCATCATGCCCAGACCCCTACATTGTTTCTCTGACTTTCTTTGATGATTCTGATCAGACAAGGCTCAGGGGCCAGCAAGCCTCAGGAATCCTCCTGTCTCTGACCCCTCCCCCACTCCACTGACCGACTGAATCACAAATGCATACCACCACAGGAGACTTTTTTTTCACTTGATTCTTGGACTCAAACTTAGGTCCTCATGTTTGCCAGGCAAGGTCCTTACTGACTGAGCCATCTTCCCCATTCCAAGATAAGAGTCTTAAGGAAAGACAGGCTTAGGTTATCAATGTGGCCACCGTGCGCATCAGCTACTTTCCCTGCGTCATTGTGACTGAGATCCCTGACAGAAACAACCTAAGGTTGTCATGGGGGTGGGGGTATCTGGCTCACAGTTTCAAAGTGAGGATGGCCTGGTGAACAGGCTCCACCCTTGGCAACAGGAGCAGGAGGCAGTGGCTGGCCTGTTGATGTCACCTCTGTTCCCTGCAGCAGCTCAAGAAAGACTGAGAGGCACCCACCATACAAGCCTGACCCATGAGCTTGGTGTTAGAAACCTGGAAAGATATTTGAAAACTCAGAAGTTCCTTCTGTGTCTGGATACCATGTTCTAGGACATTCCAGCTGAAGGCACAAACTCCTGTGGATGAGGCAGAGGGATAACCACAGAGGAGAAGAAAGGGGTGTGCTGGTGACAGTAAAGGATTTCAAGCTGTAGGAAGGGACCACAAACCAAGCTGCAGACGTAGGTGTCCAAATGATGGGGAAGTTTGTCTCCTAATAACCCCCAAAAGAAACCAGACCTCCAAGCAGGCAAACTTCAGCAGTGGCTAAGATCAAACCTAAAGGACAGAATTGTGTTTTGCTTGGTCCTGCTGAGGTAGGGTAACTTGTTTCAACACCAAAGAATATTCCATAGGAACCCGTGCCTTCAGCCAGCTTGTCTTAGAACATGGAAAGGACATTCTGGGCCATTAAGTATCTTTTCGGGTTTCTAGCACTAAGCTCATGGGTCAGGCTTGTATGGTGGATGCCTCTCAGTCTTACTTGAGCTGCTGCAGGGAACAGAGGTGACATCAACAAGCTGGACACTGAAGAATTGCCCCCAATACAAAGGTTTATTCACACCGTGTGACAGGGAACCCACGGCCCCCTCACATCCAAAGGAGTCCCTTTGATCCTCTTAGTGCTGGCTGCTAGAATGTTCCTTGTTTGACCTGACAAGGACTCTGTGGAAATCACCTCTTCCAGTGACTTGTCCCTAAAAGGGCAGTGTTGTCCAGGGCCCCTTCTTCCTTTTACATGCTGCGTTTGTGTGGATGACCCCAGCTGTTCATTTATCCAGTTGAATGCTATATGGACTTTTCTCATCCCTAGCGCCCTGCCTTACCTCTTTGCTGTCACTCAGACACACCATCCTGTGGCTGGGCAATTGATTTGCTTGGGTCAGGTCAATGTTGGTTTTGACTTGTCATCACTTTGAATTGGACCAGGTGGTCCTGCTTGCCTGCATCATCCACACACCCTCAGCCTTCTGTCAGTGGAAAGTGTAGCTTCTACTATCTGATCAAATGAAAGCCCTACCCATGCAGACCATTTGCCTCCTGACTCCCAGGCCTGCTCTTCTGCAGGCCATTGGTTGCACACTGGGAGACTCTGTGATCGCAGAGCCATGAGACTCCTGTTGCCTTCCTCCTCAAGGCAATGCCTACTTTCACCCAAACAAGAAGAGTTTAAGTCATCCCTCACCCTCATCTGTCAGAGATTCTGACAGGCTCTCTGTGAGTACATTCCACTGGCATTAGAGTACCAGGCAAAGCCTTCCCAGAGGGATTCCAAAGGGAGGCCGAGGGCCTGTGAATCAGGACAGCCTCGGATAGAGATTGGTGAAGCCTTCCCCATTGGTTAAGGGGAATTGTAGCCAGCTACCCCAACACATCCTAATGCTTCCAACAGAAGACATATATCAGTAATTACAGACATACCATTTATAAGAGACAAAGAACACGGACAGGCAGATAAGCCAGGGAGGGCTGGAGAAAACAATATGTATTTGGAGGAGGTGATCTGGAGAGGCCTGGCAGTCATACGCCCTGTGTGAGTGCTTACAAGGCTCCTTCCCTCCAAGAAAAGCACCCCTACAGAGGCAATTCCCCTCTGGCTCTCACTGTCCTTCCCCACGGTTTAAGCAATAAAGAGATGCCTCCAGTCTTCGTGTAAAGGATGAATAACTCTCCCCTTTCTTCTTGCCATATCATACTGCAGCTGACCTTGTTTTGTCCTGTGGAATCTTACCTATAGATCCACACTGTTGTGGAAATGTCTGCACATAATACCTTCGAAATATTGCCTAGTCTTTCTATCTCTGTCTTTTTTCTTCTACTTTTCTCTCTCTTTCTTCTCTCTCTTTCTCTCTTTCTTTCTATGTTTTTGCATACATGTGACCTATATGTTTTGCATCATATCATACTTTCTTCTGTGGGCAGGTGGCTTAATGTATATGTGTGTGTGTTTACACATGTGTGTTCGGGCGTGTGTGCCCAAAGTGTGCATGAAGATGCCATAAGAGGTTTTCGGCTGTCCACTACACATCTACACACCCTTGAGACGAGGTCTCTCACTGACCATGGTGTCCAGTGATCCTCCTGTGTCTGATCTACAGTTGTAAAGTCCCAGATGCATGTAGCCGCGCCCTCCAGATACATGTAGCCATGCCCTCCAGATGCATGTAGACATGCTCAGATTTTACACAGGTGCTCCATACCGAGGTCCTCATGGTTACACAAACTCTAAGAGCCATCCCTCTTCACCCATAGAGCCATCCCTCAAAACCTATAATTAGCTTTTGCCAGTCATCAAATATGGGTTGGGCTTCTTTCTCTTCTGTGTATATATGTGTGTGTGCGTGTGCGTGTGCGTGTGCATGTGTATGTGTATATGTATGTATGAGCTGACACCCCATGTTGTCACACAGCAGAACACATGTCACAAAGACTCTCAGGCTGTCAGTGATCTTTATAAGAAATCTTCTGGCTGCTTCACACTGTCTTCAGTGACTAGTGGGGCTTCTCTGAAGTCTCTCATGGCAGGCTGCTGTGAGATCATTTGCAAGTGTTGATTCCCCTGGCTCCTTCCCTCAATTCGCCTCCCATCATCTGTCCCCAAACCTGCTTTTCAGTATGCCAGTGTTCACCTTTAGCTTGATGTGGTTTGTTCAATAGACTCTGAGAGGTACTCCATGCAGCCTCTCTGATGGGCTCCATCAACCTGCTGCTGGTACCCTTGCTGCCTCCAGGGCTCTGGGAAGAGCTTGTACCTCTAAAAAAGCCAACAAAACCAGCATGTTGTTCCTATCGTGAAACATGGCTTGCTGTGAAGACTTCTTTTGTGTCCAGCATCTAGAATAGTGAAATACGTTGGCAAGTGTGGGTCCCTCCTGAAGTCACTCTCCCATAGGCAGTGTCTCACTGTCTCGTCCTTGGGGAGTATACCCCTGCACTTCTTGAGTCCCCACCAGCCACTGCTCAACCTAAAAATCAAACACCCTGACTCTTTCCTCCCTTTGTTAGGTAGAGGAATCTAGCTACACGAAACTTTCCCCTCCCAAGATGTATGGACACACAGGCAGGAAGAAAGGATAAGTCTAGTGTCACCTGCATAGCTTGTCAAGGCCCCCAGTGCAAGATGGAAACCAGATTCTATGTTCAACAAGCCTGTTCTTTTCTGCAGCCTCTCTCCCCAAAACACCATGACTGGACAAGTGAGATGGCTCTGTGGATAAAAGTGCTTGTGGCCAAGGTTGACAACCTGAGGTCCCCCGACACACACCTCCCAGGACACACATGGTAGGAAAAAAACAGCGCCTGCAAGTTGTCCTCTGACTTCCATATATATACCTTACCATGCATGTGGATATACAAATGCACACAAACACACACAAATAAATCCAATGCCCTGTACTTGCTCAGGATAGGGGTGGTACTGAGATGGGGACGGGAAAGAGATAGCTGCCTGCCAGAGGTAGCAGGGACCCCAGCCTTCGATTACAGGACCCTGATCCCAGAAGGCATCACTCACAAGACAGAGATGTAAGAGACAGAGAGAGAGAGAGAGAGAGAGAGAGAGAGAGAGAGAGAGAGAGAGA